>NC_074713.1:27247748-27580248 GCF_947242115.1 Biomphalaria glabrata
TATATAAACATGGCGGATAAAAGGAATAGGCTAAGTACTTTTTGAAAGTAATAGTAACCCTGACGCCACTCATGTAATAATTATCCAATCCAATAAATGTGTTCACCTAATGGAATCCTAAGATAATATATTTCTACGTAACAGGGTAATGGAGTCAGCTAAGATATACATTACACTTATATCAATAAAATATTGAGATCTATAATCACCTATCGATTGTCAAAAATCATCGCTCTGAATATTTACGTTTTTTTCCCTGGTACAATGCTACCCCCCCCTCTTCCGCTCACTCTCCTCTCACCCCCCCCCCCACTTCATATTCACTTGCACCCTCTTCTTTTCCGTACGGCACTTAATGTTCGCAGCGAAATAAATCAAGAATGTATGCACCGACAACACGCTTAAAGCCGCAAATGCGACACGGACATGCCAAAAGAGCGGACGTTACAATCGGCTGTTCTCAGAGAGAGCGTCTTCCTTCTGATCTTTGTGGTCATCCCTGGGAGTCCTTCATTAGGGTGTCTTCCTCCACCCCACCCCCACCCCAACGTCAGCCATTAGCCACACAAAAAAAAAAAAAGATACATAAACAGATGTTAGCCAGACCGCGCGTGTCCAGTAAGTTCCCCCGCGTTGTTTCTGCACCACCCCTTCCACACCACCCCCTCGCTTCCTTAACATTTCAAGTTTCTAGCGATCTCCGCCGTAGAGCCTCTTTTTTTTTTTCCTTTGGGATTTCCAGGACGTGCCCAAATGAGGCCATTTGAATTCAGCCCAGCCCATTGACTTTGCATGTTGCCACGGTGACAGATGACGCATTTCCGGCCAGCCTGAGCCGCGATGAAAGGAAGATGGGTTGCTGGAGCTTACGTTGGAGGTCTCAATGCGGACAGTAGAATTGAATTAATTTTTTTCTTTCTTTTTTTTCCCCTCTTCTCTCCCCCCCCCCCCCAGTTTTTTGTTTGTTCATAAAAACAACAACAACAACAACAACAACATAACTGAGTAATGCATGCAGATTGACGTTGCAAGATGACTATGTTTCAATATCTTAACATTTAGTGTCTACAAAGTTAGAGATATAGTACTCTAACATGATGAAAGCCGATGACCGTTCTGTAACATACTTTTAGGATATGCACAGTCACCTGTCGCCACTAACAGCATTTAACATGTTGATTAAATAAGAAGTCAAATAAACCATAGCCGTTAAAGAGGACCCTTTCCCGCCATTTTTTTTATCTTCTTTAACAGCAGACGACAGCAATCTTATTGGTTCACAAAGTTCTATTTTCCTCTTACTAGTTGGCAAGCACTTTTACAATTCACAAGACCAACGACAACCAAATCCAAACACAGCTAGGCCTATTGATATGTAGATAGTTTCAATTCCAAACACAGCTAGGCCTATTGATATGTAGATAGTTTCAATTCCAAACACAGCTAGGCCTATTGATATGTAGATAGTTTCAATTCCAAACACAGCTAGGCCTATTGATATGTAGATAGTTTCAATTCCAAACACAGCTAGGCCTATTGATATGTAGATAGTTTCAATTCCAAACACAGCTAGGCCTATTGATATGTAGATAGTTTCAATTCCAAACACAGCTAGGCCTATTGATATGTAGATAGTTTCAATTCCAAACACAGCTAGGCCTACTGATATGTAGATAGTTTCAATTCCAAACACAGCTAGGCCTATTGATATGTAGATAGTTTCAATTCCAAACACAGCTAGGCCTATTGATATGTAGATAGTTTCAATTCCAAACACAGCTAGGCCTATTGATATGTAGATAGTTTCAATTCCAAACACAGCTAGGCCTATTATTATGTAGATAGTTTCAATTCCAAACACAGCTAGGCCTATTGATATGTAGATAGTTTCAATTCCAAACACAGCTAGGCCTATTCATATGTAGATAGTTTCAATTCCAAACACAGCTAGGCCTATTCATATGTAGATAGTTTCAATTCCAAACACAGCTAGGCCTATTGATATGTAGATAGTTTCAATTCCAAACACAGCTAGGCCTATTGATATGTAGATAGTTTCAATTCCAAACACAGCTAGGCCTATTGATATGTAGATAGTTTCAATTCCAAACACAGCTAGGCCTATTGATATGTAGATAGTTTCAATTCCAAACACAGCTAGGCCTATTGATATGTAGATAGTTTCAATTCCAAACACAGCTAGGCCTATTGATATGTAGATAGTTTCAATTCCAAACACAGCTAGGCCTACTGATATGTAGATAGTTTCAATTCCAAACACAGCTAGGCCTACTGATATGTAGATAGTTTCAATTCCAAACACAGCTAGGCCTACTGATATGTAGATAGTTTCAATTCCAAACACAGCTAGGCCTATTGATATGTAGATAGTTATAATTCCAAACACAGCTAGGCCTATTGATATGTAGATAGTTTCAATTCCAAACACAGCTAGGCCTATTGATATGTAGATAGTTTCAATTCCAAACACAGCTAGGCCTATTGATATGTAGATAGTTTCAATTCCAAACACAGCTAGGCCTATTGATATGTAGATAGTTTCAATTCCAAACACAGCTAGGCCTATTGATATGTAGATAGTTTCAATTCCAAACACAGCTAGGCCTATTGATATGTAGATAGTTTCAATTCCAAACACAGCTAGGCCTATTGATATGTAGATAGTTTCAATTCCAAACACAGCTAGGCCTATTGATATGTAGATAGTTTCAATTCCAAACACAGCTAGGCCTATTGATATGTAGATAGTTTCAATTCCAAACACAGCTAGGCCTATTGATATGTAGATAGTTTCAATTCCAAACACAGCTAGGCCTATTGATATGTAGATAGTTTCAATTCCAAACACAGCTAGGCCTATTGATATGTAGATAGTTTCAATTCCAAACACAGCTAGGCCTATTGATATGTAGATAGTTTCAATTCCAAACACAGCTAGGCCTATTGATATGTAGATAGTTTCAATTCCAAACACAGCTAGGCCTATTGATATGTAGATAGTTTCAATTCCAAACACAGCTAGGCCTATTGATATGTAGATAGTTTCAATTCCAAACACAGCTAGGCCTATTGATATGTAGATAGTTTCAATTCCAAACACAGCTAGGCCTATTGATATGTAGATAGTTTCAATTCCAAACACAGCTAGGCCTATTGATATGTAGATAGTTTCAATTCCAAACACAGCTAGGCCTATTGATATGTAGATAGTTTCAATTCCAAACACAGCTAGGCCTATTGATATGTAGATAGTTTCAATTCCAAACACAGCTAGGCCTATTGATATGTAGATAGTTTCAATTCCAAACACAGCTAGGCCTATTGATATGTAGATAGTTTCAATTCCAAACACAGCTAGGCCTATTGATATGTAGATAGTTTCAATTCCAAACACAGCTAGGCCTATTGATATGTAGATAGTTTCAATTCCAAACACAGCTAGGCCTATTGATATGTAGATAGTTTCAATTCCAAACACAGCTAGGCCTATTGATATGTAGATAGTTTCAATTCCAAACACAGCTAGGCCTATTGATATGTAGATAGTTTCAATTCCAAACACAGCTAGGCCTATTGATATGTAGATAGTTTCAATTCCAAACACAGCTAGGCCTATTGATATGTAGATAGTTTCAATTCCAAACACAGCTAGGCCTATTGATATGTAGATAGTTTCAATTCCAAACACAGCTAGGCCTATTGATATGTAGATAGTTTCAATTCCAAACACAGCTAGGCCTATTGATATGTAGATAGTTTCAATTCCAAACACAGCTAGGCCTATTGATATGTAGATAGTTTCAATTCCAAACACAGCTAGGCCTATTCATATGTAGATAGTTTCAATTCCAAACACAGCTAGGCATATTGATATGTAGATAGTTTCAATTCCAAACACAGCTAGGCCTATTGATATGTAGATAGTTTCAATTCCAAACACAGCTAGGCCTATTGATATGTAGATAGTTTCAATTCCAAACACAGCTAGGCCTATTGATATGTAGATAGTTTCAATTCCAAACACAGCTAGGCATATTGATATGTAGATAGTTTCAATTCCAAACACAGCTAGGCCTATTGATATGTAGATAGTTTCAATTCCAAACACAGCTAGGCCTATTGATATGTAGATAGTTTCAATTCCAAACACAGCTAGGCCTATTGATATGTAGATAGTTTCAATTCCAAACACAGCTAGGCCTATTGATATGTAGATAGTTTCAATTCCAAACACAGCTAGGCCTATTGATATGTAGATAGTTTCAATTCCAAACACAGCTAGGCCTATTGATATGTAGATAGTTTCAATTCCAAACACAGCTAGGCCTATTCATATGTAGATAGTTTCAATTCCAAACACAGCTAGGCATATTGATATGTAGATAGTTTCAATTCCAAACACAGCTAGGCCTATTGATATGTAGATAGTTTCAATTCCAAACACAGCTAGGCCTATTGATATGTAGATAGTTTCAATTCCAAACACAGCTAGGCCTATTGATATGTAGATAGTTTCAATTCCAAACACAGCTAGGCATATTGATATGTAGATAGTTTCAATTCCAAACACAGCTAGGCCTATTGATATGTAGATAGTTTCAATTCCAAACACAGCTAGGCCTATTGATATGTAGATAGTTTCCTTTTTTTTAAAACCTTTTTTTTTTATTTCCAGAATTTTTTTTTGTTTCCGTCTTGTCAAGTGTATCAATGACACTATTATTAACTATCAATCATAAAATTGCTGCCAACTTAGATTGTTTTTAAATGTCATCTTTTTTGGCGTCTGTTTGCTGTTGAAAAGGTAAAATTAATACAAATACGTATTTTTACTTTATTTGTTTTCTCAAGAAAACAACAACAACACTTGTGTCTTGTTAATTATTGAAATGAAAAAGAAAACAAAAAGGGGGGGGGGGGCACTATATTGCAGGGGCAATACAGCCGTAGCTTCTACTCTGTTTAACAGATTTTAGTTATCGTAGGGGGGGGGGGGGCGAGGTATCTAAATAGAGAATAAGGCGCGTAAGTGACGCAGTAATTTCTGCTAACTGGCCACTTTTGTGGTCGACGAAACCGCAGCGTACGTGTTAAGTGAATAGTCCCACAGTTTCCTGTACCACAGCAGCGGGCAATCATGGGCTCACACCGATCACGTCCAGGGTGACCTTTTGGGCGCTCCCCCCTCCCCTATCGCCTCCTTGCTTTCCCAGTTAACTTTCTCTTTGCGTCCAAACTTTGATGAAACTAACTTTGCATTTAGCACTTTCTAGATGGAGACAAGAGTTTACAGCATGAAAAGAGACACGGTCGACTTCGTGGTTGTTTCAGCAGTCCACCTAAGAAAATAAATAAACCCAGATCTAACAGTTTTATTAGCAAAGAAACCAAAAACCTGTACGTTACTGCACTACTTAGTGTTGCTGTGGACATAGTTCATTTGAAAACATCCTAGTCTTGTTCCCATCTATGTTTTTCTGTTCCCTCGTTCTGGGTTATTCCTACAAAAAAATGTACTACTATCAAATATATAGTAACAAATGAAACATCAAACAATTAGCCATCGTGTCGCATTAGAACGTACAGTTGAAATAGATACACATAGATGTAAGGACATAGCACAGAGCACACTCACGCGCACACACACACACACGCACAGGAAGACACAGTCGTAGAACGGGTGTCAATGTTTTGCCCTAAAGTTTAACTGCTATGAATTCCACGGCGCCCTGGGTTGCGGTTGACATTTCGTTGATTGTCCGGACATTAGTCCATCGTCCGGAAGTTTAGTGAAAGTACCTACCATGATAGCCTGGTACTTTACGCCGGAAATGAGATTTTTGTATGCATATGTATGTGTGTGTGTCTATGTGAGAGTGACCCCCCCCTCCTGCTGAACTAGTCCATTTTTCTTACCAATGACATATATTTTCTTTTAGAATTTTTTGGGGGGTTTAATTTTTGAGTAGACTAAGAGGTAAAAGGGGGGGGGGGGTGGTGGTGATGGAGGGGATAGCAGTCTTACAGCGACTGACCCCTCTGTAGATGGCAAGCATCAACTTTACGTCAAATTGTTCTGTAACTCGAGGTAGTTACAGGAAATTATTGCTGCAGCCCGCTACTGGTGTGCCGTAGTCACTCGGCACACTGGGGTCACACTGGGGTCACCTAATGTCGATAGTTATCCTTTCACTCCTTCTCTTACCAACACCCCCCCCCCCCAAATCCCCCCCCCCTTTTTTTTTTCCTAGCGTAAAATCCTAACTAGAATGGGTGAGTGAGCTGGGATGTGGTGCACCCTCTTACGTTATATGTTTCTCATATATTCTGACTTAATGGAGCCCTTCATTTCTAAAACGCCCTCGTTTTGAGGCGCCCGCCTTCCATCTCATCAGAAAAAAAAAACGGAAGGGAGGTGGGGGGATTGTTGGATTTCCAAGTTGTGTAGATAAGTGATGTCTATTTAGACGGAATCCATGCGAATGTGGAGCCGGTATCTTCTCGACAAGAGTGCTTGTAGCTGGAAGTGAGTCCGTACATTAGAACCTACTTTTGACGCTAACCGACGCCTGTTGTTACGATAGCGAAACACACACACACATAAATAGCTATAAATAACAATATTTCTGAAGCTGGAAGCACCTTGTGTCTAGATTTACCCCCCCCCCCCCACCCCCACGCCTTGGTTCATTTTAAGTATGAATCCAAATTGAATGTGGGGGGAATTTAGTCAAACAATGGCACTTGCTCAGTCGACTAGAATTCATGCTTATGCTATAAATCGGGTTTTGTAAACAGTCAAAGCACCTGTTCTAATAGAAAGTGTTTTTTGTAGTCTCAATATTTCTTATTTATGTGATTAAAGAAATTGCGCATTTATCTGCTCTTGTAATATCTTAACTGTCTTTGACAGTAATATCCCTGGAAAGTTATGTCCAGCTTCTTAACCCCTCCCCCCATCCCCTTTATTCAGAGCTATCTTTATGTTCCGTCTTTCAAGTCTGGATTCCAGACTGTCCCAGGACTCTATTCTTTTCTTCTATCTTTACACTCTATTGTTTTCTTCTATCTTTACACTCTATTCTTATCTTCTATCTTTACACTCTATTCTTATCTTCTATCTTTACACTCTATTCTTATTTTCTATCTTTACACTCTATTCTTATCTTCTATCTTTACACTCTATTCTTATCTTCTATCTTTACACTCTATTCTTATCTTCTATCTTTACACTCTATTCTTATTTTCTATCTTTACACTCTATTCTTATCTTCTATCTTTACACTCTATTCTTATCTTCTATCTTTACACTATATTCTTATCTTCTATCTTTACACTCTATTCTTATCTTCTATCTTTACACTCTATTCTTATCTTCTATCTTTACACTCTATTCTTATCTTCTATCTTTACACTCTATTCTTATCTTCTATCTTTACATCAAAAATAAATTAGTTAGAGTGTTTTTAGACCTGAAGTCCAGTTGGTTCACATGTATGTAATATATTTCTTGATTGTATTTCAGCATCCGTACCCTTCAGAAGAACAAAAGAAACAGCTCGCCCAGGACACTGGCTTAACTATTTTACAAGTCAACAACTGGTAAGTTTTTAATTTTTGACACCTAGACTAGACACGTTCACACACATTCACACACGTTCACACACATTCACACACATTCACACAAACGTTATGTCAAACCACTTATCCAAAAAAAAAATTCTCAGACTGACCATTTGAGTAAAAATGTAACCCTTTCTCCACTCAAAAACAATCTATCTGAAGTAAAAATATTTTGTGGGGGTTGTCCTTTCATTATTTTTTTGGCTTTACATCCCAGGTGAGTTTTGACCTACATCACCCCCCCCCTCTCCTTTTCCTTCCCTACCTGTGTGTTATATTCCTCCTCTGGAGTTTTCCAGAAAGTTCCTTCAAGTCTTTGTCTTCTTTACGGCATTTTTATATTTGCTTTTTTAAAATGTATCTTTCATCGCCATCAATTTGAGACATCGTTTTCCAAATGTTTTTCAAATCTAGGCCATCACAAAAAATCGTATTCAATGCATATATGGGAGCCAGCATTAACCTAAACATTGGCATTGACCTAAACATTGGCATTGACCTAAACATTGGCATTGACCTAAACATTGGCATTGACCTAAACATTGGCATTGACCTAAACACTATGTCTAGAGGATGGCTTTAACTTAGCAACACTAACCTTGACTTGGAACTGGTTTTTAAAAAAAATCCGTTTCTTTTGACGACGGAACTATCTGTGATTACCCATGCATAGATATTGTGAACTAGTTCCCTTAGAGAACTACCCACTCTATCTCTTTGGTATGAATACTTTAGTCCAGTGGCAGTTCTTAGACAAGACACAAAGAAGCACACTGACATAATCTGCTTCCTCTCAACCTGCCACACATACACACACATACTCATTTTCTCACTCACACACACACCAACCTTTTCCTTTCTTTTCTCTACTCAAGTCTTCAATTCTGTCTGTAGCTACTTCTCCCCCCCCCCCTTTTAAAAAAAAAGAGCTTGTAGGTTATATCACATGTAAGTAGTTTTACGTCACCTAAGTTGACCCCCCCCCCCCCAGTGAGATCTCCCCTCCTCCCATACATTTCCCCCATCACTTAAGTACTAGCGTATCAGCTGTCCTGGAAATTGCCCTGAAATTGCTTCAGCTTACGCCTAGGGTTAATGATATTAGTGAGAGGCTACAGTTGGAAAGTGAACAAAAAATATGTGGGGAATTGAACCAGGAGAGTTACAGCATTGTGTTGAAATCTCTGTCTTATCTCTTCTTACCACCGGTTTTATAGGTTTCTTTTGCATCTGGGTTTTTTTTGTTTCTCAACATCTAGGTTTCTATTTTTCCTAAAAATCTAGGTTCCTATTTTTTTAAATATATCAATTTTACTTTTCTTAACATCTAGGTGTTTTTTTTTAAATCAAGGTTTTTATATCCTTTAGCATCTAGCATTGTATTTTATTTAACATCTAGGATCTTTTTTTTTTACATTAATTTTTTACCTTATTAACTTTTTTTTCTTTTAAATCTAATTTTTATTTTTTTATGGTTTTATCTAGTTGTTTTTTTTAAATATATTTTCTTAACATCTAGGTTTTTTTTATTTTTTGTTTGTTATTTTTTTTACGTCATTGTAACAAAGTAACATTTTTGAAAAACAAAAACTAATACGTTCTAGTAAATTATGATTTAGCAACAATAAATTCAATCCGTTAATTTAAAAATCTATTATTTCAATGTGCCGCGGCACGTGATCAAAAACCTGCAACACGTAACTCAAAACCTGCAACACGTGACTCAAAACCTGAGACATTGGACTGAAAACAAATCAAAGTGTGCACAGCGCATGATAAGCAGAGCTTAGGGTTAAAATCGCATTTTTTTAAAGACGTAAACCCCAAGTCGAGTTTAGTAAGAAAACATGAACTCCTATGTGTCCAGAAGGTTAACCATAACTCTGTTTCTTTCAACACGAGTTCTCGCTTGCTTAGAATCCATTTCTCTCCTCCCCCCCCCCCCCAACTCTCCTAAATCCTCACTTGTTACCTGCATAAGTACTATTCCCCCCCCCCTTTTTTTTTTTTTTGAAATACACACACAGACACACAGTAATATATAGACTGATCTATCTGGTAGACTTTCACAGTTTTCAACTATCTGAGATGCACCTCCCCCTCCCTAGACATCTCTTGCTTCGTTTCTTTCATCCTTCAGTTTGTGTTCTCCTTTCTCTCTCCGTCCATCTAGTAACTTCTTTTTTTTTTTTAAAGATGTACTCCTGACCCACATCTCCCCCATCCTCTATTCTCTGTCTCCTCTTGGCTTCCTCTTCCCCCCCCCCTTTTCTCTTCTCCTTTTTTCGCTTTCCTACTCTATCGCTGCTATAATTCCTTTCTTTATTAAATGCAGACCATTAGAGAATAAGATTGGCATCCATAGTTTCCCCGTCGTGCCCCTCTTCAGTTAATCTCACAGACTCATGAGCTTCCGTCCGCGTATTTCAATTTGGACTGGGAAGACCTTTTTGGCACTGAATTATTCTATTAATTTATTCTTTTTTTTTTCCCCTCTCTTCGCCCGCCTATCTTCTTCTTTTTTTTTTTTCCTTCTTTTTTTTTTTTCGTTAAATTTTTTTTTTCGCTCCTGTCTTGGTTTTTCTATGTATCATCTTGACTTTCCTCTGGATGTGTCTTTCGGTCAGTTTGAATTCTTGAAATATACGAACTATTGCTTAAGACAATGTAAATTTGTTTTATCGCAAGCTTAAAGGGAAACAAATCGACAAAATTATCACTCTTCCCTGGCATCAATTCGCATTGTCGCCAAACTGAGGGGGAAGATATAATTCAATAAGTCTAAGAAATCAATTCCAACTTTATGTTCAACTAATAGTGTTAACAATCTTTTATTATTTCTCATAAAACAACGAAAAAAAAAAGTAAATATGGGGTTCGAATCTACGCCACTTGGTTACTAGTGCGCTGATCTATCAGTGTATCTAATCATTGAGATTGTAGCCTGAAATAAATGATTCCACGTCGTGAGAGTTTGTCTTCTGTATTTTGTTCACCCCTTGACCATGAAGAAAGTGTGAGCTAATAATAGGCATTTTAAAAAAAATTGTCTTAACTGTTGGTTTGTAAAAATGTTTTACATGTTTCGGATGTTCCTTCAGAGTTGAAGATAGTTTACTTCCTAGTCCAAACCTCCCGCAGGACTACGGGGGATGGGAGCGGGCAGGGTTTGAACCCGGGACTATCGATAAGTCCGAACGACAGTCCAGCGCGCAAATCGCACGACCAGGCAGCCATCCAACTAGACCTACACTTTATACTGAACGCAACGAATGGAAAGTTACAATGTTGGTATTGACGTCAAGATGTATATGTTTGTAATGCAAGTATTAATGAGTTCATTATTTCATGACACCTCTCGTTCTGTTATTTCTTTTCCTCACAATTCAAATGTTTTCCAGCACTTTCCATAAAAGACAAGAGGCCCCCCCCCCTCCATCCCACAAAGATTGCGTTTTTTTTTCTCTTTGTTTTGTCATTGTTGTCCACGTTCACGTGGAAGTGCCGCCGATGGGTTCATGCTCATTAACGTCATCTCGGAGACGCCCACGTCTTGTACGTCCACCTCTGCGCTGTCGTTAAGTTCTCTTCATGATGCCTCTGCACCCAGTCTCGATGATGTCATTAAAAGTCGTTCCAAATGTCAGCCAGTTCCGGGACACGTGACCCTAACATTTTCGGCCATTACTGTCAGTTCTGATTATTCGGGGCAGTTGTCCATGTTTAAAAAAAAAAAAGAGAAGAGAGAAAGAGAGAGAAAGAGAGAAAAGAGAGACAGGGAGTTGAGAATTAGAGAAGAGCACTTCCAGAACTTCAGGAAACGTTTCTTCTTGTCTAGCAGGCACACCCCCCCCCCCACAGTCTCATCCTTACCAGCCCCCTCCAAACACTCACACACAACCCATATAAACCCATTGGTCTGCTGTACCGGTTGAACTGAGTGTGTCAGAGATGCATGTTCCATAGGAAAAGATCGAAATTGGGCAAATCTTGATGTCATTGTAAGTTGAATATGTGGTCACTTTGTAGAACTAGCCATCAGATAATAATAGCTGCAATCACTGCTTCCCGCCTTGACTTCGTCTCAGGAGTAACAATCACTCGAAATTTTTTTAGACGGTTTGAGTAACAGCTCTTTCTCATACACGTAAAATCTTTTATTGTACTCAACCTTTTACTCAACGAACATGGACGGATGATGCATATAGTTTTTCTCTGGACTATGATTCACGAGAGTGAAATGTGTCCAGCACAACGACTTGCCGGGTAGCCATTATAGTTGGCTCGACACTAGAACGTCCTATGAGTCTCAAAAAATCGAAATTGCAAGCTTCACGTGGATTCAGAGTTATGTCCCTTAGATTTGGAAGCGATGAGCTTTACCACTTCTGACACCAAACAAATTAGTTTCATTGTATCGATTAACCACATATGTGTGATCTACATTGCGGGATATGAAGCTCCACTCACCGTAAGAAAATGCATCTCTTGTACACACACAAACACAATATACACACACATTTTCTCTATTCCTTGTCTTTAGATAGGCCACCCCCTTCCACCCTTCTCCCTAGCTGAGAAGACGTCTTACAGATCTGGAGACGTCACCACGAGTGGTTACAGGAGCAGAAATCTCCAGACGGAATTACTGATTCGGATTAGAGAGTTTACGGCATAATTGCCGCTCTGGAGGGTCAGAAGTGGGCATAAAACTGTTACGGGTCTGACACTCTGGCCCTTCAATACCCACCACACCCCCTCACCCCTCCCAGGTGCAGTCACCGTTAGGGAGAAGAAAAAAATGGGGGGGGGGGGGAGATGGAGATGGGGTGGAGGTTTATGGACTTTCTCCGCCGTTGTCTTTGGTCCGGATCCTGCAGTTACTCGTGTTTGTTTTCTAGACTCTTTAGTCCGTAGTTTATCTCCCTTTATTGACTGGCCTGCCGTTTAAGAGAGTGAGGATATTTTTTTTTTTCTCTCCGAGGTTTGCAGACAGGAACAGATAACTCTTCGTGGTGGAAGTTTGGCAGTAGGAGGAGGAAAGACAAGGACAATTGAACCCCCCCCCCCCAAATCTTGTTCCAAAAAAAAAAAAAAAAGTTCTAGAGTGCCATTTAGTCTAGTGTTATGACATCGCTGTACCAGGTACCGGTGGACCAAAACCTTTTTTTTTTTCCTTTTTATTTTATTATTAGCTGAAGGGGTGGGGGGGGGGGGATCTGGGGATTTACCAATCTAGGAACTAGGGTTAGGTTAACCAAAAAATGAAAATGGAGTTTACATTGCTGATTATTTATGTCAGTGACCTAGTTTAGTTAGAGCCAGGTTAGGATTGCAGACGTCACGTAAGCCACCAAAATGTGATGGCCTTTGAACTTAAAACTAATTGTACTGGTTCTCCTTTTAGCAGCAATGAGCAACCTGGATTCAGAGGCGCAGCTACCAGAGAGGGGGGAGGCTCTAAATGACCAGATTCCGATATGTTTTTTTTTGGTCTTGTTTTTCGTGGGTGAGGTAAGGTGGGTGTTGATTTAATTTTTTAAAAAATTGTATATTCATCTCCGAACACTCCACCTGGCTCTCTAGATCTAGATCTGAGTTTAACAAATAATTAAAATATCTAGAGTTGGATTCATGTCTTAAGATGTTTGCTATTTCTGTGAAGTAGATCTAAATATTGATTCCCCTGGATTTAGCGGTTTCACTACAAGTGTATTAAGATATATGCTGCCATTTACAGCTGTGTACAATGAATATGTTGTACTGTTACAACTGTGTACAGTGTGTTTGTTGTATTGTGACAAGGTGTACGGTAAAACAACAACAACAACAAATAACTGAATGTATTTTCAATGTATACCAAATGTTCTAGTGTCGCTGCCGTTTTACGGCTGTGCACGTTTGGTCATGTCTTATTGATCGACTTTCGACTTTTGTGTCATTTTTTGTCGGGTACAAACGTTGGTAGCTCAATTTTGACTGCTGAATGTTTGGTTTGTATGTTTTTTGTTTGGTAATGTTTGTGTCACGCGGAGTAGGCTTGTATGTTTTTTGTTTGGTAATGTTTGTGTCACGTGGAGTAGGCTTGTAGGTTTTGGAAGATTATTAGCATTCTTGTTATTCTTATGTCCAGACAGTTTGCAGCCATGTAAAAAATAAAACCACAATATTTAGGTCAGAGCTAGGGGTCAGATTTATAGGGCTCCTTCTGGCTCAGGTAAGTCACTGGCTTTGGTTTCGTCTCGAGACGGGGCAGATTCTGGCATGACTGATCAAGCCAATTCTGGAGAGGAAGAGTTTTCTACAGTTCGTGCATGTATATAATATGTATCTGTCCTAGAACTAGCTGACAGGGGAGCTTTCATTTTCTTTCTCTTGGCTGATGCCCCTTCACTTTTCTACACCAACAGTTCTTACGCTTTACGTCTTTCGACAGTGTCTCCTCATGAGATATACAGTACGGTACACGATCGTTGGAGATAGATCTAGAACTTCATTAAAAAAAAGCGTTTAAAGAGAACAGGGGAAATAACTGTCACTTCTACAGGTTGGACAAATCAGTCCACGGCCCAAACAACGATTTACCCAAAATATCATTTAGGACACCTCCTTGGCTTTATGTCTTTGTATCATTAAAAAAAAACATCTAGCAGTGTGACCTTTTTTATTACACATATTTGTTGCTACTTAATCCCTGAAACGGACAGGGGCGTTACACTGGCTAACTAGGAATGCTGCCTCCTCTGGAGGAATCTGGTTATCGGCACACTCAAGTGTCCTCCATGCTGACCCTGGAAACAGCTTGGTTATCTCATGATGTAGACTGCCACGGATATAAACAGGGGCGGGTCGTGAGATGGAAGAAAAACAAAGAGGGGCAAAAGAGAGAGATAATAAGAGTATGTAAGAAATGAGAAGAAGGAATGTGGAGATACAGTGGGCGAGAAAGAAGACTACAAAATAGAAGGGTCAGGCGATGTATATATAGAGGCAGATAACATCATACTCAAATATAGAGAGGCAGATAACATCATACTCAAATATAGAGAGGCAGATAACAAAACATTGATAACAAAAAAGAGGAAAAAAACTGAAATGTTTGTTAACCTCCCTCGAATGTAACCACCTTTGTTGATAAACAACATTTTGAAAATGTCCTATCAACTCATCTATAGCTTGGTCCTATCAACTCATCTATAGCCTGGTCCTATCAACTCATCTATAGCTTGGTATTGTGATATACAGCAAGAGATACTACACAACAAGCAGTTTTTTTTTTTTAACATTAAAAAGTTAATCAAAGAGTTAAGGTGTTGTTGTTTCTATTGTTAATGTTTCAGTGGATTCTGAAGCTGGGTCTAGTCACTAAGTCTAGTCAGTAGTTCCAATCAATACATGTTAATAAGCAAGTCTTTGAATCAAACATTTCTGCTCATTTTTGCAAGAATTCAAATTTGGTTTAGATTTAACTCCCTTAGAAGAAGATTTTTAAAAATCTTTTCTTCTATTTCTCCAGGTTTGAGAGTACGGCACAGTGGCGCGAAAAGCGAAAGTCTTAGCGATGTTTTGTCCTTCAACAATTAATCTTTCGTGTTTTTTGTTCCAAGATAATTTTTCTGTTTACTTTGCAAGCTCATGACCAGGCACAGGGAAACATTAGACAGCTCATCTTAAACTTCTATTTTGACGACTTAGGCTCTTCACTTCAATATAAGGCGCCAACCAGAGGCAAAAAAAAAAAATATTCCTCCGCGCCTTTCTCTCCCTCTTTCACACGGACTTTGTAATCCGTATAAATGAAAAGATGTATTCTCTTTCACTTGCCTCTTAATGCTTTCTTCCACTTTCAAAAATAAAAACAGAGACTGGCGCCAGTTGAGTACGTTGTTTTTTTTTTCTTTCGTACATTTCTTTTTCCTTTTCAAGCTTCTCTAAATATTTAAAACGGTGGATGCAAAGGAAGATTCTGCCCCACTCTTCCTCTCTCCCAGACCAAGACTTCGCCGCTGTATCGACGCAACGCCGGCGTTAATACGCTGATGGCTTTTGCTGCTTCAGAGCGTTACGTGATCCGGCAGTCGTTTGATGGCTGACAATCTTGTATACAGGCTGATTTTTTAGCGGGTTAGGCTAAATTGTTTTTGGCGGGAATGGATTTGAAAAAAAAAAAAAAAGAAGCTTTTGAAGGTTGGCAACTGTTTATGAGTTACAGGCCACACATAGACCCAACGTGATTTCTGAAAAGCGTATGTCGGCGTGCGTCATTCAGAGTAGCACCCCACAAGCATCAATCTATGTGAGTTTCAATACCTTTGTAATATTGATCTTTGTTTCGAGTTGATGTTCTGACCTGTGCCTGCTTTGCATCAGTTCTTCAAACATCAAAAGTAATTATTTTTTTTTTAAATCCTAGTAAACAATGTTTTATTAAGAGCTATTGGACACGTTAATCTCATTAGAGACTTCCAGATTCGAGATCTGAGAACCAATAGATTTGATTCGTTTTGATCTATATTTTTGTTTATGATTCAATTTTTTGACTTTTGTAAAGACTCGAAGATTATTTAAGTCTTAGTCCAAACTTCCTGCAGGACGTCAAAGAATGGAAACCGTTCGGTTTAGAATTCGGGACCATCTTGACCGTAGTCCAAAGCGCAAACCACTTCACCAGACATCTCATAATCTGAAGCATATTATTTGTTCTGTATTTGAAAGAATTCCTACATAACAAAGTCAAGATTGTCGGAAGGTATTTAATATTCACAATGGTGCACTATTAATTTGTCTATGAAATTCCAATTTTGAATACAAAGTTTTAAATAGTCTTCTGGTTTGGCTTGTATGAATATTAGTCGTTTAAATATTAAAGGAAAAGCATGGACAAAGATTCTGAACAAGAAAACCACTTCCATCAAAGTACTTTCTTATAAGATCTTCCGTCATGGATCTACATTCTCGGCCACGATCTTCCCAGCCACGCTTCTATGGCTTTGTTCCCAGCCACGCTTCTATGGCTTTGTTCCCAGCCACGCTTCTATGGCTTTGTTCCCAGCCACGCTTCTATGGCTTTGTTCCCAAACAGATCTGGGAACATGTAAAAGACTTTGACATTGTGACAGATATTTGGGCAGCGTTGACACATGACGCCGAGCACGTAGACAGTGTCTACATGCAGATTGTAAAAAAAAAATGCAACTCTCTTTTGTGTGCGAGTGTATCTGTGTGCGTGTGTTTGTGTTGCAGAAGCCAATGACGTCATCTTTTTATGACGAAGTCGCGCATGTACGGAGATTGCCATGATTTATTGCGCATGCGTTGGGTGGAGAGAGTGCTACAGACCTCGATACAAACAAAAAATTCTTCCCTTACAAATGAACCGTTAGGAGGGAGGGAGTGCCTTGTGGGTAGAATGAGGATAAACATTTGAACGTACTGTAATTAAGAAGTTAAGGCTGTTTTTTTTTTAAAGGGGAAAAAGTAGTTTGATACAATTTTATTCTTGGTGGATTTCAGTGCACGGTATCACACACACACATACACTCAGAAACACACTAATCGGTGCACACTATGTAGCTTGTGTCTGAGCGTGAGTAGCTATTTCGAAGCAGCATTGTTTTCTGCTCCTTACGTCCAGTGACTGTCACAACATTGTGTTATCAGATAATGACATAGAATGTCATTTGGGAATCTACACGAGTCTGAAATACTTAGCTGAAACTTACTTCTTCATCCATTCATTTTTAAACAACTATTATGATAGTAGGAATTCTTTAGTATAAAAGATAGATAGATAGATAGATAGATAGATAGATAGATAGATAGATAGAAAGTAAACAGCCGGAAAAATAGTGTGGCCGGGGGGGGGGGGCTCTATACCGCCTTGCTAACATCAAGGGAGATAATTTTAATGCCATAATGTGCGCATAATAACTGCGATTCTGTTATCTGACATTTATAACAGCTCCTGCACAAACACCTGCCAAATAAGACTGACCATTTTATAGCAGTGCCCAGAGGTCAGTTCTCATTCTTATATGACCCCCATTACTTTGTCGACAAACATTTCTCCTCTCTGGAATTCAGATAGACTCTCCGCCTCTTCACCCCCTCCCAAGTGATACGGTGTAATCGGAACCCCGGCTTTACTCCTCCCCCCGCTTCTCCTTTCCATCTCATGGACAATCTCCTCCCCCCCCCTCCCACCTTCTTTCTCCCCCCACTACAGCATCACTAGCTGTACATCTTCTGTAATTCTACTACGGAAACAACCACGGGTTCTGTCCCCTTGCGATGCTAGAGGAAGCGGAAATCTAAAGACCTACTTGAGGCTTGGACCCAGGGACACAATGGAATATTTGTCTGCGGTCTCCGCGTCTGCTAGGAGACGCCATCTTGCTAGTGATAACCCCACTGTTGGTTTTGGCATTTCTGGACGAGTATCTTTTAAAAATTCTCTTCCGCTTCTGGAATGTATCAAGAGAAACTTAAAGGAGGAAACAAGAGAAAGCTATTTTTAGATCACAAAATAAATATATACACAATTTTTGTATTGCGTTAAAAATACTTTAAGGCTATATCTGTTTCTCTGTCACAGCCAAATTTGAATTGATTCTTTTTTTTTATCTTTCTCTCCTCCTCCTTCTTCTTCTCTCTCTCTCTCTCTCTCTCTCTTGCTTTTGTTTTTCCAGTGTCTCCTTTCTTTGTGTCACTCTCTACGTGTCTTTTTCAAAATACCTTTTCTCTTTCTCCTCTTTTCTCTGTGTACAGATTTTGAGACACTGTTTTCTTTTTGCACATGCGCATACAAGGATCAAGAAGTATGAGGAAACTACTCTCGAACCTGGCAGTGATTTTTTAATTATTTTTTTTTTATAGAAATGAATATTTATTACTAATGTTACAACATTGCCCGAACGCTAGGACAGAAGGAGATGGCTGTGGGAATAGTTCGAACTCCAGACCATCGAGACTAGAGTCCAGAGCGCATACCACTCGGTCATACAGCCACCCATTTTGTAAAATAATAATAATAATGATAACCATGCCAGTTTTTATAAGTAATCATGTATATTTGTTGGCATATTATTATTACTGGCCAAAATAATAGAAGTTTTGTAGACTAACTCGTACAAATGTCAATTACCGTTTTCTTTAGTTTTAATTATGTAATTTAATTCTAGAATGTAATTGATTTTTTTTTAAATTATTAATAATACATTTTTTTAAATAGTGACATTTGAGATTTGAAGCTTTTGGATTGGGGCGGGGTTGATTCATACGAAGGCATTATGCTGGTAATTTCGAGACCCGATTTGTATCAGCAAAACGCCAGCCTGGCATAGTCTGCGCGTAGAACAATGGGTTTTGTTGTTTCTTTTTATGGCCAGGTTCTAGCGCCGCGGTAAGACCGAAGTTCACTGATCGCTATCTTGTCAATAAAAATTGAAATCCCTCGGCACGGCAGCCATTATGGCTTCGTCTGCCGAAGGTGTCGCTGGCATCGGGTTCACACGGCCAGTAGACACGTCATATTCCCCATTTGCCGTCCGGCGCGGACTAGTTAGTCACTGGGATGTGCAAGATAAAAACGTGACATGCGCGGCTAATATTGCATTGTAAGGGCGCATTCAGTTGGACTAGTGAAAGGATATTAGAGTTCACATGCACTCTTACATTTTAGTAACAAAAAAATAAAGTAAAATACAATAAACGGACGGACGGACTGACAGACAAACAAAACCAATTGTGGCTTTTTCCTTTTTTCTCTTTCTTTCTTTCTTTCTTTTTCTCTCTCTCTCTCTCTTTCTTTCTCTCTCTCTCTCTTTCTTTCTCTCATTCTCTCTCTTTTTTTCTCTCTTTTTTTCTCTTTTTATCTCTTTCTCTCTTTTTTTTCTCTTTCTCTCTTTTTTTTTTCTCTCTCTCTTTTTCTCTCTCTTTCTCTCTTTTTATCTCTCTCTCTCTTTCTCTATCGCTCTTTCTCTCCCTTTCTCTCTCTCTTTCTTTCTCTTTTTCTCTCTCTATCTCTTTCTCTCTCTCTCTCGTTCTAAGACACTCCACATGTTTTATATACGCTTACAACAGGCGTTATGAACCTAAACTCGCTACTAATGACCCACTCAACATCTATATAAAACAAAATGTCGTTGCTTCCTCATGTTTAAAAAAAAATCTTGACAGTTTTATGACTCTTGCTGTTCAGTTTTGTCTACGGAGAATTGTTTTTTTAAAGTCAGCATAGTTCTCCACTTGTTCTGGAATATTCTGATCAGTTTACTCGGAACAATGGAAAATTTGTCCAAATTTGGCCTCTAGGCCACAGAAGCATTTATGACTAGAACTCTGAATGTCAAATGATAGGGGCGTATCTGACCAGGAAAGTCAGGTTGTCATTTGTGGCAACTGTATTGGTCTGTGTGCAGCCTATGTCCTCTTCCAGGAGATCTTGAGCTAATGAAGAGCTCATGAGGACCGAAGAAAATAAACATCACCAGCACCACCACCAAGATCTGACTCTTGAACACGACTGTTAAACCAACACTACTTTATGGAGCAGAGACCTAACCATCGTCGTCACCATGACAAAAAAACATGGTATTCATCTATATCTTCCTCAGGAAGATCTTTATGATCCACTGACCAGATAAGATCTCGAATAAGGAATTGTGACAAACATCAAAGCAGCAGCCCATTGAAGTAGATAGCCTTTGAAGACGCTGGAGATGGATAGGCCACACCCTTCGAAAGCCTGCATCCATCATTATAAGTCAAGCCCTCACTTGGAACCCCCAAGGAAAGAAAAAGAGAGGACGACCCAGGAAAATATGGCGCCGCTATTTGGAAATAGATGCTAAGCAGATGTGCAAGACCTGGGGACAATTCGAAAGACTCGCCCAAAGACACCTGGAGGAAGCTGGTCTATGCCCCAGACGGAACCATAGGCAGAGAAGCGATGGTGTCTTCACTCTAACCAAAAAGACTAAGCCACCTCTGGGTAAAAAAAAACAACAACACAATTCTTCCTTGGTGAAGGCAAATATACATTCATAATGTATTATTGGAAATACGTATGTCTTGTATGTTTGCTAATTTACAGTACAATTAGCACATAACAAACGTTCTGGCAACAATCATGTTAGTGAACGGGCAAAGAAGTTTTGAGGATTGAAAAGTTCATTGTCGTAAATCCCTACCCTCCTTTTGGGTCCAGCACCACCCCCCCCCCCTTTAATTCCCCCTCCCCACCCCCGCCTTTATTATATGAATTTTATGGGTTCTCCTGGTTATTAAACTGTGGAACGTACGCAAGTATGTACGCTTACACTAAACAAACAAAAAAAAACAAGACAACAACAGTAGAACAATGACAGCGTCGAATGCTGGTTACGTCTTTTGTTGTTGGACTGACAGTGGGTCATTAAAATCTAGTCCATATGTCTCAACGGTTCTCAAATGATTTGGAGAGTGGGTCTAAGGAATCAAGGGAAACGTTTTCACACTATCATTCGATTCATCTGGAACATTTGGGGCCAGGATGTAAAAGAATTTTTGATACCGCACGTACTCGTGCACACACAGCCAAGGAGAGACACACATGAAACTCTCCTGTCCCGGCATGCATGTTTCACGTCACAGTAAATGACAAATGTCAAGTGCGTGTATGTAAGTATGTGCGTGTTTGTGTAGAGAAATGCTCCCCCCCCCCTCCTTCACCACCCAAATAAAATACATTTACATTTTACCTTCCACATTTTTTTTTTGTTTCTCTATCACAAAAGTTCGTTCTCACCAAATTCTTTTGTGTCTTTTTATTTTGCGGTGTAAAAGTTTGGACAACAGCATGACTGTTTACGTTTTTTAAACGTTTTAGACTGTATAGTGGTGCATTTGTTTACGCCTGCTTTTATAGTACATAGGTTATACTCCTACCTGGACACAATGGCAAAGCATCAGTTTAGTGAAAGAGGGAAGACTCCTTAGATTTCAGTTTTCTCACTTTAATTATCAAATCCCCCCAAACCATCATTTAGCTTTGCTGCATTTTGTTCATACATGTATTTACACCCACGCATTGACTTCCCTTCCCTTCTTTTTCTCTCTATTTCTAGAACTATTATCACAAGTGCATACTTCCTACACGTGATGTATTCTATTGGACACTAGTCAAAGCACGTCTTCATAAAATACCTAGAAAGACACACAGACACATTTCTTAGTCCGTAGGCTAGGACAAGATCGTACAAGTGCTCTTTCTTCTTCTGATACCATTGCCAGTGGGTGGCCTGAGATTGCCAGTGGGTGGCCTGAGATTGCCATTAAAAGCAATGCCATTGCAGTCTCTAACTTGGACGTAATTATCTACTGG
The DNA here is from genome assembly GCF_947242115.1 of Biomphalaria glabrata. Lineage (NCBI taxonomy): Eukaryota > Metazoa > Mollusca > Gastropoda > Planorbidae > Biomphalaria > Biomphalaria glabrata. The sequence goes on from NC_074713.1 coordinate 27,269,755, forward strand.
TTGGAAGAAACTATCATTTACTCTATGCAGGCTCTCTCCTCCCTGAAAGTGCCTCGCTGCAGACACTGCGCGCGAATTTGAGCAGGTCTGTAGGTCACGTCCTGTATATATGTCCGCGAATGGCTAGGAGCGGGGAAATTTGACACTGCGTGAAATCGGATTCCTTCGCACTGAAGACAGACAATTGTCACTGGCCAGAGAAAATAAAAATACGTTTAAAAAAAAAGGCAGGCCATCGACAGATTATCTTTGCAGGACCGAGGCCAGCCCCCCCCCCCCCCCCGGCCCTTTTTACTTTCTGGAGAGAAATTACCATCCTTTATCTGAATTCGTTATGTAGTTACCTTACAAACCCTACCAACACCACCGCATCCTCCCTTTGAACCCCAAACACTCACACACACGAAATGTAAGCCGTATAACTTAAAAAAAAACAGCTTTGATCTGCTTATAAAAAAATATAGTTCCAACATTTCTTGCGGATTGATTTACTTTTGAAAGTCTATCCCCAAGATCTCAAGCCACAGTGCCTTTCACTAAACGAATATTTCCTTACAGCCTCAAAGTCTGTTGTGACCAATGGGCAGTGACTAACGGAAGAGACTTGGACAGTTAAAGGATACGTGCGGCACCTTCGATACGGAGGTCATGGAGGTCACGATACATGTCGCAATACGGAAATGTTGGGGAGGTGTTTCATTTAAACTAAGGGGAGAGGAGAGAGCTTGTGTTAGGGGAGAGGGGAGCTTGTGTTAGGGGAAAGGAGAGAGCTTGTGTTAGGGGAGAGGAGAGAGCTTGTGTTAGGGGAGAGGAGAGAGCTTGTGTTAGGGGAGAGGAGAGAGCTTGTGTTAGGGGAGAGGAGAGAGCTTGTGTTAGGGGAGAGGAGAGAGCTTGTGTTAGGGGAGAGGAGAGAGCTTGTGTTAGGGGAGAGGGGAGCTTGTGTTAGGAGAAAAGAGAGCTTGTGTTAGGGGAGAGGAGAGAGCTTGTGTTAGGGGAGAGGAGAGAGCTTGTGTTAGGGGAGAGGAGAGAGCTTGTGTTAGGGGAGAGGGGAGCTTGTGTTAGGGGAAAGGAGAGCTTGTGTTAGGGGAGAGGAGAGAACTTGTGTTAGGGGAGAGGAGAGCTTGTGTTAGAGGAGAGGAGAGAGCTTGTGTTAGAGGAGAGGAGAGAACTTGTGTTAGAGGAGAGGAGAGAACTTGTGTTAGAGGAGAGGAGAGAACTTGTGTTAGAGGAGAGGAGAGAACTTGTGTTAGAGGAGAGGAGAGAACTTGTGTTAGAGGAGAGGAGAGAACTTGTGTTAGAGGAGAGGAGAGCTTGTGTTAGAGGAGAGGAGAGAACTTGTTATAGAGGAGAGGAGATTGTTCTTGTATGTTCCAAACAATAGTTTCAATAATTTATTTATACCCTCCACGTGTTGATAAGTATCAAACTAATAAGCTGAGCTTTGCAGTTCTGTTCATAACACTGGGTCTTTCACGTATGATCGGACTTCTCTAAGATCCTGCTACTCTGACAAGAATTAGATCTATAGGATTCATGAACACAAGAGGTTTTGTGACACACTTGCAGAAACCTACGGAAAGTACTTGGAGATAATTGCAGTTCAGATTTCTATTGTATTCTTCTTCATGTTCTTTTCCCTTTCTCTCTCTCTCACTTTCTTTCTCTGTTTCTGTCTGTCTCTCTCTCTCTCTCTCTCTCTCTTTCTGTCTGTCTCTCTCTCTCTCTCTCTCTCTTTCTGTCTGTCTCTCTCTCTCTCTCTCTCTTTATGTATGTAAAAAAAAGATCGTCTTTAATCTTGGTACAGATTAGAAGAGACACGAAGATTGAATTTTATCGATTCCGAAAAGGAATCGATTCCCTCGCGCCAGCAACCACTTGGGCGTCACTGTGTGTCAAGGCGCGCAGTTGTATGGAAAATTGCAACCTTTATTTTTTTTTTTCTTTTTAATTCGTCTAATAAATCTTAGATCTTCTTTTTTCGTGTACATTAATTATGGCATGGAATGCACGTGAATTCATTACTAGTTGTTTTAATTCATCATGTGTTGTTGTTTTTTTAATCCTCTTGGTTATTTTGTTTTCCCTGTAATCTGCGCTGGCCGGAGGGTACACGGCAGGTATCGGGTAACGCAGGGAGTAGGCAGACGATGTCTTTGTGCGATCAGGAAGCTGAACAAAATATTGATATTAGTTTGAAGGGAGTGTAACCTGAAACTTGGCGTAGGGCTGTAGAGATTTGTGAAAGTAATACTAACATAGTAGACTGTGTGTGCGTGCGCGCGTGTGGGTGAGGTTACTTACACAGGATCCTGTACAGTGAACAATTACTTAAAGACATGCTTGAGCGTGATTTAAGACTCTCGGGCGCAAATAAATGAAGACAGCTAATCAGACATTATGACACATTATGACGTGTGCGCTGAGACACTATTTGCTGAGTTATTGAGACACTTAACTCCGCAGATAAAAAAGAAAACAATTATTCCTATATTCTGTTTTTAGTTCTAAAAAAAACCCGTTAAGTTCCCATTTCAGACAATGCGGCCTATAGGGCAGATGATGTGAAGGTCACCTGTTTCTTTGGCCAAACGGTTAACAATTAGGGTGTCATGTGGCCAGCACAAAGACCAACCGCCTCTACTTTCGCCAACTAAAGTCAGGTACCCATTAGAGTTAGGTGGACTCAGGGGTGCCCTAAAAATGCCAAAATTCAAATTCCTAGTCTTCACCGAGATTCGAACTTAGGACCCCAGGTTCGGAAGCCAAATGCGTACGCACTCAGCCATCGCGCACCCTTTAGTTCTTAAGTTGTAAAAATTAAAAAAAAAGATTTTTCAAGGTTGAAACAAACTTGAAACGTGCTGTAATAATACTCCTGGAGCAGAGGGGGGAATATTGACCACTTCCCCACTCCCCAGTCCAAGTAAAAACTACTTCCGTCTTTACCCCTTCGCCCCCTCCACGTGAAGCGTACTGCCTACTGCGTCTTAAAATCAATCCGATCATTGTAATTGAATACAAAGAAATTAAAACTGGTCCAAAAAAATAAAAAAAAATAATGCAAAACCAGTTTACAAACCTGAATCCAAAATGTAAAACGATTCAAACCTTACACCATCAGTTAGAGACAGAAGGCACAAACCCACAGCATTCACGTCTCTTATAAAAAGGGGGGAAAAATTCGAATAGTAATATCTTCATTAACACATGGATGTACCTGATGCTTCAAGAATGCTCCGTCGCTGCACCTCCACTTACTTCAATCAGGACCTACTCCTTTGTACACACTCAATCACACACTGAAAGACGGACATGCAGTTGTTGTTGTGTTTGTGTAGACCTCCTCCCATGAGTTGCTAATGACTAGATGCTGCAGCGATGTAGCCAGAGGCGTCGTTCTAGTTGGTTTTCTTTTTCAGGTAATTAACAGAAAATTCCACCCCACCCCTTTAGTTTTACCAACTTCACCCATTTTCATCTTCTTAACGTCTATTGCGTAACTACAGATTTTATACAGCAAGGTCAAGTTCATATATCTCTATGTGTGCTTGCGCATGCGCTAATCTACTAACATGTCACTTGACAAAGCCTGAAAGGTTTCCATTTTACATTAGAACTAGTACCGTTTAATATTTGATTACCTTAACGTACAGGGCTAAAAGTAATAACAATAGTATTTCCTGTAACAGAATAGTCCAGAGCGCTAAAGCGCAATAATTCGGACATTATTCTACCTATCAACCTTATTATAACCCTGTTTTCGCAATGCCTGACAACTTTGGGGTCTGTTCATACAGCGATTGACTATTTATGTCTGTTTCAAGGGGCGAGGGCATAAACAAAATGTAACCCAATAGTTAAAAGCCTTTCTATTGAATCTCTACCATCATTATGTGTCGCTAACTTGGCCTGTATAATAATATAGAATTCAAATATGAGTTATACACTCTCTCCGCGTGTTGTTGGCCTCTTGTCCTCAAATAGAGAGTCCCCTTTACCCTCCCCTCCCCCCCCCCCCCGTCAAATGATAAGTTTCTCTTATTACACAAAATGTGTACATGCCTCGTTGAGCAGGTACTCAATCCAACCCCAATGGAACCAGACATTCGACTCCACGCTGCAACAGAACTTTGATTCAAGAGTGGAGCCCAGAGGCTGATGGGAATGTTTTTACAGTTTAACACACCAACTAGCTTTCAGGCTCTTAGAAATGGCACATAAGCAAAGATTGCATACACGTGCGTACTAAACTGTTTTGGTACATTTCGAATATATGTACACATTTCTGTGTTGATAATAAGCTAAGGAACATCAGTTATGTCCCCTAGTAACTTAAAAAAAATAATAATAAAGTGTTCCAATTTTCTATTGTGACAGAGCTAAAACATGCGCCTAAAAGTTTTTAAATAAAAGCAGTTAATAGTTGACAAACTCCCTCCTTCTCTCTCTCTCTTCATTCATCGATCTTTATATGAAAGTATTATTATATGCCAATGCGGTTTTAGTACTCGTGTGTATTTTTAATTAAAAAAATAAGTAAAAGAATAAAAATTAAAAAAGAGAAAACAGAACGGAAGTGGTCTACTTTCTCTTCGCTCTGTTTCTGTCCGGACATGAAAGTCCTTGAGTCAGGAGGTCTGCGCAGTTAAAAAGCGAATGAAGTGCCCAGATTTTTTTTTCTTCGCTTGAATGGTCATCCAGTTTGTCAATATGGCGGACTGGTCTCAGAGAGCTGGTTAGAACTTATCAATATTTTCTTTCAAGTGAATAACAAAAAGGGCTCACGTTTTAAGAATTTTGAAGAGTGAGATTTTCTTTTTCTATTTTAGACTCACGCTGAGCTAAATGACAAGGAGCTAGGAAATCAATTCTTCTATTCTTTCTTTCCTCTCTCTCTCCCTCTCTCTCTCTCTCTCTTTCTTTCTTTCTTTCACGTGTTTCACTCTTTCCGTTTCTCTTGCAACCTCTTCACTGTTCTATCAGTTTATGCTATACAAGGCTCTGACCGTACCAAGAAAGACTAGGGAGTAGGTAGCCCTATTGAGGTGTAAATCAGGTCCCTCCAAGCCCGCATCCCTCTCAATGCGCGAGTTCAAAACTGCATTGGATTTTTTTTTTGTGTGTGTATTTCCCTAGTGAGCCACTCATCACGGCTCCACTGGTCAGTTCAATGCGGGATTAAAACGTAGCAGACGACAGTCCCTGGTGACTTCCTTTCACTGAACTTAACATAAGCGAGGAAGGTGTAGATGGGTGGCAGTGTGTGTGTGTATGAGAGAGTGTGCTTCTGTGTGAGTGTGTGCATTAAAACAAAACCTAATAGATCTATATTTCACATAATTGCTTTCGTGTGTGTAGAGAGAGAGAAGGCTATTGGAGAGCAGATACTTGGAGAGATAAATAAATCAGAAATTGTAGGTAAAATAGTTTTCTAAGATAGAGAGCAGTCAGTCTAGGACAGAGATGCGTACATATAGAGATGCATGGACGGATAGATAGATAGATAGATAGATAGATAGATAGATAGATAGATAGATAGATAGATAGATAGATAGATTTGTTTAATTGATTAGGCAATGTCATGGAAAACAATACAACCAAGTTAAAAGGTCAACTACAACAGTACAAAACCAATAGTAACAGTATTAAACATCAGAACCGGCCTGACCTATATATTATATCCCGTTTCTCTGTACAATAGCACGCTATGAATTCAAATGTTCGTGACAGAAGCAAGAGAAGACGCCTACAAACGACTTCCGGAGAGAGAGAAGTCTGCAGATGTTTGCTAGTCACTGAGAGAGAGAGATAAAGAAAGAGAGAGAGAGACATAGAGAAAGAGAGGGAGAGAGAGAGTTACGGAATGAAAGTAAAAAAAGAAATGAGTGTAGTAGAATCTCATTGCGCGGCCTGGTCCAGTGAAGCTGTGTTTCCTGCCTGGGGCCTTGAGTCCACTTGTCAGTTCGGGACTTCTACTTGGATGGCATCAGGAATAATTCTGAAACAGGAATTGCATCTGAAGATCTCTTCTTTATTTCCATTCTAATCTTTTGTCCTGACCTCCTGCTAGCCGCCTCTTCCCCTGTCCTCCTGCTAGCCGCCTCCTCCCCTGTCCTCCTGCTAGCCGCCTCCTCCCCTGACCTTCTGCTAGCCGCCTCCTCCCCTGTCTTACTTAGTCACTCGCTGCCCCCCCCCCTTTTTTTTTCTTTCATCACACGTACATGGACATAATTCTACTCATATGCACACATACTCTCCTTTTTAGATGTTTATTCCGTCTCTCTCTCTCTCTCTCTCTCTCTCTCTCTCTCTCTCTCTCTCTCTCTTATTTCAACACATAAGTTTCGTATTGTTGCGTTCTGTCGTTAACTGGGACACAATGAAATAGATAAAGAAAGAAAGATAGGGAGCAATGGAACAGAATAGCTGTCAAGTGGATGTAGGGTTATAAAGAGAGAGCAAGAGAGAGCAAGAGAGGGAGAGAAAAAAAGATGGAGAAAAAAAGTGGGAGAGAGAGAAAGAGAAGAAAGACGAGAGTGTAGAAATGAAAAGAAGATTTAAGGAGAGAGAGAGAGATAGAGAGTAAGATGGAAGAAGACATCGTGAAAAGAGGCGGAGTTGTACTTTGAAGCAATAATTATTCGTCTGACCCTCCACCTGTACCACTGGAAATACATTTGTTTTGTTCTCTGAGGCTTTTCAAAACCAACACTGTCCAGAACTGAGAAGTTTGAAGCTGTGTGTCTGCATGTGTTGGTGTGTGTTCGCGCTACTGCATGAGTGTGTGTTTACGTCATACTGTTCCTGATCTGACCCTCTCCCCTCCCCTCGAGTTCAGAACGACTCAATGAGCTAATGACTCGTGTAATGAATTTATTAATTACCCTCGCATAAAAAGAAATGATGTATTGGCCACAGTGGACGCATGCAAAGTAATGGCATTTTCCAAAAGCGGCGCCCTCTTTCTTTTCTCGACACCCCTTCCCGCTCTTCAGTCATGAGCAGCCTCGGTCCCCATGGGACATCTCCCCCCCCCCCTTCCCCCGCCCCGTTCTTCCATGCGTCCTTCTCCTTGCCCAAAAAGTAATTTTCGCGTCCTGCAAAGTTGGTAAAGGAGCTTGAGCGCCCTGCGCCCCATCGCCAACAAGAAATAAGTAAATGTAATTGGGGGCAGGAGGAATGAGGACAGGCACTGGAGGGTGAAGATAATTCCGCTGAAGTGCTGGTGGCGTTGCCGAGGTGGAATTAATCCTCCGCCCTAGCGCTCCAAGAAATAAACACCCTGACGAACCCTTCCTTAAATGATTATAGTCGTTCGCATAAGAAAAGAGTGGCGTTCAATAGTTCATTTCAATCTGAACACTTATATTATAATAGTTCCCCCCCCCCCCCCCCCCCAATTTTCTAACCTCGCCCAAACCCCTAACATTCGCAAGTGAAAAATTGTCCCTTTTTTTTTTGCCAAACCTAAAGATGAAGCTAATTCTTAATTTCTTTTCTGGTTTCCATAAGTCAAAAACATCTTTTAATAGTGTCAAACATTTATACAAAACGTAAAAGAAGAAAAAAATTGTTTCTTCCATTCTGTCTTCCGCTTGCACTCTTTATATAGCCTCTTGCTTGGCTACACTTCGCTCACTTCGTCCCGTTCTTTCTTCTAGCGAGTGGGGCAACTTTAATGGGCAGCTAATTGGGTAATTGCCCTTGTGACTGACGCAAGTCGCTGTCATTGGAACACTCGGATCACTGTCACTCGGAGGCTCCTCGCTTAGGAGTTTTTTTTTTCTTCTTCCCGTTCTCTGCCTGTTCATGTCATGCTACGCATGTTGGTAACGTTTTCTGCCCAACAGGAGAGAGACATGAGTAGTGGGCTAGGAAATGGAAACAATAATTAGTCGATCAGCGTATGCGTCTATAACCCACGTTTATGTATGTGGGACCAGCCTCATTGCTACTTCCTTATCCTTCATTGCTACCTCCTTATCCTTCATTGCTACCGCCTTATCCTTCATTGCTACTCCTTATCCTTCATTGCTACCTACTTATCCTTCATTGCTACCTCTTTATATTTCATTGCTATCTCCTTATCCTTCATTGCTACCTCTTTCTGTTTTATTGCTACCCCATTATCCTTCATTGCTACCTCTTTCTATTCCATTGCTAAAACCCTTTTCCTTCATTGTTACCTCCTTATCCTTCATTGATACCTCCTTATCCTTCATTGCTACCTCTTTGTATTTCATTGCTACCTCCTTAGCCTTCATTGCTACCTCTTTATATTTCATTGCTACCTCTTTATATTTCATTGCTACCTCTTTCTATTTCATTGCTATCTCTTTATCCTTCATTGCTACCTCTTTCTATTTCATTGCTACCTCATTATCCTTCATTGCTACCTCTTTCTATTTCATTGCTACCTCCTTATCCTTCATTGCTACCTCTTTATATTTCATTGCTACCTCCTTATCCTTCATTGCTACATCCTTATCCTTCATTGTTACCTCTTTATATTTCATTGCTACCTCCTTATCCTTCATTGCTACCTCCTTATCCTTCATTGCTACCTCTTTATATTTCATTGCTACCTCCTTATCCTTCATTGCTACCTCCTTATCCTTCATTGCTACCTCTTTATATTTCATTGCTACCTCCTTATCCTTCATTGCTACCTCTTTATATTTCATTGCTACCCCTTTATCTTTCATTGCTACCTCCTTATCCTTCATTGCTACCTCTTTATATTTCATTGCTACCTCCTTATCCTTCATTGCTACCTATTTATATTTCATTGCTTCCCCTTTATCCTTCCTTCTTATCTTACATATATCCCTCCAAAACAACACATATTGCGTCTAGGCCTATCCCTTGTGTTGATCGAGTCTCATGCTAAGTTGCGATTAGCTTGACTAAGCTTTCATTAAGAACTATACATTTTTCAATCTCCAATCTACAACGAAATCCAATAGAAAACCGTAGGTAATACTAAATATGTTTGGACTAGGTCTCATTTAGTTTTGTTCAACCACACTCGAACCCAATCCATTAATTTGATAATTCACAAGGCATTCACTCCTCCACCGTGACTCATATATAGCTGTTCTCCGAGAGTCCTAGAATGTCTGCTGCTAAACCATCACCATGACAGTTGTGTCAACTACTAATCGAACACACTCATATCTTAAGTCAAGCCTACTTAAAAAGTAATTGTGTAATCGATTCTTTTTTTTTAAAGTGTATGATTTTAAAGTGGTATCGATCTATTTATGTCTCTAAAAGCTTCAAGAAGCTGTGCGATACCATCACTGAGCTTGCTTAGAAGTAAAATGTATGTGTGTGTTTTAATATGGATGTGTTTATGTTTGTGTATATGTGTGTGGATCAATGAGACTTATCTATTAACACTTAATCAGTACTGTATCGTGGTGAAAAGCTGCTAATAAGAAAGCTACAGCTACAGAAGAAGTTGGCACAGGAAAAAAAAAAGTGACCGTAGGTCATTATTTGTGTGTTATCGGATGAGGGAAATATGGTTAACCTTTGCCTTTCCATAGTCTGCGCCCATAATAAGGTCGTAAAGATCCGAGCCAAGACACGACGAGCGGAAAGAATGTCACATTTTTAGGTGGAAGGGTTTTTTTTTGTTTGACTCATAACAAACTAAAACGTTGTGAGAAAGAGAGAGGAGATATCCCACACTACGAATACATCACCAACACACACACACACTTATTTATACACACTCTCTCTCGCACACACACACACACACACTCTCTCTCACACACACATAAGAAACTGGACAATGATGCCACCCTAACACCCCAGCTTATTAGCTGAAGCCAATGGACATAGCGTAGAATCATAACCATTTTTTGTTTTCGTTTCTGGGATATCTTTCATCCTCCTCCCTCTCCCCTCGGTATCCTCCCAATTACGTAAACACAGATGGAGGAGAGAAAGAGGGAACACAAAAATGTGCGTTTTTCATGCCATTCATCATCATTGTCGTCTGCTCGATAACACTTCCCTGTCATCGCCTCTCTCATTGTTTTTATATCTTTCTTTCCTCCATTGCGCCCTGTCTACCCCGCCCCCCGTTCCATTTTTTCCCTTCGTATTTTGACTTGTAATCCCCCCCCCCCCATCCCTTCTGTCTCTCTATCACAGTTCTCATATGTCTCCAATCCTAAATCTCTCACTCCACCCAATCTTAAGCTACTCCGTGCCTCTTTCTGAGACCCTCTCGCGCCAAATATATTCCCACACTGAGGCATTATCCCCATCCCCCGTGTCCCTTTCCTAGTTATAGCAAGATGTCATGTTTGAGGTTCAAAGCCCCCAGCACATCTCTGCCGTGTCTCCCGCCATACATTATGCATAGAGCTCCGACTTGTAGTCTTCCCATCATTCTGAGAACTGCGCTTATGGCTTCCATAGATGGATATTGATAGGACCTGCTACCCCTCCACAACCCACATTTCCGCCCCCCCCCCCAAAAAAAAAAAGAATTCCACCAGGGGCGTATCTGGGTGTAAACAGGCACTAGTATACGATGTTGGCTAAACCATCTGACCCTAGCTTCAGACTTGTATTTCCACACAACACTTTGTAGACTCCAAGTTTTAAAGCACAAAGTTTGAGGAAGAATTCAGGAGCTACTGAAGATTTGATCCAAATAGCGCTAGGAAATTAAGACATCCTAGCTCCACAACGACGCTCCGACTTAATAGTTATTTTAGAACTATTGTCCATCTTGCAGTCTCTCTCTCTCTCTCTCTCTCTGTCTCTCTCCGACATTCTCTTGTCATCTATATTCCTCAATTTCTCGATCTCTCTCTCCTCCTCCTTCTTTGTGACATTTTTTTGTGCAATTTTTTTCCCTCCACCGAGGCTCATCTATAATGCAGGACTTGTAACGCGGCTCATGTCATAACGAAGATTTAATACACCAGCCTTTAGAGTGAGTATCTTTATAGCGTTCACAAATACACACTTTCGCATACGCCGCCATTTCCAGACCGGATTTTTTTTTTTTTTGATGGACGGCGATGTAATGGTTAAAACAATGAGTCAAAAAGAAGGAGATAAAGAGATAGAGGGAAAGATAGAGAGAAGGAGGAGATAAAGAGATAGAGGGAAAGATAGAGAGAAGGAGGAGATAAAGAGATATCTCCACAATCAATCGATTAGAAAAGAAAAAAAAATCTAATGAATACAAAATGTTTAAAGTCAAGTATTGAAAAAAATAATTTACAAGTGAAAATCGTTTAATGTCTTTACATATTTTATGCATAGGCGTAGGCTAGTTCAGTATAGAAGGTAGGTGTAGACTATTGTACACTCATTCACTCACTCACTCCACATTCTAATGATTTTACTGAACGTCTTCTGTCGCTCTGTCTCTCTCTCTCTCTTCTTCTTCTTCTCTGTCTCTCTCTCTCTCTTCTTCTTCTCTGTCTCTGTCTCTCTTTCTCTCTTATTTTTTTCTTTCGTTCTCCCATTCCCAGTGCGCTAAAATCGATCTCCCTCTTCCGTTCCCTTCCTTCCTGTCCTTCTTGTCCGAGTTTCTTACGGAGCTGCATGGCAACACTTGTGTCAAGTCCAGGCTAGTCCGGCCGTAGCAAAATATTCCGTCAGACTAACTGCTCTCTCAGACTGACACGAATCTGCATCTCTATCGAGACTGCTCCGAGTCCAAGTCAGAGTTTTAAAAACGTTTCCTGTCTGTTCATTCTGCCTTTCAGCACTTCAATTCAAAACGATTTTTTTAGAAGCTGAAACAAAATAATTTTTTAAATAAATAAACAATGATCTGTATATTGCAATAGAACACTCATAATAGTGATCATAAAAAGTATGCTACAATTGTAGATTGCAGTCACTTTGTCATTGGCCAAAAGCTCTGTAAGTAAGAGTTGCAGCAGTAGTTCAAAAATTGAGGCTAAATCTTAAACTCTAGTTCAGCGATTTCCAAATTTAAGGAATAAAATAACAAAAACAATATTGGCGTCACATTTCATAAAGAATTAATTTTCCTACTTTGTCAAGTATTGGAGCTTTTTTTTTTGTTAACCCCTTGAAAGCCCTCCGATGCTAAAAACGAACATAAACACTTTCTTGTACCTCCGCCTGCACCCTCTCCCAACAAACATTTTTGTAATGGTTAAATTTGACATTGTTTTAGGAGAGGCAAAAGATTTGCTGGCATCAAATGTCGTCTTTTGTGTGGCAGACGGACCGTGAAATGCAACATGGCCGTGTATTCTGTTTATTTACATGTCTGTGTGTGTGTGGGGGGGGGGGGAGCTGGGGAGGGAAGGGGTGTAAGGAGAAAAGAAGTAGAAGAGGGAAGTAGAAGAGGTAAGTAGAAGAGAGAAGTAGAAGAGGGAAGTAGAAGAGAGAAGTAGAAGAGGGAAGTAGAAGAGAGAAGTAGAAGAGGGAAGTAGAAGAGAGAAGTAGAAGAGAGAGAAGTAGAAGAGAGAAGTAGAAGAGAGAAGTAGAAGAGAGAAGTAGAAGAGAGAAGTAGAAGAGGGAAGTAGAAGAGGGAAGTAGAAGAGAGACGTAGAAGAGGGAAGTAGAAGAGAGAAGTAGAAGAGAGACGTAGAAGAGGGAAGTAGAAGAGAGAGAAGTAGAAGAGAGAAGCAGAAGAGAGAGAGAAGTAGAAGAGAGAAGTAGAAGAGAGAGAAGTAGAAGAGAGAAGTAGAAGAAGGAAGTAGAAGAGAGAAGTAGAAGAGGGAAGTAGAAGAGAGAAGTAGAAGAGAGAAGTAGAAGACGGAAGTAGAAGAGGGAAGTAGAAGAGAGAGAAGTAGAAGAGGGAAGTAGAAGAGAGAAGTAGAAGAGGGAAGTAGAAGAGAGAAGAAGGTGGACATAGAGAGGGAGGATAGTGTTCTAGCGTTTAAACACCGTAAGTAGAGGGAATAAAAAACAAGTGAGGGGAGGAGGGATACTTATTTAGATAACTAGCACGAACATGAAACAATCAAAAGATATTTAATAAAATATTTAGATAACTAGCACGAACATGAAACAATCAAAAGATATTTAATAAAATATTTAGATAACTAGCACGAACATGAAACAATCAAAAGATATTTAATAAAATATTTAGAAAAACACAAAGATAAAGGCACATTCCTCGTTCCATATACTAGGACAAATTTGTACAAATGCTCATTCTTCCCTAGTGCTATTAGAGCATGGAATGGGTTGCCTGAGATAGCCAGGAAAACCAGTGACTTGGCAGAATTTAGGTCATTGGTTAATATGCCTGACTGAATGCATGACGCGTAGGACGTAATCATCTTCTTTTTTGAAGTAACCTCTGTATTATATAAGATAAGCTATCTAGAATTATCTTTCTTGACAATTCGTGTGTGTTACTGAGTTCAGCCCCCTTTTTGTTCTATCCTACTTATTAAAGAGTCTAGGAGTGACTGTCTCAACAGCGCCTTCTGGTAGCCACCTCTCATCCAACCCTCCTGTGTGACGTCAAGCCTGAGAGTCCTCTGGGATTCTCGCCGATGGGACACTGATTCAAGATGGCTGCCGTGATTCCATTTACCCCTTAGCGCATTCATCATATTATCCTAACCATCTTTAAGGAATTCCCGTCACAGCGTCACTTATTCCCTTCACGGCTTCAATCTCAACATTAACAGCCCCCCCCCCCTTTCCCTTTCCCTTATCCCGAAATTCCATTTCTTTCTCTTTATTGCATCTTCCTTCTCAACCGACCCCCCCCCCAAAACAATGTCATCCCTCCCCCCCCCCCCCAAACCCTTCTTTCTCCACGTGCAGGTCACTTTCGTCAGAGTCCCGAAATGACAACGCGCCAAATTATCCCGGGCCTCACTCTCTCCAATAAGAAGGCCAGAAATTTTCTTTTGTTGATCGCAAATCTTTGAGTGTCTTGAAGACAAGGGAAAATTTCCTCGAGGAGGTACGACGGGCTTTGGGGGGGGGGGGGGCGCTCGTTACCCGTGATGACCACGGTCCGACGAGGGCGTGATGAAAATGGGCGATCGGGGGCGCCACAGATCTCATCGTGTTCACTTTGTTTTGAACTTCTGTATCGAATTGTGTGCTTCAGGTCCACTGGGCAATCGGGCGATCTTCTCACTTGTCTGGCTTTCACTGCTAAAGATGCTGAGAAGATTGACACACCAGGCACGGACTGCATGCATTTTTCTACGATTTTTGGGGGGTTTTATCTGTTGAAGCATTTCGTAAGAGATGTCTTCGCTGAACCATTGATATGGACGTCTTGTAAGAAACATCCATTGTCTTTGGGTGTCAATTTCTGTCGTGTCAGCCACAACGTCGACCTGGTTTGTTAAAGTATTTAAAAAATGTAAAAATCGCATGCGTGAACCAGGTTCTAGGCTTTGGGTTCTAGGTTCTAGGCTTTGGGTTCTAGGTTCTAGGCTTTGGGTTCTAGGTTCTAGGCTTTGGGTTCTAGGTTCTAGGCGTTGGGTTCTAGGTTCTAGGCTTTGGGTTCTAGGTTCTAGACGAAGTGATCTCAGGACGAGTGATCTCTGGACTGATGGTTTACAGGAATTTACAATTAGTCAAAAGGGACGCGTGACTTCTTCAAGTTAAAAGAAGGCTCGGAGCTCTACCTTGAGTACGTCTGAGACATTTCCTTTGACTTTCATACTGAGATCTTGACTCCAGGCAAAGTGAGGATGGAAGAAGCTTTAGTCTTAATTCTTATCAAAGACAAATGTTAAAAGTGGAAGACAAAGACCAGATAGAGAAAGTCTGCACACTTTTCCATGTCAACCATTTTGTCTGGTACAACACCTCCTTCATCTTGCTCCCTTATACTGTGGTCACAATTCCCCCCTCCCCAAGGGTAATGTCTCTTTTGTTTTGGTGAATTTCTCTCCCCCCCCCTCCTCTTTTTTTTCATTTTTTTCATTAGCATGAGCAAAATCTTGGAAGAGGGAGGGGTGATAAGGTGATGGCATTGTGCCGCGACTGTTCAACGCTGGTACACACTGTGATCACAGCTGATGACCTGGAGATGATGTACGATACCCACGCTTGGTACACAAATACAAACACTCCCCCCTTCCCATTAGTGATTGATGAAACTTGTTCCACCTCACTGAGCGGTAAGCATTCATTGGTCCTCCACCCCCCCGTCCCCCAAATATTCGTTATAGCTGCAAGTTTTGACTTCAATCGATCTCTACTGACGTGATCATTTTTTAAGACACTTGCTCCCCATTGAATACAAAGCTATTAAATAAAACTTGGGTCAAAGATTCAAGAGAGTTTTAATGTTTTGAAACGTAATAAAGCAATGTGGGTCTGACTGAACTAAATAGGGAGCGAGTTTGAAACGTAATAAAGCAATGTGGGTCTGACTGAACTAAATAGGGAGCGAGTTTCAAACGTAATAAAGCAATGTGGGTCTGATTGAACTAAATAGGGAGCGAGTTTCAAACGTAATAAAGCAATGTGGGTCTGACTGAACTAAATAGGGAGCGAGTTTGAAACGTAATAAAGCAATGTGGGTCTGACTGAACTAAATAGGGAGCGAGTTTCAAACGTAATAAAGCAATGTGGGTCTGACTGAACTAAATAGGGAGCGAGTTTGAAACGTAATAAAGCAATGTGGGTCTGACTGAACTAAATAGGGAGCGAGTTTCAAACGTAATAAAGCAATGTGGGTCTGACTGAACTAAATAGGGAGCGAGTTTCAAACGTAATAAAGCAATGTGGGTCTGACTGAACTAAATAGGGAGCGAGTTTCAAACGTAATAAAGCAATGTGGGTCTGATTGAACTAAATAGGGAGCGAGTTTCAAACGTAATAAAGCAATGTGGGTCTGACTGAACTAAATAGGGAGCGAGTTTCAAACGTAATAAAGCAATGTGGGTCTGACTGAACTAAATAGGGAGCGAGTTTCAAACGTAATAAAGCAATGTGGGTCTGATTGAACTAAATAGGGAGCGAGTTTCAAACGTAATAAAGCAATGTGGGTCTGACTGAACTAAATAGGGAGCGAGTTTCAAACGTAATAAAGCAATGTGGGTCTGACTGAACTAAATAGGGAGCGAGTTTCAAACGTAAAGTCCTTTCACGAGGAACGACTTTTATTAAAAGAAAGAGACTTATCAATCATTGGCTGATTCGTGTGTGACCTGTTCTATTCTCCAATGCCACCTGGAAACTAAGAGAACTTAATAAGTGTTGCTTTTTTTTTTTTTTTTGTAGAGAAATCTCGAAGGCTTATAGACCACGTGAATTCAATTTTCATACAAGTGTGTGTGCTGTGCATTTTGTTAATAAGGGGAACAAAATCGACTTCAACTTTAAGATTTAGTTTCAACTGCTACAAAAGATTCCATATCGTGTAAAGAGGCAGGTCTCTTGTAGATTCTCTCTCTATTCTTAGAAATATATATATATATGTGTATCTATGTGTGTGTGTGAAACTTCATCCAATCTGCAAGCATCGAAGTAGGTCGACCTATATTTCAAAAAAACAAGAGAGCATATCCATGTACTACAAGGGAACACATCCATGTACTACAAGGGAACACATCCATGTACTACAAGGGAACACATCCATGTACCACAAGGGAACACATCCATGTACTACAAGGGAACACATCCATGTACCACAAGGGAACACATCCATGTACCACAAGGGAACACATCCATGTACTACAAGGGAACACATCCATGTACCACAAGGGAACACATCCATGTACCACAAGGGAACACATCCATGTACCACAAGGGAACACATCCATGTACTACAAGGGAACACATCCATGTACTACAAGGGAACACATCCATGTACTACAAGGGAACACATCCATGTACCACAAGGGAACACATCCATGTACCACAAGGGAACACATCCATGTACCACAAGGGAACACATCCATGTACTACAAGGGAACACATCCATGTACTACAAGGGAACACATCCATGTACTACAAGGGAACACATCCATGTACTACAAGGGAACACATCCATGTACTACAAGGGAACACATCCATGTACCACAAGGGAACACATCCATGTACTACAAGGGAACACATCCATGTACTACAAGGGAACACATCCATGTACTACAAGGGAACCGCTTCCTCCTCTCTCATCGTGACCCAACTCCTGCCACCGCGGCCATGCAAGGCTTTCCTGGCGCCCTTATTTTGTGGCGCTGATGACACCCCTGTGTGAAGGTTTTAGGGTCAGATTACTGACAGGGGCCGGCCAATACACGTACGCACACAAACACACACACATACCTTGGATAGCTGGGTGGTCTGTAGATGTGCTTGCTAAACAAAACAGCAGAGGAGGGAATACAACAGGGCATTTAGAACACACACATACTCACGTTTACACACGCTTACGTAATCACCATATTAAGTGAAACTGATTTGTCTGAATATTAGGATGGTATGATTTATTCTAATAACTGAAGATAATCACATTGGTAAGACAAGGCAGATAGGATTAACAGCGAAATCAAGGGCAGCTATAAATCGCAGGTTCTTGCTTGCTACATTTAAATTCGGTTATCTTTCTTGATTATGCCTCGGCCTATTTTTGGTGCCCTCACACGGGTTTGTTATATTTATAGAACTGGAGATGCAAGGGGAGGTACTGTTATTGAATATGATAGGGCCATGAAAGTTTTCTAATAAAGTACGATGCTTAGATTTAAATTGTATTTGATTGATAGTTTATTATGTAGAGGGATATTTTAAAATATATCAACAGCTATTCTAAATATAATGGTAACAGAATTTGTATTGCAAGACACTGATTTATTACATGCTTATTTCTCTAGACTAGTCTAGACTCTGGATTATCAGATGCGCGATGTTGAGGCTTCGTTATTATACAATTATATATTGTAGCCATATAAAACTTAATGCAGTAGGGCGCCACATTTTAGCCCCATTCGGTTCTACTTAAAAAGACAAACATAACACCGTACATTTAAGTGTGAATACAACTCGTATACCCTCTTTCTCTATTTCTTCATAGTGCGAATACACCTCCTTATCAATCTCTCTTCAACCTACTAAATATTAACATCATAATCTCAAACGTACTACTATCGAATTGGCGTTTTTTTTTCCTCTTTGATGGATCGTTTTCGAGTTTGAACGTTTGGCTACTACTTTCCTTCTCCTGCTGCTAGAGACGTTCTCTCGGGAATAGTAGCCCTCGGGGTGCCGCTCAGTTTTAGACTGTTTTGACCCCTCCCCCTTTCTTAAAACCACAGGTTTAAATAATATTAACTAGAAAAAAGAAACATTTGTGATCATGTGATGTTCTCTGATAGGATACTGGTTCACTATACCTAGTATTGTATTTGTTTAGTATATCTTGCACTGGTATTTGTTTATTAGATGGAAAGTCTTCAGACGAGAACGTTTCATTTTCAAAGCTCCGAATATTCAAACCACAAGAAACTAATAAGCACATCTTGTGACATTGTGTCACCAGCAAAGTTTATTGGCGTAGCACATAAGTTATGTGTGTCAAAGTGGATATCTTAGTTTTGGTGTGTGTGTGTCGGGAAGGGGCAAGAATGTTTTAGGTGCAGGATAATCAGTCAATTAGCGCTCAATCGAAAGTTGTAATTAAGACGGTCTTAATGTATGTAACAGACACAGTGCAACACAAAGTTTCTGGAGGGGCGCCTGCCAGCCCCCCTACCGTTTGGGTCTTTCCCTTGGGGGGACAAACTTGGCTGAAGATGTCACTGGACTTGGATGTTTGGAGTGACAAGACATGACAGCGTGTGTGTATATTTGTGTGTAGGTGTGTCTTTTGATGGAGTGCTCTTACTCAACACAGTGGCAATACCTTTGCAACCCCATCTCTTCTTGAACATAGCTCCACAGTCTCTCTACAAGTTTTATAAGCGGTATTACTTTAAAATTTACCCTTCTCACGTTTAGTGTTGTTATCGTTGCTGTTACTGATGTTGTTGTTGCTGTTGTGGTAGTTAATGCTGTTGCTATTGGTGTCGCTGTTGTTGTTACTGTTGTTGTTTACTGTTGTTGCTTTTCTGTTGATATTTATGGTGTTGCCGCTTCTGTTGGTTTTTGCTGTTGTTATTGTTACTTATGATATTGTTGTTATTGTTACTTATGATATTGTTGTTATTATTGACGTTGTTGCTGTGTATGTTATTTTTGTTGTTGTAGTAGCTGTTGTTGTTTTACAATTTCTAATAATATTTAACCTAACCATGGTACAGAATACGCTTGATTTGTACATGCTTAACTTTAACTTGTTTGTTTCGTTTCTTTTGTTCCTACCTTTTAAATCTTACATTGAGCAGATCGTTGCTTAATTAACTTGTTTCGTTGTGGTGTAAACTTTTAAAACTTTTCAATTGTACATTTTCTGACCTCTTCACCTCTCACTGACGTCATATTCTTGTGACGATTTTTCGTGTTAGAAAGAAAGATGAATGAATTTCAAGAGGATGTCTGGGGCAGGGGTGGGTGAGGTATCAGCGATAATGCATCCTGACATACAAGGGCAGACTAGTCGTTGCGATAGTCCGAAGTAATCCATCCTCTAACTGGCTGAGAGGTATCCCCCCCACCCGTCTTATTCTAAACACATGGGTTAGAGAAAGGGGGGCTTCTTTAGAGAGGGGCTACATGACTCTGTAGTTTTCTGCTTAATAGAATCATCTTTACCTTTTGTGATTCTTTCTCTACCAAGATTTTGAGATCCCTTTTACCCCCCCCCCCCCCACTCCTTTCACTACCGCATTTTTTAAAACTCTAAATTATAATAAATATATTGATAAAAATGTCTTGTGTAATGGACAAATATTTGTTATAAAGACAGATCCAGTGTCTATTAATACATTTAGCTCCGGAAATAAACTACAGATAATAAAATAACAGTATTTGTTATAAAATATTAAGTGTAAGGTATACTGTGTATTCCACTGTCCGTGTGGATAGCCAAAGACGTAAAGCAATCATAGTTCTCTGCCCAACTTTCAACTTTCTGGCGGGCACACTTCTCATCGTCAGCTTGTAAGTTGGTCAGGTTACTTATATGTGAATATCTTCTATCAAAATAGTTATATATAGTAACGGAAATTCCCAAAAAAGTTTGGATTTATCCGATAGAGCTAAATAACAGATTGGTGTGATAGGGTCAGGTTTTTTTTTTTCTTTGTAATTTTTTTTTTTAGATGCTTAGAGAACATGTTATAAAATTTAGTTTGAGACGTTTGTGGTTTCTAAAAATAAATAAAAACAACACCAGTAGCAATAACAGCGTACCACAGCATGACCAGGGCCACGCAAAGCTAAGATACTAGCAACTACACCCCGGCGTATAGATGTCAAGTCAGTTGGCAGATACGGCGTTTCACTGATGCACATTCTTCTTTAACTGGGGGGAACAGGGAAGGAGAAATAGGCGCCCATGCTGGGTTGATGTAAAGTGTCAAGAAAGTATCTGGAGGTAGACACAGCCATAAGAGTTTCTCGCCGGGGGGAAAACTGCCTCCCCGCAGTTAAGACAAAATTAACTCTTTTTTTGTATCTGTGAGTGTGCGCGCGCACTGAGGTGCTAGGGAGGACCAGGGCGTAGGATGCGTCGAGGAATCTCGGACTGCAGTCAGTGAGAAGGTATTAAGATGCTGCAGGTGGGGGTGGGGGTGAAATGGGAGTGGCGATGCTGATACCAACTGAAGGCTATAGGGCTGATAAACTTGACATGCGAGATGGGATTACGGAAGTTTAAAAAAAAAGAGTAAATTTATATCTATTTAGAGAGAAAGATGAAAAACAAGTGGAAAAGTGTGTGTATGTGTGTATGTGTGTATGTGTGTGTGGAATAGTTAAAGTGAAAATACGTTGAGATGTATACATAGACTGAGAAGTACTTTCAAGTATTAGCTTCATAGCGTTTTTGTCTCAGATATAATCTAACCAATGAAATCCTGAAGCACCCGAAAGAAGCTAGGATGTGGAATTTAACATTTCCGGAAGACATATAGATCTAGTTTATATTTAAACATTATACAAAGCCTCGCATAAATATGCCCACTGAGTGTCCACTGATTTCCCATTGAGTGTCCACTAATGGTTACCGATGACTACAGAGATTGTTTGCTATACAAACATCCACACGCTGGACACCAAGAGCTCTACTTCGAGATCTATATATCATACGGGTGTGGTCAATGTGGTCAAGCTGAAGGACAATCTTTGCTGATGCTGCAATGGCCCACCTGCTATTTATTTGCTATTTAAACAGTGGAAGTTAACAGCTATATCTACTTCAGGCTTCATGTATGCTCTAAGCGCCGTGCTGCAGGTTAAGGAATGGAATTGTAACAGTAAGTTACGTATTGGAAATTACTTTGTAAAAACTAAAGTTCAGTAAAAACTGAATAGCTGCTTTCTATAGTCCCATGTAATCCTACACTTTAAGCCCCTGTGTACATTGGTTGATACAGGGGCGGTGTGAACTTGTTTCAAGTCTTAGCAGGGAGCAGAAAAAAAAAGAAGCTTGAATGAATTACAGGAGAAAGTGTGTGTGTGTGGGGGGGGGGGGAGGGCTATCCTGACCATAAATCACCCCGGAGTTTAGGGGGGATTTTTTTTTTGGGCCACGCTATATAGAACCTGCGCAAGGTTTACTGCCCACATCCTGAAAGCCAACATGGCAGACCACAGCCTCATTGTGGTTTTCATTTCTTTTCTTTTTTTTACCCGCCCACTTCCGCCTCTCACAGCCTTTCCCTTAGTACAAGCCAATATTTCTTTTGACTAAGTGAACAAAAGATAAATTGAGTGTGAGACGTTAATTATTTTATGAAATTAAAAATATTTTCATAAACAGATGTCTTTCGTCAGTCAAGGGCCGCCTTGTTAGCGCTGCATTACAAGCACCTATCTGTCGACTTAAGTATCGAACCATCTGTCTCACACGATCTAACCATCTATCTCACACGATCTAACCATCTATCTCACACGATCTAACCATCTATCTCACACGATCTAACCATCTACCTCACACGATCTAACCATCTACCTCACACAATCTAACCATCTACCTCACACAATCTAACCATCTACCTCACACAATCTAACCATCTATCTCATACGATCTAACCATCTACCTCACACAATCTAACCATCTACCTCACACAATCTAACCAGCTACCTCACACAATCTTACCATCTATCTCATACGATCTAACCATCTACCTCACACAATCTAACCATCTACCTCACACAATCTAACCATCTACCTCACACAATCTAACCATCTACCTCACACGATCTAACCATCTACCTAACACGATCTAACCATCTATCTCACACAATCTAACCATCTATCTCATACGATCTAACCATCTACCTCACACGATCTAACCATCTATCTCACACAATCTAACCATCTATCTCATACGATCTAACCATCTACCTCACACAATCTAACCATCTACCTCACACAATCTAACCAGCTACCTCACACAATCTTACCATCTATCTCATACGATCTAACCATCTACCTCACACAATCTAACCATCTACCTCACACAATCTAACCATCTATCTCATACGATCTAACCATCTACCTCACACGATCTAACCATCTACCTCACACGATCTAACCATCTATCTCATACGATCTAACCATCTATCTCACACAATCTAACCATCTATCTCATACGATCTAACCATCTACCTCACACAATCTAACCATCTACCTCACACAATCTAACCAGCTACCTCACACAATCTTACCATCTATCTCATACGATCTAACCATCTACCTCACACAATCTAACCATCTACCTCACACAATCTAACCATCTACCTCACACAATCTAACCATCTACCTCACACGATCTAACCATCTACCTCACACAATCTAACCATCTACCTCACACGATCTAACCATCTATCTCATACGATCTAACCATCTACCTCACACGATCTAACCATCTACCTCACACGATCTAACCATCTACCTCACACGATCTAACCATCTACCTCACACGATCTAACCATCTACCTCACACAATCTAACCATCTATCTCATACGATCTAACCATTTACCGCACACAATCTAACTATCTATCCCAGACAACGATGTGTCTGCATAAACAAGTGTCTTGAAGTCATTGTTTGTTTGTTTTCCTTAGTATTATATTGATATCTATGTTCTTGATCCTTATTACACATTTTCAGATCCAATGAGAAAAACAAAATGGATGACTACTTATTGTACATTTAAATGTTGATTTGCTGCCATGACAGAGTTCAATCTAAAACTCAATGCTTATCATCAAGATGATTCCAATCAAGTCTTAGAGACTATCCACGGAGAAACTTTACTCCCCGTTCACCTGCCCCCTCCCTCTTTCTTGCCTCCTTCCCGTTCAAACCCCCTTCGCTCCTTAAAGTCTATGTGTAACCCATCATTTTGTGCGTATCCTAGTGGCTGAGTTAGCAAAGACAATGGCGACATAATTATTAAGTAGGAGTGTACATTACTATTTTGTCTGTTTGATTGTTTAATATAACTTTACTAAGTCTGGATTAGTCAGGCTGTTGTTTGTTTACTTACCTGTTGCATGTTTCCAGTTGCTACTCGATTCTCTTCAACGCACTCACCACTTCCCCCCAACCCATTTTCACCAACCATGTCATTTTTATTTTTGAGTAGGTTAGACGTTTGGCGCCTAATGTGCAGACGGCTACATTTTAGCAGATCTTAGAATTCCCTCCCTTTAAAAAAAAAAAGAGTCGAGAGTGAAGATATATGTATTTTATGAGTAGGGCGCCTCCAGGGTTGGAAAGAGAGAAAGGGGATAGGGCGTGGAAGTAGATTAAGTGAAAGTGGCAAAAAGACAGGGAGGAATTAACGGTTGAATGGGCGGGAGGGAGGTAATATAGTGAGTGAGTATTCAGAGTTGAGGAAGGTAATATAGTGAGTGAGTATTCAGAGTTGAGGAAGGTAATGTAGTGAGTGAGTATTCAGAGTTGAGGAAGGTAATATAGTGAGTGAGTATTCAGAGTTGAGGGAGGTAATATAGTGAGTGAGTATTCAGAGTTGAGGGAGGTAATATAGTGAGTGAGTATTCAGAGTTGAGGAAGGTAATATAGTGAGTGAGTATTCAGAGTTGAGGGAGGTAATATAGTGGGTGAGTATTCAGAGTTGAGGGAGGTAATATAGTGGGTGAGTATTCAGAGTTGAGGGAGGTAATGTAGTGAGTGAGTATTCAGAGTTGAGGGAGGTAATATAGTGAGTGAGTATTCAGAGTTGAGGGAGGTAATGTAGTGAGTGAGTATTCAGAGTTGAGGGAGGTAATGTAGTGAGTGAGTATTCAGAGTTGAGGGAGGTAATATAGTGAGTGAGTATTCAGAGTTGAGGGTGGTAATATAGTGGGTGAGTATTCAGAGTTGAGGGAGGTAATGTAGTGAGTGAGTATTCAGAGTTGAGGGAGGTAATATAGTGAGTGAGTATTCAGAGTTGAGGGAGGTAATGTAGTGAGTGAGTATTCAGAGTTGAGGGAGGTAATATAGTGAGTGAGTATTCAGAGTTGAGGGAGGTAATATAGTGAGTGAGTATTCAGAGTTGAGGGAGGTAATGTAGTGAGTGAGTATTCAGAGTTGAGGGAGGTAATATAGTGAGTGAGTATTCAGAGTTGAGAGGTTTACGAAATCCAAAACCAAAAAAAAAAAAAAAACTAAACGCCACCCGGTTGACGTACACAAATTTATTCATTAGAAAAAAAAATTCATTAGTAAATTGTAGTACAACGTTATAATTTGTCCGTTTTTAAAGATTATTGTGGTCTTCTTTTCTTTTTTTTTATGAGACTTACGCCTTTTCAGGTTTATATCAGACTTATAGTATCACTCACGTGATTTATACGAGACTTATAATCTCACTCACGTGATTTATACGAGACTTATAGTCTTAGTCACGTGATTTACACAAGACTTATAGTCTCACGTGATTTACACGAGACTTAACCCTTACGAGATTTTTAAAGAGAAGCACGTAGGACTCTTTCTTCCACCCGATTTGGATATTCAAACAGACGAAATCTAAAGAAAATCCCTAAAAATAAATTGAAAATAAATTTAAAGAGGAATTGAAAACAAATACACAATGCCGCGGAAAATTCTCTCATTTTCAAAGAGAAAATGAAAACATAATCAACAATTACGAAGAAAGTCTCTCTCTTTCTCCCTCTCTTGCTCGATCACTCTTCTTCCTCTCTTTTTCTCTCACTTTCTCTGCCTTACCCTCTCTCTTTCACCCTCACCTTTTCACGTTGCAGGTATGACAGGTGTTACTGTTAATGTTACCGTAAGGGTCAAATGCCAGTATAAACAAAAACAAAAGTAACAATACAAGAAGAGAACAACCTTGTTTGACAGTGACACTATTCGAAATGGAATTCTTCTGTTTACTTAACTCTGCATGACGTCAGCGTCGCACTTTCAAACTGTTTAGACCTATCGGCTCATCACGCAGGATCCAGCCTCGTTTCTAAACACTCTCCTTCAAGGGAGATCCAAAATATGTTTCGTCTGTCTGCATCACAGTTTACTAGCACACCTTTAAAACAAAAAAAACCCACATCCTCCGTCCATTACTGAGAGACAAAGTGGTAACTCCAAACGGTCTACATACGGCAGTTAAGTCTTGGCACTTTCATTGCCCTCTGTATGGGGCTCGTTAGCCCAAAGATACTCTTCCCCGAGTCTGACTCGCTCATCGCGCACACGCTGAAGAACAAAAAATATCTCGGGGCCATAAAACGAAGTTAATGCCCGCCTTGCAGTGGCCATTACCCTGGAGCAGTGCAAAGGTAGACTGGAGCTCCCCCGAAATGTTCGCAAACAATATCTAGAATACTAGGAAAAAGGACTGGAAGCGGGGGCAGGGGTTTTAGGCACGCCTCTGTCGAGTGATTAGTAAGTACCACATGAGAAGGTAGTAAAGATTTCTTTCATTTCTCTCGTCTGCTTCTATCAGATCCGAAGATTCCTTTCTCCCCTCCCCCCATCACTCAAATCTTTCCTGGTCGCCCGCACGTAGTAGAAATAAGAGCTACACTATAAAGTCTGTGTCAACAAGTAAGACCTGCACTGTCTTTCTAGTAGTCGTTCTACCAATCTAGCTATTTCATTAGTTACTCAAGAACCACTAAACTAGCGACATTTCACACTGACTGACTGACTGATTGACGGACTGACTGACAGAGAAAGAAACTGTTCTTTACCGTAGTAGCGTCAAATGAGAAAGATTTGTGTAAAAAAAAAATTGGGGTGGGGGGGGGGTATTTCAAACTCATGATCCTAGCCTAACCTATTAGCCCGGCAGAAAACTAAATAGTTTCAATAATTAGGTTTGTCTTCGAGTCCGTAGATATGTCATTGGTTTTCCTGGCTGATTCAGTCAGCCCTTAACAGGCTCTCATGGTACTAGAAGGGCATTTTTTACCTTCCCTATTCTGAATCCTGAGCCAATACAAAACCCTAAGTCAGAATTTATATTAGGAAACTTTTTAACAAATAGGGTAAACCCGTTTTCACATTGTTTTATAGAAATATGTCGGGTAAACGGGTAAAACCATATTCACACTGTGCTTACATTTTCGTGGCTGAATACAAATTTGTTGACAGATCTAAATCCAATCTGCGTACTTACTAGCATCAAAGCCAAGACCCGCAGGCCGCGGGTCATATCTGGCAATAATTTATAAGATAATAGTTGATGTCAGTAATGAATAAAATATGCTAAAATCGTGCAATACTCAGACCTAGGTTGCTAGAATGATCACCCGTAGTATCAGTTTGTATTTTAACCCAAATTATTATTTTTTTAAATTTTTTTTTTAGTTTTAATAAATTTTACGAGTAAATTTTTAGACTCTCCCTGAACTTGTCTCGCCCCAATGCCAGCCTTCATCAGCGACATTAGTCGTTCCTGACAGACTCTGTGGCTGGCAGTACACGTCTGGCTGGACCCCCATTACCTGTATAACACTTGGCAGTTATTGGCCCCGCAAGTGCCTTGAACGCGAAAGAAAGAGAGAAAGAGACAGACAGCGAGAGAGAGGGAGAGAGAGAGAGAGAGAGAGAGAGGGATGTGTGTTGTCCTGAAGAAGGTACCACAGTTTACGTTGCTTTTTTCAGACGCGTTAAAAATGTCACAGTGGCAATTATGCGTGCTCTTTTTTTTAATGGCTCCAATGATATGGCTAGCCACAAAGTTTGGCCCCTTCATTTGATATTTGAACACACTCACACACATAGGCCACACATCCACAGCCACACATACAAACAAACGTAGAAACTTAAAAATCAACAACGTTGGAATGTTATTTATTTGTAGTTTGTAGCCTGCAGTCTTATAAGAAGCCTGTTGTCTTATAAGTAGCATACAATCTTATAAGTAGCCTGTTGTCTTATAAGTAGCATACAATCTTATAAGTAGCCTGTTGTCTTATAAGTAGCATACAATCTTATAAGTAGCCTATTCTCTTCTAAGTCGTAAGAATTCTCTATTTTAAGAAGCCATTTGTATAATTAGTAGCCGACTGCCTTAAATTACAAAATATTTAGAAAAGATAGCCAACGCCCTTTCTTTCTGCCGCCCCCCCCCCCCCAAACATATATCTACTTCTTGACTTGCCTACTTGTGGCCTGTCACACAGCGATAACACTTCATAGGAAAACTAAAACGTATTCAAGCCCATCACACGCCGTCAGGATTATCACACTATAGGATAAGTAAGGTGATAACTTAAAATGTTATTTTCTCACAGCCTTATCGTATTCCTCCGCCCCTTCGTCCTCCACTCTTCATCTCGCCTTCCCTCCTGTAATGTTCTTCAGTTCAACTCACGATTCTCATTTTAACTTTATTTAAAAAAAAAAAAGAGGTTCCCCTTCTTTTGAAAATATCTCTTAGGTCAAACTTAAATAATGAAAAAAAAAAAGGGGGGAGGGGAATTTAGAAGAGAGTTAGCGCAAGGAGAGGAAATGGAAATGGGGACATGGGGGTGAGAGGGCGCCACTGTTAATGATCTTCTCCCGCTTTCATTTACTTTGTCAATTGGAATTGATTCCGCGACGCGTTCGTCATCCCACGGCTGTCTGCTTTTTTCTCGCTACTCGTACGTCGCCCCCCCCCCCCCATTGCGATACTTATCACTGTTTCCCCATTTCGCCCCCAGAAATTACTGCTCACAATTGTCAGTGGCTCGGCAGAACTCCCCACCCCCAACCCAGAGGTGTGCGCCAATTTCCTATCAGCCACACCACTGGACGAAAAAAAAAAAGATCTTGGTTCTCCCGAGATGGCTCTAAAAGAAAACAAAAAGATCTTGGTTCTCCCGAGATGGCTCAAAAAGAAAAAAAAATATCTTGGTTCTCCTGAGATGGCTCCAAAACAAACAAAAAGATCTTGGTTCTCCCGAGATGGCTCCAAAAGAAACAAAAAAGGAAGACTTTTTTTTTTTGTTTTGATTCGTCTCTATAGCGCGTGAGGTCAACCGGAAGCTAATAATTTAAAAATTGAAATAGAGGCGGAAGTAATGCGATATTAAGACAAAGTGGTTTACATGGTAATGGTCAAACATTTACGTTCCTGGAAACTAGACAACAAGCAGACTAACTAATGAATCAGGTCAAACTGAACCACATTGTCTAGGGTGTGCATGGAGAATGTCAGGCCTGATATGGGTTGGGGTTTTATAGAGAACTTTATTTAGCTTGGAAACGGAATAGGCGGCCACTGTAAAAAACAGAAAATATCCTATCCTAATGAAACAATCACTGTAATTAATCAGCATACATTTGTTCGCTAGTGTTGGAATCATCTGTTGCTCTTTCTCGCTTCTATTTAAAACTAGGTTGGGAATTGAATACGAAAGATAATAAGGGGGGAAAAAAAGGAATGAAGAAGAAGAGGTAGAGAGAGAGGAAGGGAGAGAGAGAAAGCTGGACACGTCTGAAGCCCCATCAGATAGTCCCGGCTGTCAGTCTCTCTTCCAGGATTAGAACTAAGATTGATGACCCTCGTGCGAGCTCCAGGCGTCCACTCCTTACATTCAAGCACGGACTAGCGGCGGCAGAACGACAAACTGAGACTATAACGGACACGGGAAGGGAGGAGGAGGAGGGAGGAGATATAAGAGAGTGTGAAGAGGATAGAAAGAGAAAACAAGCCGAGCTTAGAGGATGAAAAATAACACTATCCAAACTAATGAACGCGCGACAAGTGATATTAAAAAGGGGAGAGAAAAGTATAAAATTTAAAAAATAATAATAATAAAACAAACTCTGGGTTATCGTTCTTGACAGGAAGAAGATTTAGTACAACAATAAACTGGAAAAGGGAATAGCTGCTGGGCGGTAACCGTGTTGAGTTAATCCCCCCCCCCCCCTTAGTCTCAGTCTTTCCTAGGTCTTTCAAGCCAGCTACGATGTGTATCTCTCAAGCCAACATTGTACTTGGAGAACTCAGAAACCACTGGTCATTTATTAGAACTACAGTGGTCATTTCACTAGTTGTATATGGACACTACTTCAAGTCCAGCATCTTTTCGGGAAACGTTTCTTTTTACAACTACCTATAGAACAATAAATCGAGATCTAAGAGTCGAGTTCTTGTCCCAACAGTTTCAATGCAGGCTAGATCAGATTGACTTGTCTGTGTGGTCAAAGCTAAGACTAGTGTGTCGTGTTTCAACCAGTGTGTCGTATGGACAGTATTTAAGCCATTGTGTCATTTGGTCATCGACTAAACCATTGAGTCTTTTGGCCAACATTTAAACCAGTGTGTCGCTAATGTTTCGCTTATTCACCAATGTGCTGTGTATACGCTAATGTGTTGCGCAGCCAGATTTTCCTTTTATACACTATACTAGCCAGTTAAGAGTCAGAATAGAACATAACAGAGCAGTTTAGTCTTATAGATCATTCATTGAATAAGAAAATTCTGAAAATCTTTTGATTATGTCCGTCTGTCCGTCACTAGGTAACGTTTGACCATTTCATAAAATTTTAGAATACGTA
Source organism: Biomphalaria glabrata (assembly GCF_947242115.1). Taxonomy (NCBI): domain Eukaryota; kingdom Metazoa; phylum Mollusca; class Gastropoda; family Planorbidae; genus Biomphalaria; species Biomphalaria glabrata. Next base: position 27,299,827 of record NC_074713.1, read on the forward strand.
GAGGAAATAGGATTAATCTAAAATAGTATAACCTTATTAAAATTGCAAAAAAGAAAATGGCTAAAGAAACAGATTTCGATGCTGTAGACCCAGACATGACAAAAAAAAATATCAGAAGTGAGAAACAGGTCAGTGTATTGAGTTTTGAGAGCATTAGTCACGGCAGATCTTTTCTGAAACCCACGGACTCCCGGAAATGGAACTGAACTTGTCTCGTCCAATCAACGGCTTGCGATTTGACATATTGGATGCATCCATGCGAGTCGTCTCGGTTTCGTAGTCTGTCTCGAGATTCCGCGAGAGTGTGTGCGTGCCTAGGAATGAGTTGGCTTGTTGTATCCCTTTCCCCCCTCCTTTCTGTTCTAAGTTTTCCAATTTCTTCCTTTATTAAGATTTCTGTTCATTTTTTTTCCTTCTGCTGTCTACAAATAATTAAAAAAAAGAAACATAAAAAAACTAGAAGATAAGTCTTAAGACAATTATTTAGAAGGAAAATTTGAACTAAAGAAGTAGACAAAATCTGTTCCGCGGGCCACACACATTGAACTATCTCTATGAAGGATTTATTATTACGAAGTATTGTCCGTCGCTTTAGTAAGTCCACAAACGACATGCCAGGCAAGATTCTTTATTATGGCAATGAACTCTTGGATGATGTGGCCATACCACGGCTCTTCACACCAATGTAGAGGTTCTCAAACTTAGTCGGTACCAAACTATAGAGACTAAATAGACGCAGGTTAGGGCTGTCAATATTTCTGAAGACTAGGTTACACCACTTTCTACTCGAAGTCTGATTTGCAAGTACTAACGGAGACGTGAGAATTTCATTTAACGGTTAAAAATAAATCAATTAATAGACGTTACTCTTGCAACACATTAATATCTCAACAGACCAACACATCAACAGACCAACACATCCACAGACCAATACGTCAACAGACCAACACATCATCACACCAACACATCAACAAACCAACACATCAACAAACCAACACATCACTACATCAAGATAAACAAATTAAAAAAAAACGAACTAAATTCTATCCCGAGACACCAAGAAACAAGAGTGTCACTTGAGATTCCATCCATTACAAATATCATTTTATTTCTAAACCTCGGATACGTTTACAAAGACATGCGCTTTGAATGTACTCTTGTTCAGTTTCCACCCGCCTTCTCAGAGACAAAACAAATAACAAGCTAATAGTCCATAATAAAGCACGCAGCTTAGGGTGGTGGAGATATCATTGATCAAATCAAACTCGTCAAAATGCTAACCTTAAAACCGGCCTTGGTGTTAATGACGTAATTATCATGTATTATATTTCACATCCTTGTTTCCCCCCCCTCCTCCTGCTCCACACACACACACACACACACACACTCTTAGTTTCACCATAGATCCGTTTTCCCCATTATCTATTCATCCTTAATATAAGACAAGACAGAATAGAGAGGGTGGGTGCATTGAGCTAAAGGGGTACATTGAGCTAAAGGGGTACATTGAGCTAAAGGGGTACATTGAAAGAAAAAAAAAGTTTGAGCTAGAAGACTACACTATTTCCTATTTATATTCTTTATCTTCATTTTAATTAACTGCGCGGAAACCAGATCCAACGGGTTTGGGGAAAAAAACAATTTAAAAGCTTTTTTTTTTTTAAAGAAAGAAACTGGGTATGTAGCAAACAGGAATCCGAGCCGCCCTGAGATTAATGCTGACTAGCTTCCCTTAATGTGTTTTTTTTTCTTAGGGGGGGGGGGTGGAGTAGAAAAAAGTACACTTACATTCCGTAGACCCCACCCCTTCCCTTTCTTTATCGTACCCCCTCTTCCTTTGGGGTTCTGTATCTCCTCTGTACAAAATAAAAACAAAAGCAATAGACGTAACTCTTGCCAGGATTAGGTAAAGGGGGAGAGCATCTATTCTGGCAGAGAGTTTAGATTGCAGAGATAGATACTTACTCCTCTTTCAGTCTTCTCCCTTTGTTATCCACGCGATTGTGGACTAGAGAATAGAAGAGGCAACACTAGATAAAATAAGGAAAAATTATGTCCAAAACATTTCTTGGTTACTGGGACAACATGACATTACTAGCGGTCTGTATCAATACGATCCATGCCACCGTTACACCATGGAGTTGTGCAGCTTTCATTTTGCGAGCTCCATTGCAGCCAGGCCGAGATAAGGATCATGCTGTCCTTCAATAACATGGCATTGGCCTGGTCATGTTATACCACATGAAAGGTGTGTCCATATCTCGTAAACTACTTGTTCCCCTCAACTAAAATCATGGGGACTTCTTCATGACAGAGCAATCATTTAACAAAACATTGGCAGAAAAACAAAACTAAACTACTTAAGTTTAAACAAAGCAAAATCAAACCAATAATCCTTATAAAACTGTCTGAGATGGCGCGTATACATTTTTGGTAAGAGAACGCGATTTTCGAGAGTTATTTCCCGTGCATCCATTCAATTCTTGGGCGATGATTCTAGCTCTCTGTTTAGTATGGAGTTGATGATCAAATCTAATCCATGTGTAGAAACTTGGTCTAGTCACGGACCAGCGCTGAAATAGAAATGGTTTTGAAAAGTTCTTTGGCAGACGACTGCTCTGCTTGTAACGTGTCACAGTGGCAGTTAGTGAGGTAACTCGATACGATGTCGTCTGCTAACCGGCACACTGAAAATGCTGTGGTTAGCTGAAAGGTGGTGACACCGAGGAGACAGGATTTGTGGGATTTGGGTTGGCAGAAAGATGAGAAGCATAGGGCTCTGAGAGAACAGAAATGTAAAAAGCCCTATTCCAACCAATCTTATGTTTTATTTTCCGAACGTTTCGACCAGAACTACACACTGGTTGTTCCAAGTTCCCTTCTAAAAGTGTGTTGTTTTTTTTAATGTTCGCTGGAAAGCGATGTATTTATACTGAATGCTGAAAACTGTCATAATTACTCTTGTGGTAGCAAGGTACCAGTGGTTCCGGGTTCAAGAATATGGCAGTGGTCTCGGGTTGAAGAATATGGCAGTGGTCCCTCATTGTGTCAAAAAAATATAGTTCAAGTCATCATGTATCAATACATTAACAAACAAACAAACAACAAATTTCAATAAATGCATGTTTTTTGTGACGTATCTGGGGTGACGGGACCCCAAAGGAGTGTCCCAAAATTTTCTTTACATTAAATATTAATTCAATGCCATGTTGTATTTCTTCTCCTGTTGTTATAAATTAGTGACCATGTTGCATATATTCAACACATTAGGTACATTATCTCATGTCATGATGTCGAATCTCAAAATGTAGGGGCCCCTAAAGAGGACATGCCCCCGGGCCCCAAATTCTTACTACGCCAATGGGATGTTTAAAAAAATAGTGTGATGATACTCAATGCTTGTAGTTCTTAAAAGTGATAAACTACTTTTCAATGGTCACTGTGGGCCCCTATTAGTAATTAGCCAGGTGGCAATGAACCCCCTTCGCGCTATTGTTACTACGCCCCTGTTCTATTCAAAAATAAGGCAGCATTATTGGGTAGGCCTGTTTATGATGTACACGTGGATTAGTACCAGCGGCGTCACTGATTAGTACATAGTGGAGCTGACAACGAAAGCAGAAGAAGAAGAAAAGGACTACAACTTGATCCCAACACTCGAATCCCGAGAAAACCTTTTGTGTTCATTGCTTTCAGTTGTATTCTAAATGTTGACGCTATGACAATTCGTGGGCAAAGTTGAAACCTCAACCAACAATAAATATCACGTGATAATGTGTCTGCCCCTGTGCTAATGATTGTTTAGCTTCCGGTTTGATGTAAGTTTGTTTGCAGACAGAAAAACAAAACCAACACATTAGGTGTTCACATTCCCAGCCATTGAAATGTGTAGTTTCTTCATTTAGGCTCAGACCAGAACACACAAATAAACAAGAAAAACAAAAAAACAATTTAATTAGCTAACGGCGTGTTTCTCTATTAGTTCCTATCGTTAGCGTCAGGATGATTGCATTGAAGAGAAATAAAAAAAAAAAAAGCAAATTTCTGGCACCTTCTCTTCCCCCCCCCCCCCATGTCCTACTCTCCTCCCCAAACCCTTTTCCTGCAAAAAAAAAAACAACCCTTCTTTGATCACCGCGTGGTTGTCCTCGGTTAAAGAAGGGAGCCAATATGTCGTGGGACACTGTAATGAGACGAGGTTCCAATCAGACGGCTCCGTCTCGTCACAATCATCCAGGGATCTGATCTTTCCTAGACCCCTTGCCCATTGATCATGTTCTGGACGATAGTCTCACACTGACACACACACGCAAATATAAAAGAAGAAAAAAAAGGGGGGGGGGGGCTGGAGGTGGCCACACGACCAAAAAATATTCTCCCTTCCTTAGCTAATTTTGTCCTTTTCGTCGCTTTCTAGATTAAATTTTTGGTCTCTTCTCACCAGGGAGGAAGGAGGGGGGAAAAAGGGTGTGATTATTTTCCGTATTCACCGGCAGAATGGAGTCACGCTTTCAGGCTGATGCACCAACGACTTTTCTTTTATTCCAGAGAGCCTCCGCTCTTTCTCATTATCCTTCCCTTCCTCTTTGCCAACCGCATCGGCCGCCTCCCTGGAGATTCAGACCCTTTACTCCTTATAATTCCTCCAGTTTGCCATGCATTTTTTTTTTTTGGTTGTTTCCCTCATTCTCTGGTGCCAGGGCTCGCTCTGAGGACACAATTCATCACTTTGACTGTCCTTTCATTCAGACATAATAAACCCATTGCAGTCTTTAGTCGTTTGCAATCTACACCCCCCCCCCTTCCCGCTTGAGTCCCTTTTTCTTTTCCAACCGCCTGAACTATATCTTTCGCTATCATTTCCCTCCCCCCCCCCCCCCACAAAAAAAAAAAAAAACCAAGACATAACCCCAAAATTGTAACGAGTGGGACTCTCTCTCTCTCACTTGACTTTAATTAGATTAACATGCAATATTGTTGTAGACTAGAACCATTGACTAGAACCATTGACTAGAACCATTGTCTAGAACCATTGTAATTCAGAGTGTATAGTGAGTTTAGTGAACGACAATTAACTTAGTCAGAAGTTATAGAATAGCGGGTACATAGGACGGATCTAGTAGATACTATAGCAGGTACACAGGACGGATCTAGTAGATACTATAGCAGGTACATAGGACGGATCTAGTAGATACTATAGCGGGTACATAGGACGGATCTAGTAGATACTATAGCAGGTACATAGGACGGATCTAGTAGATACTATAGCAGGTACACAGGACGGATCTAGTAGATACTATAGCGGGTACATAGGACGGATCTAGTAGATACTATAGCAGGTACACAGGACGGATCTAGTAGATACTATAGCAGGTACACAGGACGGATCTAGTAGATACTATAGCGGGTACATAGGACGGATCTAGTAGATACTATAGCAGGTACATAGGACGGATCTAGTAGATACTATAGCAGGTACACAGGACGGATCTAGTAGATACTATAGCAGGTACACAGGACGGATCTAGTAGATACTATAGCAGGTACACAGGACGGATCTAGTAGATACTATAGCAGGTACACAGGACGGATCTAGTAGATACTATAGCAGGTACACAGGACGGATCTAGTAGATACTATAGCAGGTACATAGGACGGATCTAGTAGATACTATAGCAGGTACACAGGACGGATCTAGTAGATACTATAGCAGGTACATAGGACGGATCTAGTAGATACTATAGCAGGTACACAGGACGGATCTAGTAGATACTATAGCAGGTACACAGGACGGATCTAGTAGATACTATAGCAGGTACACAGGACGGATCTAGTAGATACTATAGCAGGTACACAGGACGGATCTAGTAGATACTATAGCAGGTACATAGGACGGATCTAGTAGATACTATAGCAGGTACATAGGACGGATCTAGTAGATACTATAGCAGGTACACAGGACGGATCTAGTAGATACTATAGCAGGTACATAGGACGGATCTAGTAGATACTATAGCAGGTACATAGGACGGATCTAGTAGATACTATAGCAGGTACATAGGACGGATCTAGTAGATACTATAGCAGGTACACAGGACGGATCTAGTAGATACTATAGCAGGTACACAGGACGGATCTAGTAGATACTATAGCAGGTACATAGGACGGATCTAGTAGATACTATAGCAGGTACATAGGACGGATCTAGTAGATACTATAGCAGGTACACAGGACGGATCTAGTAGATACTATAGCAGGTACACAGGACGGATCTAGTAGATACTATAGCAGGTACATAGGACGGATCTAGTAGATACTATAGCAGGTACACAGGACGGATCTAGTAGATACTATAGCAGGTACATAGGACGGATCTAGTAGATACTATAGCAGGTACATAGGACGGATCTAGTAGATACTATAGCAGGTACATAGGACGGATCTAGTAGATACTATAGCAGGTACATAGGACGGATCTAGTAGATACTATAGCAGGTACACAGGACGGATCTAGTAGATACTATAGCAGGTACACAGGACGGATCTAGTAGATACTATAGCAGGTACATAGGACGGATCTAGTAGATACTATAGCAGGTACATAGGACGGATCTAGTAGATACTATAGCAGGTACACAGGACGGATCTAGTAGATACTATAGCAGGTACATAGGACGGATCTAGTAGATACTATAGCAGGTACATAGGACGGATCTAGTAGATACTATAGCAGGTACATAGGACGGATCTAGTAGATACTATAGCAGGTACATAGGACGGATCTAGTAGATACTATAGCAGGTACATAGGACGGATCTAGTAGATACTATAGCAGGTACACAGGACGGATCTAGTAGATACTATAGCAGGTACACAGGACGGATCTAGTAGATACTATAGCAGGTACATAGGACGGATCTAGTAGATACTATAGCAGGTACACAGGACGGATCTAGTAGATACTATAGCAGGTACACAGGACGGATCTAGTAGATACTATAGCAGGTACATAGGACGGATCTAGTAGATACTATAGCAGGTACGCAGGACGGATCTAGTAGATACTATAGCAGGTACACAGGACGGATCTAGTAGATACTATAGCAGGTACACAGGACGGATCTAGTAGATACTATAGCAGGTACATAGGACGGATCTAGTAGATACTATAGCAGGTACGCAGGACGGATCTAGTAGATACTATAGCAGGTACATAGGACGGATCTAGTAGATACTATAGCAGGTACATAGGACGGATCTAGTAGATACTATAGCAGGTACACAGGACGGATCTAGTAGATACTATAGCAGGTACACAGGACGGATCTAGTAGATACTATAGCAGGTACATAGGACGGATCTAGTAGATACTATAGCAGGTACACAGGACGGATCTAGTAGATACTATAGCAGGTACATAGGACGGATCTAGTAGATACTATAGCAGGTACACAGGACGGATCTAGTAGATACTATAGCAGGTACATAGGACGGATCTAGTAGATACTATAGCAGGTACATAGGACGGATCTAGTAGATACTATAGCAGGTACATAGGACGGATCTAGTAGATACTATAGCAGGTACACAGGACGGATCTAGTAGATACTATAGCAGGTACATAGGACGGATCTAGTAGATACTATAGCAGGTACATAGGACGGATCTAGTAGATACTATAGCAGGTACATAGGACGGATCTAGTAGATACTATAGCAGGTACACAGGACGGATCTAGTAGATACTATAGCAGGTACATAGGACGGATCTAGTAAATACTATAGCAGGTACACAGGACGGATCTAGTAGATACTATAGCAGGTACACAGGACGGATCTAGTAGATACTATAGCAGGTACACAGGACGGATCTAGTAGATACTATAGCAGGTACACAGGACGGATCTAGTAGATATGAGAAAAGAGTCTTTGTAATCACAACAAATTTCCTTAAGGATCAATAAAGCAGTCTTAGTCTTAGAAGCGTGGTCGAGAGGTCAAGTGTGCTTGAATTTGACTTGGCTTGACTACCTAGAGGTTCGACACCCGACAAGGGTAGAGTTGTGTTTACTGAGCGCCTAAAGGCAGCACGGAAAACCAACTCCTAGATAACCCCCCCCCCCCCCCCCCCACTGGTCCACAAATGAGATTGGACCAAAAGCGCTCTGACCATGCTATAAGCATGAAAGTAGCGCTATATAAAAGCTATTATAATAATAATAATATAATTATTTGTTTTCGAGAAGAACGTAGTGACCATCCGCCACATCTATTTTCTGGGCCAACATTAGTTTCTTTCAGCTAGTAACTAACATTAGCTTATTTTATCTATTTCTGGACTATGAAGTTTTCTTGAGAGTTCTTTGTACGAATGTTTTATTGTATAAGCGTTGTTTAACACGAATATTTTTAAAATTCCTTTTCCTTCTTGTCAGATACGCCCCTGACTTTAAACAAACACTCAAACAATTCAAGCACACACACTTTTCTGTTCTTGTTATATATTCATTATCACAACTATTTTCACTAGTTCCTTCTTCCCTCCACTTTCAGGTTTATCAACGCTCGAAGGCGAATAGTGCAGCCCATGATTGACCAGTCCAACAGGGCCGGACCTGGGGCTCACGCAGCCTATAACCCGGACGCTGCCAGCATGGGCTACTTTGACAATCAGCACATGCAAATGGGCGCCCACAGCGACTACATCTTCAAAGATCGATGGGGTAATTCAATGTTACTTCTTCTTTTAAACAGAAATGGGTTCATTCGTGGGATTTGTACACCTTTACCTAGTCTGTGTTTTATGACACTATAATGCAGATAGCTGAGAGAAAGAGAGGGAAGAGAGGGGAGGTAAAGAAATGAAGAGGGAAGAGAACAATAGGAAGAGTGGGAGAAGAAACTGAGATAGAGAGAAAGAGAGAGTGAGGGTGAGAAAGAATTGGAATGTAAAGAACTAAAGATCTATTGTGTTTGTTGTGTTTGTCTGTCTTCAGTATATTAACAAAGTGTTTCTCTTTTTTGTGTCCAGCCCTTCAAGGTGGCCATGACCTCTACGACCCAATGAAAGCCGGCTACTCTCATCTGGACACTTCCCAAAGATACGACATGTTGGGCATGCAAGGGATGCACCGGTCCGACATGTACCCGCCCCCCGCCTCATCATACGCTCAGATGGCCCAGTTCTCGCCTCCCGTTCACTCGCAGGCCATGCTTATACCTGGCCATCCCCATCACATGATGATGGGCCACGGGAACCCGGGCATGGCCCACCATGGCATGGCCTCAGCACAAAGCCCGCCCCTGCACATGGAAGGGATGGGTGGTCACATACAAGATATTCACGCTGGATAATGAGGGTCTGCCTAGACCTTTGCAGACGATAGTAGACGCCATTTTGTTCCTGACTCATACTTTGAAACAAAACAAAAAAAAAAATTCGCCATTTTGATAACCAAAAATTATGAAATTATTTCTCCATGATGATACATTATATTCCTTTAGTGAATGAAGTTATTGTTTTTTCCCCCGCTCATTTCGTGATGCGAAGGCGGGCATTTGTTTATGAAATATTGTGTCTTCTGCTCAACCCAAATCTTCTGGAAGATGTTACGATGAAACGGCATTATGTAATACCTTCAAAGTCACGTCTGCCAACTACTCGGCCCCATTTGAATGGGTCTTTTTGAACCGCGTTTACCAGCGGAGGTATTAGGAGAGTGACACAGTCCATGAAGATTCAGCTTTATTTATATCTCATTAAAATCGAGATGATTTGTAGCTCTTCAGACGATTACTCTACTTTAAAACAGATTGAATTATCTACGTGATGGCGTCATCAAAATAAGGTTGCTTTTAGAATCTGGTTCTCGATATTGGTCCAGTTCGCTGTGTGGAAACAATCAGATAATTACATAAAGTGATTGAGTGTGTATGTCTTGAAGTCTCGTGTAACGATTCAGATTATTTCCCCCTATTCTAATGGTATAAGTACCATACAATGACGTTGAAGTGGAGAACAACCATCCACGGCAGAATGTGCTGGTCTCTTGACCCGGAAGAAGTAACCGCTGCCACCTAAGGAAAAATTACTCACTTTTTCATGTCAACTCCATGACCTCCCCTCACGCAGTCATTTATGGGTCATATTGTCCCATGTGTGATCTGAGTTGGTTTCTCTAGTGAAGATGGAAAGAAATTAACATTGCCCATTCGATGAATGGATGATTAATTGATTATCGATTATCTTGGATGTACTGACTAATGTTTAACATTATAATAGTTACTATAATTGCAAACATGAGACTATATTCATTGCTACTTCATATTGCCTGGCTACTCAAACAAAGATGAAAACTTTCTCACTTACAGAAAGTGTGATTTCTACAAAGTGACACCTCTAAGATGAAACACATTTCAAACTTTCGACACAATGTTTTGAACGTTGAAAATTTCATTAAAAAAAAAAGAAGCAAGTCATCTATTTCAAAAGCAAAGAGGAAGTCACGATTTCAAAACATTTGTTTTCCTTGGCTGAGTCTATTTATAGTTTGTAACTTGTTCAGAAAATGAGACTGAACACTTTAAGATATATTAGAATGCACATAATGGATGCGACCAATGGTTTAAAGACAGACAATATCTCACATTAGTTTTGTGATGTTGTCTCCGCCATTTAAAAGACTACATTCAGTTCTTTGAGTACTTGTGGCCGTGCGTTTTGTTCCTGGTTTTCAACTTAATGAATAATGTCTATGTTTAAAAGATGGCTCGAGTGTGTGTGCTCATTATTGACACTGAAAAGACACGCCTCCCAAAAAAAAAGAGAGTCATATAAAAGTATATTTTAAAAAAACACGAATTGGTTGATTATTCATGGAGTCAGCATGAGTATAGTCTTAAGTGGTAGGGACCTCATATGTGAATGACCCCTCGTTTTGTATATTATGTTTTTTAACGTATATAATTTGTTGACACCAAAAGACGAGAGATACAAAAAACTAGTCAAAAATGTATATTTTTTTTTATAGAAGATCTATGGATGATTTTGTTCTGTTAGATTAGGCACATTGTATCGGGGGTTACAGTTATCGTAATACGACTATAAGATCAAAGCTGAAATCAAGACAGATTTTAAAGAAATATTGGTCGCTTTTTAATTATTTTTTTTATCAATACTTTGAAATACAACTAATGCCTCAAAAAAAAAATATATATATAAACAATAAACAACATATTTCGGCTCTATCTAGAACTTTAAATGATCTGATACTATTTTATTTCAATGTATTTTTTGAAAAAGTAACATGTCTTAAATTCTAGCCAACAATAAGCTTTCTTAAGGACAATATTAGTTCTTTCATTGGTAAAATTATTACCTTTATTATTTAAGACATGATAATTTTGAGGAAAGTATTTACTTTTTATTAAATAACAAGAAAATATCAACAAAATAATGATGCCAACTTACTTTAAAACATCTAATTATTATACATTGTTTTAATTTTTTTTAAATTATACCAAAGAAGTCAATTATGTTCCACATTTGTTACTTTACTACAATAACTTTATATTATAGGCAGTTAAAAGTACACTTTTAATTAATAATTAATGAATAACAAATGAGTTAAAATAACAACATTAATAAACTAAAGCTAAATTTATTAATTTTTGCTGAAATTACATTAATGACCCATGTAGGCTACCATACACTTTTAGTGCATGTGTAAATTTTTTTTGTAAAGCTATTACTAAACGAAAAAATAAAATATACATAAAATGCATTCCAGACTTCTTGTTTCTCCAACTGATCAGGCTTAAAAATATATATTTATCAAACATTAATTATGAAACATGTGCGGCACTTCAAATGTGTCAGAAATTAACTTGACCAAAGAGTGTGCATGTACAAATGTTGACTTTTAAACTAGACCTATGTTTCAATGATTTCTTTGGTCCGACAATGATGTCAAAGTTATTGTAACATGAAAGTTAATATCTATAATTATATATCTATAATTAAATGGGAGTAGCTTGGTTACATATTATTGATATATGTAACTAAATTGTAAATTAAAATAGTAAAGGATTTTTAAAAATTGAAAAAAAAATTAGTTTATAAGGTTATCAGATTGTATGGCCTTTGACACAGCTCACTTTTCTACACATCTGAGCGAGTTTTGTCACTGTCAGACTGACTTTGGGGGTCAACCATCTTATCTAAAACAGGACTAGAAATATTTATTTTTAAATAGAGAAGAATATAAGCACGCTAGGCGGCCAGACAATGAGGAATTGTTGATCTTTTTTTAACGCTAAAGCTGCAGTGTATGTTTAGACCTTAGGTGTATCTTTATGCCATAGACCATAGGTGTATCTTTACACTATAGACCATAGGTGTATCTTTACGCTGTGTCTAGGCGCTTGCGTTGTTGGGATGAACCGAATGACTGGTCAGTGTTTCTGTCCTCCTGAGCTCAGTTACAATATATATCAACTCTATATTTAAATCGCTTGTGTATAGAAGGCTCAAGAGTCAATGTAAATTCAAACCGTCAAGATCTGACCCCGAATCTCTCACCCCCAGCCCCATCAAGATTTATCTGGCTCTCCTGAGCTCATAGTAGTATTCATTTTTTTCCCTGTAGACCCCCCCTCCCCACCTTTTTTATTAACATTCATTTTTTTTTTCAGTTTCCAATTTTTAAAAAATTATTTTGCTTTGCATTCGACTTCTATAAATATGTGTACATAGATTTATATGTATTACAATGAAGAAAAAAAACGTGTTATACTATAATTATATTAATTATTAATTATCATCATGATGACTTATAAATATGACTATAAAATACTTATGAAGGTACCAAAGATTATGTCATTATTCTATTCTCATTATGTATGTATATGCGTGATATACAGTCCGTTTAGCACCTTTCATGTTCATGTTTGGATTGTTTATATTGACTATTTTTAGCCCGTTTTCTTTTCGGTTTTGTTTTCTAATGCATGTATCGACAAGAAAAACAACAACATAAAAACAAAATTCTTCTTTGTTTTCATGATAACTTTCAGAAATATACATATATTTATATGGATGGCGTTAGACAGACACGCAACAAAAATACATTTGATTCTGTTGGTCATTATTTACTATTATCTGTATGTGCAAGCCAGGTTGTGTCAATGTGTCATTTCCAGATGTGTTTTGTTAATTATATTCAAGACGTTATATACTCCTACAGTCAAATCTCGTTCTGATGATTTTCACGAGGTAGAGATAGCTTCCCCCCCCCCTCCTATAACCAGAGCTTAAAATAAGCTATAGTTCGAATAATAGAGAGATAGAGCCCGAGTCTAGGCCCAAGTTTAGACTTAAACCTATTGAAGCATTTCGCTGGATATCTTAATGAAAGATATTTATTTACATAGTCATGACCTATTTTAAAACTGATATTACTAGCTATAGAATACATTTAGCTCTTCACACAATTAAGTACAGATTAACGAATCAAAACAAATTAATTATAATAGAAGAAGTTTTTTTAAGTCAACGACTGAAGTTACAGCCATTGTAAGATAGGGTTAAAAGTAAACACCCAAATGGCAACTCGTTGCCATTGAAACCTTTATATTACATCAAATTGTAGAATTTCAGTGATTCAGAATATTTTTTAACTTCAATATTTAATAGCAATTTAATATACCGGCTTGTAAAGTATCAAATATACAATTTACCAGCGTCCAAATTCCTGATTTGAATGTAACGAGCTTTGACTGTCCTTCTTGTTTTGTTAATTCAGTGTCGAAATCATACGTCAAAGTTTAATATGTGCAGATAGCGACCTATATGCTTGTTTCATTTTTTTTCTTTTCATATTTTTTTAAATTTCATTTGGTTGAGGTGCTAATGAATAAAATATATTTAAAAAAAAAACATTAAAAAATCTTTTTGTTCCTGATTTTATTCAATAAATGATGAAATTGAAATGAAAATTTAGATAATCTCTTCTCTAATGAAAATTTTTGTTTTGTATTTTTCCAAAATAAAAATGTATATAGATGAAGTGAATGATCTAGGCTACATAGTCTCCTGTTATAGTGAAAGCTATAGCCTGATTTATATGTTTTCAACTAATGTGAAGGTTAAAACAAAGGGGTGGGGGTAAAGTAGGTCTGTTACAAATGAAAGAATCAGGCTGGAATGGGTTAACTAGTTTAGCATTTTGAAGCCCTATTCTTGTAGTATTGTCTTTGAAAAGTTTCAGTACAAAAGTGAACACTTATCACTGATCGCAACCTAGCAGCAGTGTACATAGCTGTGTTTGTTTCTTTGTTTGTCATTGTTTGTATGCCAGGACAGAAGTTGTAACCAAAAATGTGAAATAAAATTGATAGGAAAAATGTTGTCAAAACCAAAAGGTTTGACGGTTGATTGTTTTATATTATGAAGCTATTATTATCATAATAATAATAATTATTATTATTATTGTTATTTCCAATGTTTTGACAAAATTTGATGAATGATGTATTGTCCACCAGTGTCATTCTTCTAATCATGACTTTTGATTGATTGTTTAAAAAAACCTTAGTGTTCTAATATTTGGGTGTATGGATTTTTTTTTTTTGTTTCATAATGAGTTCTAAAATTAAATCAACAATAAAAATACAAGAAACATGTTGACACGTGTTTAGTCTGTTTTTAATTTTTTTTTTTTTTTTTTAGAAAGCCATAATGTTGTAAAAGTTAGTTTTTTTGTTTTTTGGCAATCGATTGATGACATCTGCCAGATTTTTGAACGTTTCTGCTTTGCGTTGTTATTTCCCCTTATTTTTCTGTTTGGGTAAATGTTTGATTCCAGTCCAATAAAAGACATACTATTACATGGACACATCGCTTCACGTGTTTTGTCTCGTTTGTTTTCTCTCTTCTTTTTACACACTCTGTTACAGAGACCTACAAGTCAGAAGTAACACATACAAGTGTGTGTTTTTATTTTTTTAAAGACAGGTCCTTCTTTATACAGATGACCAACCTTTGGAAGAGAGATCATTTTTCTATTATTAACTAATGAAAAAATTAGGATTTATTATATATAACAAAAACAAAACAGGAATTAAAAAAAAAACAACTACTACATTCTAGAGAAATAGAGCTGTAAGATAAGCTTTTTTTTTTTCTAAAAAGGATCTAGATAATTTGCTTGTTTAACTACTTTAGGGAAATACCCGCTGACGTATGTGCAAGAGGCCTAATGTCTTGAGTTTCAAACCAAATTGAATTATCAGATCACAATATTTAAAAAAAAACATCATAATAGTCAAATCTGAGTTTCCCCAGTGTGGCTAATAAGCTAGTCATTCTTTACCCAAAGATACACGCATATTGTCTACTTTCTAGTGAAATCGTTAGAGCCGTTTTCGAGATTCGTGTCTACTCACACATGAAGAGTTTGCAAGCTGAAAAGTCTGACCAACGAGGTACTACCTACTAGATCTATTGCAGTTTGACATCGAAAAGCACAATGGACGTTAAGGAATCCTTCACCCTACTGAAAGCATGGAATCTTCTTCCTGACCCCAAAGGAAACAAAAGATCTTCATTTTTAAGAATCTAAGTACAATTTCCATATTACCGATCCATATATAACAAAATGAAGCTAAAATTTCTTGTCAATCATTTTTTTTTAAATATATGACTTTTTAGAAAAACGTGAAATATTATGTCTGACAGTCTGACAGCTCAACATCGTATGTGATTGTTAGATCTAGAGTGAAGTCCAAATCCTCACAGGAAAATTTCAGAGCATGTTTTCACTATTTCCACTAGAGATCTAGGAATTTTTATAGTAGTCATTTTGAACAGAAGAGTCTTGATTTAAAGCTAGCCATTGAGTTCTAGCGGAACCTTCATTTTGAACAGAAGAGTCTTTTGATTTCAAGCTAGCCATTGTGTTCTAGCGGAACCTTCATTTTTAACAGAAGAGTCTTTTGATTTAAAGCTAGCCATTGAGTTCTAGCGGAACCTTCATTTTGAACAGAAGAGTCTTGATTTAAAGCTAGTCATTGAGTTCTAGCGGAACCTTCATTTTGAACAGAAGAGTCTTGATTTAAAGCTAGTCATTGAGTTCTAGCGGAACCTTCATTTTGAACAGAAGAGTCTTTTGATTTAAAGCTAGCCATTGAGTTCTAGCGGAACCTTCATTTTGAACAGAAGAGTCTTTTGATGTAAAGCTAGCCATTGAGTTCTAGCGGAACCTTCATTTTGAACAGAAGAGTCTTGATTTAAAGCTAGCCATTGAGTTCTAGCGGAACCTTCATTTTGAACAGAAGAGTCTTTTGATTTCAAGCTAGCCATTGTGTTCTAGCGGAACCTTCATTTTTAACAGAAGAGTCTTTTGATTTCAAGCTAGCCATTGAGTTCTAGCGGAACCTTCATTTTGAACAGAAGAGTCTTGATTTAAAGCTAGTCATTGAGTTCTAGCGGAACCTTCATTTTGAACAGAAGAGTCTTGATTTAAAGCTAGTCATTGAGTTCTAGCGGAACCTTCATTTTGAACAGAAGAGTCTTTTGATTTAAAGCTAGCCATTGAGTTCTAGCGGAACCTTCATTTTGAACAGAAGAGTCTTTTGATTTAAAGCTAGCCATTGAGTTCTAGCGGAACCTTCATTTTGAACAGAAGAGTCTTGATTTAAAGCTAGTCATTGAGTTCTAGCGGAACCTTCATTTTGAAAAGAAGAGTCTTGATTTAAAGCTAGCCATTGAGTTCTAGCGGAACCTTCATTTTGAACAGAAGAGTCTTTTGATTTAAAGCTAGCCATTGAGTTCTAGCGGAACCTTCATTTTGAAAAGAAGAGTCTTGATTAAAAGCTAGTCATTGAGTTCTAGCGGAACCTTCATTTTGAACAGAAGAGTCTTGATTTAAAGCTAGCCATTGAGTTCTAGCGGAACCTTCATTTTGAAAAGAAGAGTCTTGATTTAAAGCTAGTCATTGAGTTCTAGCGGAACCTTCATTTTGAAAAGAAGAGTCTTGATTTAAAGCTAGTCATTGAGTTCTAGCGGAACCTTCATTTTGAAAAGAAGAGTCTTGATTTAAAGCTAGCCATTGAGTTCTAGCGGAACCTTCATTTTGAACAGAAGAGTCTTGATTTAAAGCTAGCCATTGAGTTAACTAAGTTCTGTTATACTAACTACTACATTTACACAAAAATTTTTTTTACTTTTTTTTAAAGAGAAAAAATCCATGAAGTTGGACATAATTTCAAACAACAGTTAATAAGTAGTTTTTCATATTATCGTGTGAACTGCGGTGCAAACCAATTGCAATAGAACACTGAACTAAAGGATTTTTATTTTTTTATTTTACGGAAATGTCTTTTTTCTTGAGGAATAAGAAATTGACCCTTTACAAAACAATTAGAGCAAATATATATTTATCATAAGACATTAGTTAGGCCAGGTTCACATCTAACTTCACATTCACTGTCACTTTTTCTTTCTCTGTGGACCGCTGGGGCACCACACAAGATCCGTCTACCTTCTTTCTCCATTCTTCTATGTCATTTGTATTTGATAGAATTTCATTCTGATGTTCTTTCTGAAAATATTGAAACCTGCCTTTTTACCTGCTTGGATGGACCACTTCGGGGGCCGATTTTGAGTTTGTGTCTCCACACAAACTGTCTTTGTAACCTTGTTATTTATTAGCATTTTAATTATATGAGCATCTAGATCTAGAATGCTGATTTAGAACTCCTGTGATCTAGAGCTAGAATCTAGATGTAATCTATATTTAATTTACGTAACACTATAAGCAAAGCTTTGACACGGCCTTTAAATATAGACTTAGAAGACGATGTGCACAATGTTCATGAACATGAGTTGTATTGATTCTTGTGTTGTCAGCTATATGAAATAGTTGTGCACATGTGTAGATTGATCCGAGATTGGGCGTTGGAGAAACAATGTGTACAGACGTTTGGCCAGACAGACAGACAGACAGAGTGAGTTTGATATTAGTGTTGTAACAAAAGAGCACGTTTTCATTACATACAGAGGTGTGTTCAATACAAAATGTAGTTAAAGTTGGCAGAAGAATGTTGCCTTCTAGAAAAACACATAGTTTCCTTTTAGTCTCAATCGTTGAACTATATCAATGGCTGAAACCGATTGTAAAAGTGAAGACTAAAAAAGATAAAAGTAATAAAAATAGAAAAAATAATTTGTAACAACGCTTACATAATACTATAAATTGTTAGGCACTTAGTTTATATTTTAGTTAGGTAGAGACGCACCATAGAAGACGTTTATTGAACGGGACTAGTGACGCTTTGACTTAGTGGGGTTGGAGGCTTCTTAGAGACAGACAATCAGTAAGCGATAGGATTCTCTAGGGTAAAGACGTGTTTTATTG
Organism: Biomphalaria glabrata; assembly: GCF_947242115.1. Taxonomy (NCBI): domain Eukaryota; kingdom Metazoa; phylum Mollusca; class Gastropoda; family Planorbidae; genus Biomphalaria; species Biomphalaria glabrata. The sequence goes on from NC_074713.1 coordinate 27,318,239, forward strand.
ACAGAGACTTAGACTGTGGCCTTTTCATGGGTTAAATAGCATCTTAATTGTTCATCAGTGTTTCGGACTCATCTCTCTACTTGTTAAATCAATGTTGTCCGTCTGTGTTGTTAGTTAACTACACTGGAATAGACCCGAACAAGAAACTCATACATTTGCTGAGTAATTTGTCATAATGTGACAAGCATCAACAGTTAACTGCAAGACAGACAGGCATCCATCACAAAATGTATCAAGACTAAAGAGGTTGTGTATGTGTCTATGTGTTTAGTTTGAGTTAAAGGCCCTTCACTGGCTGACTAGATGCAGATCACCAGCTGCAGTACAATTAACGACATGATTTGGTTCACTACATTTTACTTTGATTAATCTACACTAGTAACACACTCTTTAAAAGTAGCACAGAACTTATATAAGAAATGAATAAGGTCAGACCCAAATAGGAAGTTTTTGATCTTTCTCATTGACATTCCACCGAGGATGGGTTGTAGGAACTGACCAGACAAAAACAATTTATAAATATCATCAATGTCGTTCATCTTTTAATATTTACTACTGGAAATGTATGTCTTAGGCAATCAACTATAAATAGCTCGTGTATTGGTGTATCTGGTGTACGACATAAAGGAAGTGTTGCTAAGCTAAGTATTTTAGAAGGTATAGGATCACTTGGTGCACTTTATGAGTGTCTAAACTCTTCTACGAGTACACAAAATGATATGCAGGAAGTATTAGATAATTAGTTGAGCTACTTAAAACGTTTTTATTAACGACTGGCCAACAAACTATCAGGCTACTCTTATGTTGGCATCTTTCTATTTAACGTCCTTGACATGGCTTACATAGTCAAACTCTCTCCCAATCTTTCCCTTTCATTTTGTTTCCTTATTTTGCCACCATGTTTCTTCATACCGCCCGCTCTCTGCTATTTCTATATTGCTGTATTTTGTTGCTTAAAGTTTGTAAATAGGATCTTATACATTCAATTGTAAACAAAGAAAAGGAGGCGTGGAGTGGTGAAGTGGTTCCGGACTCCCGGGTTCAAATCTCTCTGAAGACTTGGATTTTTTTAAATTCGGGATTTTTAAGACGCCTCTGAGTCCACCCAACTCTAATGGGTGCCTGACACTAGTTAGGGAAAGTGAACGCGGTTGGTAGTTGTTCTGGCCATATAACATCCTCGTAAGCCATAGAAACAGATAATCTTTAGATCATCTGGCCTATAGATCGCAATGTCTGAAAAGGGGAACCTTACTACTGTAAACAAAGAGCAGATTATTCTATTCATAACTCCTACAAATCGCCAATCAAAACATGACCATATAAGATAAATAAAAAAATATTATGAATGAAGAGAATGTAGGGGAGACCAATTAGGAGAAGAGAGAAAGAGTGAAAGAAAGATTTAAACCAAAGGGCCGTGAAGGCATAGGCGTGATACAGTTAATGAGATAGTATAGCCATTGAGACGAAGCTGGAATTCTAATTAAACAGCGCCCCTGGTACAGATCACTTTACCTCGTGTGACAGGAAGTGTGATGAGCAGCGCATCACGTGACCCATCACAGGATACTTTCCAACACTGACCATCTATCTTCCTCTGGTCACACAGGAACCAACTCAATGAAATCTTGTGGTTTCCACAACTGAGTCATAATGCACCTAAAACTAGCCACGGTCATTATAAAAATAATACATGTATTAGTAACAAATGGCCACCTTGAACAATAACTTATGCCCAGACTTACCAAGCTGTCAATCAACTGAATTGTGATACATTAAAAGAGGAACACGCACAATTATCATGGCTCTACAGCAAGGCAGCCATTGAAGTTCCACAAGGGGGAGAAGAGCGCTAGTAAACCATGGACAGCGAAGTCACAGGGAAAAACAAACCGAACGCAAATGAGTTAAATATTGAAAACTAGTCGACCCACGGCGTAGCATACGCCGTTATTTTGCAGGGCCGGCCTTAGGCCAATGCAACCTATGCGACCGCAGTGGGCCCCGCCCTTTCAAAGGACCCGTGGTAATTCTAGGCCTTAATTATTAAATTAAACCATTTTATAACTTATAACAGAATTCCCTCAAAATATACGAAAAAGTCACGGAAATCTCCGGAAATTATGAAAATCTTTTGAAAACTCAACAAAAAAAAAATCTGTTGAAATATATAAACAAAAAATTGTCATTTTGGGGTATCATTCAAAATGGAAATCGCCAATCCTACGCGCGATGAAAAAAGAATCGCGAATATGCAATACCCGTAATTGTGGAATCTGGTGAAAGAAGCTTCTCCGCCTCAAACTAGTGAAGAATTACTTGAGGTCAACAATTCTCGAAGATAGATTGAAACATTTGGTAATTCTTGCTATTGAGCGGTATCTATATAGGAAACAAAATTTTTATGATATACTGTAAGACTTTGCTACACCCAAGGATCGTAAAGTTATTCTGTACCTAGTAAAGAATAAATAAAATGCAAAGAAGAATGTATTTTCTTATACAAATTTCACTTATTATCCGTATTCCTACCCAAATCATTCACATAAGGCTCCACCACGGTTGAGTCCGGCTATGCTATTTAGTGACGGGTAAATACAGAGTAGATTACTTATTCTCCTCCCCCCCCCTTTTTTTTTTCGCCGCTAAAACTACGTGGGGTAGAAATAAAAAAGAGTGATCATTCCATGACTTCTTGGTCCCAACGATTAAGTCCGGCCCTTTATTTTGTGACGAGTGAATAGTGAATACTACTTGTTTTCCGCCCCCACTTTTTTTTTCGTAGCGTAACTCTAGTCCGACTTGCAGAAATAAAAGAGTGATCTTTCCTTTACTTCTTGTCCAAACTCATGAGCCATGAAGAGAATTATATATAGAGATATAGATAACTTAAAAAAAAATTATATTGTGTGAAATGGCATAAAAAAATGAAAGTTGCTCGAGTCTTAAATCTAACTCGAGTCTTCATGATGGAAGGCCGACTTGTTTTTCCACTGAGCTATTTCATGCACTTATAAAAATATAAGATTTTTTTTAGTTTATTGTTAGTTTAAAATTTTTAACGGACGACATAATTCTCTACATTATTGTGATTATTGTCATGGAACGCCCATCGCTGATTTAGTTTTCCATATAAAACAAACTCAATCAATTAGGACTAATTGATTAACGAATTGATTACTTTTTGTATTAAATTAATTCATGTGTTTTTAACGACAATGAATAATTGGGCAAAGTTTCAGCTGGATCCGAGAATGGGAAGTGGTACAACTAACGTAAACAAGATTTTGTCCAGATATAAGCTTGTTAACAAAAAGACTAGTCAACCCCGTGGCGTAGCATACGCCGCTATTTTGTGACGGGTGAACACGTCCTGAAAGACACAGTTGTCCAAAATGAGAGTCGGTGTGCCGTGCGTGCGTGGTATCCCGCATAGTTGAGCGACGTACCCCTCCCTCTTTTTTTTTTCCGAGTCGCGTTCTCTGTCGCCGCAAAGGTTACGTGGGGTAACTCTAGTCCGACTCCGAGAAATAAAAGAGTTATCTTTACATAACCTTTTCATCGAGGGTTAGAGAGTTGGCGTGCGCGCGTCTTGTCCCGCATGGTTGGGCGTCGTAGAGAATTATATATATAGATTGCTGCTTTAATACCCAATTTACGAAGACGTAATTGCATTGTCTACAACCGCAAGGTTTATGTCCAAGTTGAGGATGAACACGTTGGTGATACTTAAACGCAGTCAAAATCAACACCAACCTGCTATACTTAGAGCTATCAGTCAATAGAAAAAGTAACAAAACAAACAAAAAAATGTAATCAATTCCACCTTTACGAAGCTGATAATAACTCGTAACTTCTTTTTTCTCGTAATTTTCTGTAAAACTTCAATACTGCAAAGAGTCTTTCCAGTGAGTTTTGAACCATCAAGTTCTTCAATTAACAGTCCAATTCATGATTTCTATGAGAAGGTGTTGAAAATTTCATGTACAGTCTATCTTTTTAATCAACTCTTTACTGAATACAAAGAAATAATTGAGTAGAATGCTGGAATAATCCTAAAAAATGTAAGTCAAATTTAATTTTAAGATTATTATAATTTGAAAAAATTATAACGGTCTAACCAGAGTTTTCAATGTTTGGCTTATAAGGTATTTTCTTTCCTCCAAATATGTAAATAAACTATCCAATTTCTAGGAAAATCGTTAGATCTGTTTTTTGAACTACACTTCCGCTCAGTTTCCAGCCTTTCCAACTATTTGATTCTGGAACCCATGAAAAACTTTGCAAGCTAATAGGAGAAATAATAAAGCTTAGATGGTTTGGCAACTGACAAGATACAAGAAAAAAAATCCTACATGGCACAGTACCAGGTGGTAGAGTACGATGAAGACAGGTTAAAAGGAATATGGGTCTTTAATTTCAATAATGTATTGGTCCTAAAAGAGTCACACTAATGAAACTAAAATCTCAAGTTATTCATAAACCAGACGATAATTATGGCATGAGCGTAAGAGCGCCTAGCCAGGAAAGCACACTTCATCACTTCCGGTCCGTGAGATGTCATCATGAAACATCATCGGCAGACACCAGACGATGACAGTGCCCATCAGTGAAACTTTGTTTCCCTTCCCCTCCAAGATTCCCGCCATTTTACTTGCACGTGCAAAGTGGCATGTTAATTAGATATAGGCCTACCGTATTACATATATGTAGAAATAATAATAAACAAAGAAGCCTTCGTGGGGGTGGGGTTGGATATAGTGAATTGAGACTTTAGAATAAGAAAGACCTCAAAATATCCAAATTTACAATAATATAGATCTAGATTTTTAATTATTTTTTTTCTTAATTCTGCTTTTCCCTTCCCACAACTTCAAGAAAATAATTCTGTTTGGATCTGAGACTTCAGTACACCACCAAGAGGACGGCGAATCAGTGCGCTATGTCATGAAATAGTCTGCACTGTTCTGAGAACAACGAATTTACTGCCTAAATAAACCCTATAAGAACACATTCTGAAAACAAATATACTGCCTGAACATGGGCGTAGCCAGGATTTTTTTCGGAGGGGGGGGGTGTTTTGGGGGGGGGATTTTTTTCTCCCCCCCCCCCCGCCCCTCCCCCCGAAAAAATATATATGTTTATATGGATGGATGTGTGTGTGTGTGAGCACATAATTAATCTCTATTACATTCTGACCCTTAATTCTTTTGAAAGACGTTTATTGTGCCCCGGAATAGGTTCTTCCTGGAGTTAGTGAAAAATTGTTGACTCCTCGCTCTTGCCAGCAAGGGGTCTGGCGAAGCCCCGCCGCCAAGCTTTATTTCTGGTATTGAAAGCCAATAAATGCATATTCTGAGGTACCTATAGTGCATTATTTTGCAATTGTGACATAATGGGGAACTAACTATTTTTGATTACTTGTATAGTTAGTAGTGATTCCCCTTATGTAGTTTATAAAAGGCTTTGCTTAGTTGCCACTTGCTCCTGAGTTACCAGCTTGACCACTTGACCTGTGTTGTGAATAGTATTTTTTTTTCTGTTAGTGGTCGTGTGTCATGGGGTGCTCGGAGAAGTGTGCCCTGCTCTGGAGATCTTTGGCCTAAGTATATCTTTAGTATGATTGTATTTTGTGTAATGTATAATTATTAGTAGATATAGCCTCAAATGATTTTCAGGCAGTATATTTTTACCCTGATGTTCTGCATCCTGTGGTACTCCCAAACGTGACATATTTTTGTAACCTTTTCTGAGGGATTCAACCTGTATTGAATCATCAGATGGACTTAACATATTTGTATAGCCTTGTCTCTGAGGGATTCAACCTGTATTGAATCATCAGATAGGCTTTACCAAACGGATGTCTATAGGTGGGATGCTATGAAGCTTGTAGGCTCATAGGTTTCCCTGAAGCTTGTAGGCTCATAGGTTTCCCTGAAGCCTATAGTTCATCATGACCCTTTTGTGTTTTTTTTTTGGCTAAAAGTGGCTAGTGTCAGCCTGAAGCTTGTAACCCCAGAATGGTCAAAAGTGGTCATGTGTTGACCTGAGGCCTGTGACCTTTATTTTTGATAACCAGAATGTGACGATAATGTAAAATATGACTAGGGCTGTGTGCCATACTATTTTTGAGTATCTTTTGTTTACTTTTTGTTGTGTCGGCCTGTGAATTGATGGCCCTTTATTTACACATTTATGTTACTCATGTAAATAAACTTTGTAAATATGTTTACCTGCGACTTTGTAAAGTCTTTTGTTGCGGGGTTACATTAGTTGAATTGTATACCTGGAGGTTATACCTAATAACCTAGGCAGTACAAGAAGGGACCAGTACACCTCTGGACGAACGTGCCAGCACACTTTTAACACTGATCTGTTGATCTAAAATATCTAAATCTAGATATCTAAATATTTAATTCTAGTTGAATATTTTTAGCTATACCCGCTAATAGGTAAATTAATTGATCGTCTTTTTGTTTCATTTGTAACAGCTATTAAAAAGTTTTATTTCAAAAACCTAATGTGTTATTCATACTGACGTCTGAAGCCTCTTTCCACCTGCTCTAAGGACCTCCATGAAATTGTGGCGCCAAGTTGTACTAGAATGTCATCGCAACTTTTATTATGCGTAATTCATTTTGTCGAAGAACATGTCCCGCAAACCTCATGCGACGCTCTGTCACAACCTTACTAAGTTGTCGACTCCCACTTCGGAATAGGATTTCCTTGATTTAGACCTGTCTCTATAACTGACTTTTAAAATCCGTCTTAGCCATCTATGTAGAGCCACATTTAGTGCTTTCAATTTCATTGCACTTTATTAACGGAGCGTAGCCACTGGTAGACATGTGTAACTTCTCTTGACTACGATCTTGGAATTAGGTGACTATTTTGCTTTAGATGCTATATCGAAAAGGGAAGTTTTATCGTCAAAATCTTTTGGGAGGGGGGGGGGTTAAACTAAAATGTATCTGGAGTCATACGGTCATAGAATTTGGTGACTGTATTTTGCTTTAGAAATAACATTGGCTTTCAACCTTAAAACGCTCTGTAGGGGGATATTAAACTTTTTAAAAAGCCATCTGGAGGAGAGGGGTTGAAACTAAAAACCCCCCCATTGGCTTGGCTACGCTCAAAGAATTTTAGTGTGTAATTTGCTTTTTTTTTTAAATGGAAGATGTATTTTTTAACATCAAACCCCTCTGAAGGGAAATTTAAACTCAAAACACCCAATGGGCTTGGCTACGCTCAAAACATTTTGATTGCTAAATTTGTTTTTTTTTTATTTTGAAGATTTATTTTTTAGCTTCAAACCCCGCTGGTGGGGGGTTTAAGCTAAAAACCCATTTGGCTATGCTCATAGCATTTTGAGGGCATAATTTGCTTTTTTAAAAATATATTGAAGAGGTATTTTTAGCTTCAAACCAAGCTGAAGAAGGGTTTAAACTCAAACCCCTTTGGCTACTCTCATACAATTTTGTATATATTGAAGAGGTATTTTTAGCTTCAAACCCAGCTGCAGAGGGGTTTAAAGTCAAAACTTCTTTGGCTACGCTCATACAATTTTGAATGTGTAATTTGCTTTTTTTTATATTGAAGAGGGGTTTATCGTAAATTTTGGAGAGGGGTTTAAAATAAAGAAAATCTTCCTTAGATGTGCTCTTGGAATTTGGGAATTGTCGTTTGCATTTTTTTGTTTTATAGAAAAGGGGGATTTAAATGCAAAACCCCTGGTAGGGGGGTTTAAACGCAAAACCCCTGGTATGGGTTTTCAAACTCAAAACCCCCTGGTAGGGGGTTTCAAACTCAAAACCCCTCAAATCCCCCTGGTAGGAGATTTCCAACTCTAAACCCCTTGGTAGGGGGTTTTAAACTCAAAACCCCATTGGCTGTGTTAGAGCAAGTGATGGTTTAGTATTAAAATTTCACCTAAAATAAACAAAATTAAAGCAAAAGATCAGTCACTAAACTCCGATCCCCCCCCCCTGCGTTTCATTTCGGGGGGGGGGGGATTAAGGATATGTGACTGATCTTGGCTACGCCCATGTGCCTGAATAAACCCTAAATATAACAACACATTCCGAAAACACATTTCCAGCAAAGCTGTTTTCTGTTTCCGGCCGGAGAAAAACAATGAAAACAAATAAAATACAAGATTTTTCTTTTTTTTTTATTTGTCAGAAAAAAATATATTTATAGAGCGCTTATATGCATAATGACGTTACGTTTAAATACAGCCACTAAATGTTACTAGGGGAGTTCTTCGTAAATGTGGAAAATGTTGTTCGCAAACAGCATTTACTTTAAAAAAAATGTTTCTAAAACAAAGTTGTATGTTTTTAATAATAAATTAAAGAAAAACCTTTTTTAAAATAGGAAAAACTCATTCCAAAGGAGGCGATTCTTGAATCCTTTATGTTGTATATTGAGCAATTACCGCAGTGGATGCATCTTAGAAATGCATCTATTAATAAGGGCAAATTATAAACTCATTGTGTAAAGAAACATCTAGTTAACAACCCTAACCCATGCTATAGTTAAAACAATCTAAATAATTTGTCTCCTTGCACTTTGAAGGGCCAGTCCTATTGTTGGCTTGTCAGATTTCATATCAATATTAAACTTTCTAAAACATTGAACGTTGCAGAAAGAATTGGCTTAGAAGACAAACATTGTTTTATGCTGGAGAAAAATAATTTGTGTGTGTGCGTGTGTACATTGTTTTATAATAATATGGTAATAACAATAACAACAACAATTATAATATTGTTTCACAATCGTACATAGCAAACCGTGGAGGACCATAACCACGCGTATGGTTTCCACTGGGTAACGGTGCAACGGAAGGGTCTGGAAACCAAGTCTTTCTTCCATCCTCCTCACGTTCAGATATGTTCAGTCTGAACAAGTCAAGTGCAATCATCCGCATACAGATGCACTGCGACGATCATGTCTTAATGTTTAGGCGCCGTAGTTTGAATATACTGCCTTCTGAGAGGAACCTGATGCCTTTATGCCTTATTTAAACATTGATGAGATTGTAACTCATAAAATAAGAAAATACACATCCTGGCTTTACCTCACTGTCACTAGAGAAATGAGATGTTAGCTCATCCAATGTCAATTTCTTTTATCATTTTATCCCTCATAAAGCTGCTTTAGAATTGAAAGGAACATTGGAGGGCCTCCGAGATGATACACAATTCTCCACAAGCCATTGAGACACTTTGAATCGAAAGCCTTAGTAAAATAGACAAAGCCATCGTTCTCTGCATTTTCCTTATAATTGTCGCATGCCAAAAAATCACGGCATATATACCTCTAGTTAAAAACGACATTGGCTTTCAGATCTATTCATCTATCTTCATCTATTGTAGAATTGGTCTGCCGTTGAAAGAGAGTTCTGATCAGAATTTTTCCTGCAAACTGATAGAAGCGTAGTTGGAGCAGTCAGACTTGTCACCTTATTGTGCTTAGGGATATATTGACCACATCACAAAGAAAATGTGGAATGACACATTCTTAGAAAATGGTGTGAAAATCTCGGTGAGTCTTCCCGCTAGGGCGAAATTGTTTCATTTTGAAGACTGCTGCTGAAAGACCATCAGAGCTTTGTGTTTTATATCAGTCTCCTACGAGTTATCGGGTACCACGTTAACCTTTTGTTGCAGAATATATGGCTTCAAGATGAACTTATAGTGGCTAGTAGTGAGTGGATGCGCCTTGCAACTTAATAAAATGGAACTATCGGAAGCTTCTAAGAGCGCACTGGTCTAATCTAATAGGCCATAGATAGACAGATCGGAGCGACGGAAAATGTACATGTGTCCAGCGTCCGTCTGTCAGGATAGCTTCATATACACCAGAATCTATTGTTTCATTCACTGACTTTAGTCAGCTGACTTCTACACTTAGTTTTGTAATAACACAATACCATGGGTGACCAGCACAACGACCAAACGTCTTTACGTATGACAGATCACCTCAAAAGTATTGTCTTCATTCGCTTTCAAACTCGACATTATAGACCACGCCCTCCATTCATAGTTTACTTAGTGTCTCTTTCCTTTCACTTTTAAATCCATCTTTCTATCGTTTATCTTTTCTCTCTATATATCTCTTTTCTCTCCCTATTACTTTTCTCTCCCTATTACTTTTCTCTTCCTATTACTTTTCTCTTCCTATTACTTTTCTCTCCCTATCTCTTTTCTCTCCCTATCTCTTTTCTCTCCCAATCTCTTTTCTCTCCCTATTACTTTTCTCTCCCTATCTCTTTTCTCTCCCTATCTCTTTTCTCTCCCTATTACTTTTCTCTCCATATCTCTTTTCTCTCCCTATCTCTTTTCTCTCCCTATTACTTTTCTCTCCCTATCTCTTTTCTCTCCCTATTACTTTTCTTTCCCTATTACTTCTCTCTCCCTATCTCTTTTCTCTCCCTATTACTTTTCTTTCCCTATCTCTTTTCTCTCCCTATCTCTTTCTCTCCCTATTACTTTTCTCTCACTATCTCTTTTCTCTCCCTATTACTTTTCTCTCCCTATTACTTTTCTCTTCCTATTACTTTTCTCTCCCTATCTCTTTTCTCTCCCTATTACTTTTCTCTCCCTATTACTTTTCTCTCCCTATCTCTTTTCTCTCCCTATCTCTTTTCTCTCCCTATTACTTTTCTTTCCCTATCTCTTTTCTCTCCCTATTACTTTTCTTTCCCTATCTCTTTTCTCTCCCTATTACTTTTCTTTCCTTATCTCTTTTGTCTCCCTATTACTTCTCTCTCCCTATCTCTTTTCTCTCCCTATTACTTTTCTTTCCCTATCTCTTTTCTCTCCCTATTACTTTTCTCTCCATTCACTTAATATTAATGGTTTTATTAACATTCAGAGAAAACAAAAACAATAAAAAGAATAGGACGAGCAGGAAACAAACGCCATAACCAGCTTACAGTGTGATCAGGGCAGTCCCTTACACAGTGTGATCAGGGCAGTCCCTTACACAGTGTAATAGGGCAGTCCCTTACAGTGTGATCAGGGCAGTCCCTTACACAGTGTGATCAGGGCAGTCCCTTACACAGTGTGATCAGGGCAGTCCCTTACACAGTGTGATCAGGGCAGTCCCTTACACAGTGTGATCAGGGCAGTCCCTTACACAGTGTGATCAGGGCAGTCCCTTACACAGTGTAATCAGGGCAGTCCCTTACACAGTGTAATCAGGGCAGTCCCGTACACTGTGTGATCAGGCTATCCAAGTTGTTGGTACACAGACTCCAGATGAAATCACAGGTTGACTTTCTGAAGGTAATATAAAGTTTGGTATAACCTTTGGATTGAACATTTTAGATATTTTTCAATAACGGCTTGGTGCAATTATTTTTTTCTCTTTGGTTGTGGCCCCTACGTGCCAAGGTTGCTTCGTCACAGACTGTGGGCCCCTAATGGTCGTGGGCCCGAGTTCAATGAGCCAAATCGCGCCATGGATGCTACGCTAGTATTTGTAACTCATCAGTCACTCTATTTCAACGTTCCAATTCATCCTACACCACTGGCGGATCCAGGGGGGGGGGGGGCGGTAGGGGCGATCGCCCCCCCCCACTCGGCCGACCCCCCCCCCCCCCCGAAGGGGGGGGCGGACGAATTATAGTATAGAATTCACACAATTTGTATGCGAATTTATTACTTATGTTAATAATATATACTAATTATTTATATTTCAACCTATTTTTAGATTATTTCGCCCCCCCCCCTTCTAGTATTTTGGCCGATTTGGTAGGGTCGGGAGGGGGCGATGGCATCAATCCGCCCCCCCCCCACCATAAACTTTCGAGTGGGGGGGGGCGGTCCTATTTATTTGTAGAAATCACAGTTTGCTAAGAGAATCAATTAAATATCTATATGATTAAAACTTTTTATTGGTATTTTAACCGGTCTTTATATAATTTCGTTCACCTGTTGGCCAATTGGAAGGGGAAGAGAAAATACCTCCACTGCCCTTCCCATCTAAACCCTTTGAGTGGGGGGGGGGCGGTCCTACGTTGAAGGAGAAATTCTTATATCGAGTCGCCCAACCCCTATTCTTTAATGCAAAATGCAATCAATAGCAGAAATTATAAAAAGGAGCGAGAATTAATAGGTTTCATTTTACCGCCCTTGCTCTTTCCAGACAGAGTTTGTGTAATTTGACATGAATTTATCATAACTATTTTAAGAAAGACTTTGCTTTGGAAAAGTTATAATTCAAACGAAATTTTTCAATATAACAGTCACGGTTGAGATGAGTTCAAAAGCCAGATAATCTTTTCCTAGTCGACTTTTTCCAACCTTTACTCTATCTCATATTTTTCTAGTTAAATAAATTTAGGACTATAACTCACAATGTATACTAGAATTTTATTGAATATTATTAATCGAATATTTTTTTTTCGGCGGAGATCCTCAAAACCTTAATCTAAATATGTGGGGTATCTAATCTTTTCAAAGAACAAATCGGTTTTATTTGCAATGTATTAAGGGATTATAAATTCATATTAGAATATTTTTCTCATTATTCAAAAGGCACTTTATAATAGAATGAATAATGAGCTGTAGGGCACGAGAATGCGTTATTGCAGTGAAGAATGCCAGAAAACGCTTCGCCCCGAACCTCACTGATGAATAATAAGCTGTAGATGTCAGGAGAATGCGTTTCTGCAGTGAGAAATGCAAGAAAACGCTTTTGGCGTCGTGGCTTCGCCCCGAACCCCACTGATAAATAATGAGCTGTAGATGTCAGAAGAATGCGTTTCTGCAGTGAAAAATGCAAGAAAACGCTTTTGGCGTCGGGGCTTCGCCCCGAACACCACTAATAAGTAATGAGCTGTAGATGTCAGGAGAAGGCGTTTCAGCAGTGAAAAATGCAAGAAAACGCTTTTGGCGTCGGGGCTTCGCCCCGAACACCACTAATAAGTAATGAGCTGTAGATGTCAGGAGAAGGCGTTTCTGCAGAGAAAAATGTAAGAAAACGCTTTTGGGCGTCGGGGCTTCGCCCCGAACCCCACTGAAGAAGCTTACAGCGCGCTCCCAGACCCCCAAGCTTGCAAGAGAAAGACTGTTTTTTTTTTCTGTTTTTTTTTGCCGAAGATTGAGAAACAGTCTTATTTTATTCTCATATATCGAATATATATATATGCTGTACGCACGTTTATGCATAGGGTTAGGGTTTACTGGGCGTTAGGGTTAGGGTTTGATAAAAAATCGCCCCCCCACTCCAAAGTTCTGGATCCGCCAGTGTCCTACACTTTTATGACTTTGTTTATGCATATTTTGTTTCGCTTCTTTTTCTATTTTAAGACCTGTGTTGAACATTTTTAGAATCTCTTCATTTTTCTTGGGTCCTATTACCATAATTATGTTGTAGGGAGAGAGTCCGTGGGGCGGGCGAGGTGAATGAGTTAATTCCTTCTATCTGGTGTCATCCCCTGACTAAGTCGCTATGGCAGGACTTTAGAATGACGGCCTCTCTAAACTTGTCAACCTGCTAAAACATACAATTCATTACTGTCATGCGGCGGCTTCTCGAGCTGTCAGGTTTGAACATGCCTATGTTGTTTAGAGCTCAGAAAAAATACTCAGACATATATGTGTGTTCGTCAATGTGAGAATATGGGTAAGTTATTATAACAGGAGCTTGGGGGAGAGGGTATTGTAATGTATATGCCCTTTGGTCATTCTTATTCATTCTTTCTGTACCCCCCCCCCCCCCTCTTTCACTTGGATAAACTCTGTCCTTATCAATTAATTATGGTTTACCAAATTGGTCACTTTTCTTTATTTTATTTTTTAGCTTATCTATTTTTTTAGATGTTCTTTATCTCTCCTTATAATTCTCTATCTCTTTTTCGTTCTCTTTCTCTCTCTCTATCTGTCTTTCTTTCTTTCTCTCTCTCTCTCTCTCTCACTTTCTCTATCTTTTTCTCTCTCTTTTTCTCTCTCTTTCTCTCTCTCTCTCACTTCTCTCTCTTTCTCTTTTTTTTTCTTTCTTTCTCTTTCTTTTTTTCCTCTCCCTCTCTCTTTGTCTCTCTCTTTTTCTTTTTTTCTCTTTCTCTCTTTTTCTCAAACTCGACCCCTTACCAATTATAGACAATGCCCTGCTTTCATTACTAACTAAGTTTCTCTTTCCATTCTCTTTCTCGCTCTCTCCTTTCTCTCTCTCTTTCTCTCTCTCTCTCTCTCTTTCTCTCCCCCTCTCTCTTTCTCTCTCTCACTCTATCTTTAACATCTCCATGTAATTCTAATTTTCTTGTATCCTCTCCTACCTCCTCCTTGGCAGCCTGACCAGACACTGATATGAACTTTGGACTGTCGTTCAATGGTCACGATGGTCCAGAGTTCAAAACCTGCAGGCTGCCATCCGCCACCATTCTGCTGGACGTTTGGGATAAGATGTAATTATCTTCAAACATGAAACTCGTTAAACATATTAATATTTAAACATCTGATCTATGAGTATGTATAATTCATTTCTCTTCATTCTTTTTATCTCCCTAATTCTCTCTCTTCCTAATTCTTTTTCTCCCTAATTCTTTGTCTCCTTAATTCTTTCTCTCCCTAATTCTTTCTCTTCCTAATTCTTTCACTCCCTAATTCTTTCTCTTCCTAATTCTTTCACTCCCTAATTCTTTCTCTTCCTAATTCTTTCACTACCTAATTCTTTCACTCCCTAATTCTTTCTCTTCCTAATTCTTTCACTCCCTAATTCTTTCACTCCCTAATTCTTTCTCTTCCTAATTCTTTCTCTCCCTAATTCTTTCACTCCCTAATTCTTTCTCTCCCTAATTCTTTCACTCCCTAATTCTTTCTCTCCCTAATTCTTTCACTCCCTAATTCTTTCACTCCCTAATTCTTTCACTCCCTAATTCTTTCTCTCCCTAATTCTTTCTCTCCCTAATTCTTTCTCTCCCTAATTCTTTCACTCCCTAATTCTTTCTCTCCCTAATTCTTTCTCTCCCTAATTCTTTCTCTCCCTAATTCTTTCACTCCCTAATTCTTTCTCTCCCTAATTCTTTCTCTCCCTAATTCTTTCACTCCCTAATTCTTTCTCTCCCTAATTCTTTCACTCCCTAATTCTTTCTCTCCCTAATTCTTTCACTCCCTAATTCTTTCTCTCCCTAATTCTTTCACTCCCTAATTCTTTCTCTCCCTAATTCTTTCACTCCCTAATTCTTTCACTCCCTAATTCTTTCTCTCCCTAATTCTTTCTCTCCCTAATTCTTTCTCTCCCTAATTCTTTCACTCCCTAATTCTTTCTCTCCCTAATTCTTTCACTCCCTAATTCTTTCTCTCCCTAATTCTTTCACTCCCTAATTCTTTCACTCCCTAATTCTTTCTCTCCCTAATTCTTTCTCTCCCTAATTCTTTCTCTCCCTAATTCTTTCTCTCCCTAATTCTTTCACTCCCTAATTCTTTCTCTCCCTTCTCTACTCACTTCTTCTTTCTCTGCCTCTCGACATCTTTCTTTATTTTCAAACTTCTTGCTAAAAGAAACACGAAGCCTGTATGGAGGACTAGACCACAGGTAAGAAAGGACCCCTCCCCCTCCATCTCTCCCCCACACATTCTCACCACATCCTCAACATTAGCGGGAGCTATAAATTAGGAGCAGTGCGTCGTGGCTTTCTTGATGAATGTTGACATCTCGATGGCGAAGTGAAAAGGCCATCCTGAATACAACGTAAGCATGTTTCAGTTTCTAGGCCAAGTCTCCAGGCCAGGGATTCCCAAATGATTCCTAGCGGTGGGGCTGTGCATGTGCGTGTATGCCTGTATATATGGGGGGTATGACCTTGTATGTTTCTACTCTAAGATTGTACAAACATAGGCCTAAAGAATGTGATACGAACTTCTTAGATTTCCTATCTGCTTCTCTAGTAGTTACAAGATAAATATATGAGGAGAAACATTTATGATGGGAATAGTACTCTTTAGTCGTGATGTTTAAATTTAGCCTCAAAATAATATCTTAAGACTCTCAAACAATCACAGTTACTGTTTCCGGTGTAGCCGTATCAACTCCACGAGACTGTGGTTTCACCTTTCCAGCACCTGAATGAAGGGATGTCTGCTTTTGATTTTTTATGAATTCATAGTGACTAATGAATTCATGATTTTTAATGGTGTCCTGAAACTTTCTGTCTGTCTAATCTATCTATCTATCTATCTATCTATCTATCTATCTATCTATCTATCTATCTATCTATCTATCTATCTATCTATCTATCTATCTATCTATCTATCTATCTATCTATATGTCTGTCTGTCTGTCTGTTTGTCTGTCTGTCTGTCTAACTATTTATCTATCAGCAACTATTTAACACCGTTAAAGAATGAATAAATGGTCACAGACATAAACAAAGAGGTTAGATTTAAAATAATTCAAATACATTTGACGCCACAATAACTTTGGAAAAAGTTGTACGCACTAAGCTAGATAGTTTAAGCCGTTAACCTGGCAGTCAATAGATTTTCTATACACTACATAGTTCCGAGTCATTATTCCCAGCTTATACCTGACACAAGCACACACGTTTTGGTCTTCTGTTCGCTTTAAGTGCTTCTCGAGGCTTCTGTCATACTGATCGTTGGGGGCGTGCACTTTATTTTTCCAGAGTTAGATCTACTTTCTCTTTCAAATTAGACTAAGTTTCTTCTTGAGGCGAAGCTTCTGATTCGCAAATTGGTCTGACCTCTTCATTTATTTCCCTAATATGACGTCTGTCAGTCCAGACAGGAAGTAGCTGCTTAGTAGAGAACTTCAAAGTGGGATATCATTTAGTGGACATTTAGTGGACTCTTTGTGTCTGTAAGTCTTGAACTCACTACCTGCAATCACATCTCCACCCAACTGACCCAAGTGCGTGAGAACTCGTACCTATGTGATGTCAACAGGTCAATATCTTTTTTTTTTTCTAAAGTTTTATGTTTATGAAGTCTCCATGAGATTGATCTTCCTGCTCAATCTCCAGAACACAGGCCCACGTTCTATGTAAGATTTTTATGGAAATAAAATTTATGGTGGTCTCATGGTAGATCTGTCATTTGCTGCAGATATTAAACTTAATAAGAAATTGTTTTACTTTTCAGTTGGAAGCACACGCACACATAAAATTGAAATAAAAGTATTCAGGAGTTCAACCTACTTTAGTTTGCGCAGAATATAAACGATGGTCAAATCTGAATTTCATAGCGCTAGTAATTTCTGAAATCTAAACATTGCAGTCAGAGTTTCATAGCGCTAGTAATTTTTGAAATCTAAACATTGCAGTCAGAGTTTCATAGCGCTAGTAATTTCTGAAATCTAAACATTGCAGTCAGAGTTTCATAGCGCTAGTAATTTCTGAAATCTAAACATTGCAGTCAGAGTTTCATAGCGCTAGTAATTTCTGAAATCTAAAAATTGCAGTCAGAGTTTCATAGCGCTAGTAATTTCTGAAATCTAAACATTGCAGTCAGAGTTTCATAGCGCTAGTAATTTCTGAAATCTAAACATTGCAGTCAGAGGTAGCCTACATAGTGATGGGAACTAAGCTAAATTTTAAAAAGCAACTTTATTAAAAGTTAATTAAAAGTTAATCACTAATTTTAACTAAACTAGAAGCATGATTAATTGAGCTTCGACAACTTTTTCAACTTTTTTTTTTTTTTTTGGGGGGGGGGGGAGGTAAACATTAGAAAAATATCTCAGGGGGGGTTTCTGATAGAAGGTTGCCGTGCTGCCCTATGCGCTCAGCAAATACAACTCTGCTCTAGTAAGGACTCGAACTCCAGACTCCTATTCAGATGACTAAGCCGTAAGAAAACTTCATTATAGTTTGTGTCATTGTAAATTTTGTATCAGCATAAGGTTATATCAGTATAAATTTTGTATCAGTATAAAGTTGTATCAGTAGAAAGTTGGATCAGTATAAAATTGTATTAGTATAAAGTTGTATTAGTATAAATTTGTATCAATTTAAAGTTGTATCAGTATAAAGTTGCATCAGAATAAAGTTGTATCAGTATAAAGTTGTATCAGTATAAAGTTGTAACAGTATAAAGTTGTATTAGTATAAAGTTGTATTAGTATAAAGTTGTATCAGTATAAATTTGTAACAGTATAAGGTTGTATCAGTATAAATTTTGTATCAGTATAAAGTTGTATCTGTAGAATATTGAATCACTACTACTATCATAAACTTTGAATTGAACTTTCTAGATTGTAATTAAAAAAATGAATAATCCTCAACTCTAATTATACTAATTTGGCTTTAATTATGTTTTTGTTTGTTAAGCTAAAAGTTGGTTACTTTAAGCTTGTGCTCATCACTGGACGTCCCACCGACAACGAACAGATGGACGAGGACAGATATTCAGTACTTAAACTAGCGCTTTGTTTTCATGTCAAAATGCACTCACTTGAAATTTTACGGTCAATGGGGAGTAACCGCGATATAAAACAGTGAATTAAACGCACTAAGTGCGCTCCCTTTTAGTTTGCTCTATTTAATTCCCCCCCCCTCCCAAAAAAAAAAAAGTACCTCACAATCTTGTTATAAGGTATAGTGCTACTAAGAAAAAGTTTAATAAGCTGGTTTTGAAACCAAAAAACAAAATTATTGGCAACTTCCCTCTCCTCGTATTACTTGGCGACACACCTTCATGAAGGACTTCAGAACAATGGGCGTCCCGAGACATGACGTTAAACTGCGCTCCTCTTTCCTTAGCACTTTTGGAGCTCACTCTGTCTCCTTATCTCTAAATATCTCACTACGTCCTAGACCAGTCCGTTTGTCGTGGACTGCGACGGGTAAGGGGGGATAAAGAGATCCTGGTGTTTGAGTGGTGGCTATCTGAGGATAAACCACCACAACACAATACTTTGGCTCCAAGTTCCCCTAGACCTGAGGCCCAGATGGCCCGCTCTGGGTCAATCGGCTGGTCATGCCGAGCTACCAGCACACATGTCCGATGCAGCAGCTGACTGAGTATAGCACCTGTGTAGCCCTGGCGGGCTCATTCTGGACTTCCGAATAGCCCGTCCCCTTGTTGGACTCGATGGCGGGTGGGGAGCACAGGTGCCGAATTAACAAGAATATATATGGACAAAAAAAACCCCCAATAAACTACTTGCCCCAGATTTAAGTCTGGGCAAGAGACGCCGTATTGAGGCAAAAAAAATGAGGAGGCCACAAAAAGCTGTACCACCTGGCCATCATTTTTGGTGGTCAGGTGCGCAGAGGAGGGGAAAAGTCTGACAAAGCTGAGCCCTTTCCTTATCTATAAGGGACTCAAGTCAGTAGTGGGAGAGCCCAAGAGTGTGTCTAAGCTACACAAATCAATGGAACTTCTTGTAGAAGTAGATGGCAAGACACACTCTGATGAGCTTTTAAGATACAGAAGACTCTGTGATCTCCAAGTGGAAGTCATGCCACACAAGAGTCTGAACACCAGCAGAGGTGTAATCAGCTCTAGGGACCTACTGGAATGTTCCGAGAAGGAAATAGTGGAGGGCATTGAAGGAGTCACCCATGCCCGGCGCATTACCAGGCGCAGGGATGGTGAGTAGGTCAAAACCGCCACTATTATCCTCACATTCGGAACTAGGACACCGCCAGAGTATGTGAAGGCAGGATACCTACGAGTTCCAGTGAGGCCCTACATACTGTGACAAGTCAAAAACTCGCTGTCAGAGTCACTCAAATTTATCACAGCATTAATTATTATTTTTCATTACTTATTTATTTTATTTTAATTATTTCCCCATCCTACCCCTAAATTCTCCACCCGCACCACCTTTTCCTCTCCAGGCTAGACTTAGTTGACCACATTGGAGATAGCTAAGGCGCGTCCTTTCATTTATCTGCCCTTGATCGGGGAAAGGTAAACACACAATCTCTTTTGTCTTACCCGCCGGATGTCTGAAGGACGGTCGCGACTGACACCACCTTGGTCGGAATGCAAACCAATCTTTCTCCCCCCCCCCCCTTTCTCCCACGTTTCTCTTTCATCTAGGAGATTACTCGAGTCAAAGTGCCTCTCGACGTACCAATGTGCGACTCCCATCTCAAGTCTAATTCACCCACGTGTAAGATAATTCTAAGCCTAGGACATTTCCTGTTTCCGCCCGTACTTTCCAGGCCTATATAAAGTAGATCCAAATCAAATCAGATCCTCTTATTTCTCATTGTCGCTGAGCAATCGAGTCTGGACTACTTCATTTATTCATACTCTTAAGAGGAATACCTGGTGGTAAGCCGAACTTAATCACAAGTTCCATCTTAATCACTTTTGTGCTATTTCCATTGGATATTATCATGTGTATTTTGCTTAGATCACTTATATTTAATTAGTGCATTGTGTATTTCTCAATGGCCCTCCCTCAGGTGTCTGCCTATTTATTTGCTATCGAGAATCACCTATTGCCTATTTATGTGCTTAGTGCTATTCAGCACTGCACTTGCCTACTGAGATCTACTCAACTCTACTACTTGGCGCTATCGGCATTGCCCGCCTATTCGACAGCCCACCTGTCAACCTATTAGGTGCGATGTCCCTATAGACTCAGGTCTGTGCGAGACGTCATAGCTACGCCAACCCTCTGCAACTCACTGGACATATCCTGTCAACTACGCTGCCCACGGCAGATCAGATCTGCCCGCAGTAACCTTGTGTCCACGGTAGCCGGCCACCCGCCCTACTGTGCCCACTACAGATATCAGAACTTTGGATTGAGACTCCACAAGAACTGAATCACCGGCGTCCCTCTATCCGCTAGAGCGCCACCTCCAGCTGCAGAACCTCAAGTCAGGACTCAGCCAGCTGCGGCATCAACAGGAAAACCAGCTAAGTCAGAGGACAAAGTGACATACTCTCTCATTAGGTGCAAGAGTGATGATTAAATCTAGTATTATTTAGAGATAGATGCAAACCCTCCCCCTTTTTATTCTCATATGTAAATATTTACGTCTGTGACGAACCGTTTTAGCTCACTCAAGATATCACTCAGGTCTAAGCATTTAATTAATTTATTTGCACGCTATTAGTCACCAATTTTACTAATTTAGCGATCAAGCGCTGAAAACACAGCCACCACCCCTCCAATCCAACCCCACCCCTTTTGGCATCGATGTCACGTTTTACTATCCCCACCTTGACACGTGCCACACTAGACTCTTGACAAGAGTACGCTCCCCTTTTCCTATCTTGGCAAACATCCGTTGACCCCCCCCCCCTTGTTGGGAGCGGCTGGTCACTTCAAAGTGCCCATTCAACTCAACGCCTCGGGCAACGCTGTTCGTCTGGCACTAGCCTTTATCAAGGTATAATCTCCCTTGATGTGCCGAGCTCTGATAATCTCCCCTTCATAATCCACCTGACCACCTGGGCTGATTTCCTGGACTTTCAACTCGCGCCTCCGCGCAATGTCTATCTCCCGGAAACTCTCGTCACGGTCAAGCGTGGACCCCTTTGTCAAAGACGTCAAATAGTCTAGACCACATTTGCTCTTATCTCCCGCCACTCACCCCCCCCCCCCCCATCTCTCCACGTGTATATGGACAGAACTTCAACGTCCGATCTCATTCTCGCTGGAGAGCTGACAGGGAGCATATCTATCTCTTGCTTGAGCTCTAGACTATTTTCATTCCCTTATTTCACTTTGGATTGGTGGTATGTAACTTAGTAAAGTGCTTGAGAACCATTTTACTTAATAATGTATATATTATTAGTGCATTTATTACTACATTATTTGTGTATATATTTGTGCATTCTTATCATGGATAATGTAAGTAGATTACTGTATACTTATATTTTATATCATGACTTTTGTGGCTAAATGTTCAAACCAGCTGGACTAGAGTTTATTAACAATTCTTACCAGATGTATTTAGCTCTTTAACTATTATTAATTTAACTCTGATATGTTAGCGCTCGGCACGAGCTTTTAATATACTATCATTGATTAATTCCTTGGCAGGGAGTTATCAAAGCATTTCTGTAAACATGTCTTATTACTGAGTATGTATCTACTTATGCTCTATGTTTACTTATGTGGGAACATGGGCGAGTATCAGACGTTGATCTCTCCTTCCCCTGTCATCTCATTTATCTAAGAGATGTATGTACTTGCTACTCACCGTGATTGGTGAACGTCACCTGTATTACTTATCATATGTCACTTACTACTGTTTGTTATTTCCCTTTATGGGAGTCCCCATTATTATTGTTATCTCCCTTGATGGGACACTTTATTCATTTGTTAGTTCCCTTTGATATTTAAGAAACTAGCTTATAGTTTCTCTACATGAGACTGAAGATGTCCTTCACGGAAAGGCATCTACCTCCCAGTGTCATCATTATGGCTAAACCGACGTATACATCATATCGTTGCAGCTTTTATCTATAGGCTACATCCGCCTGAAATCTTAGCAACCTAAAGCTGATAGCAGATTTGCTGGCACAAGATCTGTAGACATCAGACCTACTCATCCTTCAAGAGTCCAAGTAACAACGCTAGCCACAGACTCGTCACTGGCTTAACTGATTGGTAGACGCAGCTTAGCTCTGCAACCATACAAGTTGGACTGCACACGGAGCCTGGATCCACTTCGCCAGCCCACCAGCAGACAGCATCAGTATCAGCCACACCAGTCTCACCAGTGCAGCACAGGACCAAAAGCTAAGCAACCAGCCTAATGACACTCAGACCACTTGGTTCTAATATCTGATGATGATAGTCCTATATATGTAAATAAGCTAGATCCCATACTAGCAACTGTACAGCATTTCACCTTTCATTATCTTATTTTGTATAATAAACTGTACATAAGTTTACATCTAAATATAGTATTTGTTGCCTGCATTATAACGCTGTGCTTGTAGTTTATATGTGCAAGTAAGGATTCTCAAACTATAAAAATCCCCTAGACACCCAAAACGGCCAATACTTTAATCCGACTTGTCACAACGTCAATAAATATTCTTCATTTTTAACTTTGTATCTATCTTTCATTGCTTGTCTCGTGGCGTGTCTGCTCCCGATAGCTTTAAAAATAATCATCCCCTAGACATTAAACGCGCCAAACACACGTTACATTTCCCCACCTGTCACACATACCTAACCCCATGAGGTGCTTCAAGTGCCAGGGTTATGGACACGGCGCGGCAGTCTGCAAGAGGAACACTGTGTGTGCCAGATGTGCTGGAGAGGGTCATGAGGACAAGGGCTGCACAGCCCAGTTCAAGTGCCCAAACTGTCAAGCTGGCCACTCAGCCTACTCCAAGGACTGCCCTGTGTGGAAACAGGAGGTTGCCGTGCAGGAGTACAAGACAAGAAATGGATGTACCTTCAGCCAGGCGAAATCGGCTGTATTGGCCCTACCCTAGGGCCTATTCGGCTTGACAAAGACCTACGCCCAGGCTGTTGCTAAGATAGGAAGATCCATAGCCACACAGACGGACACATTGACCCCACCACCCCCTCCTCCTTCTCCAACTGAGAAGAAAACACCACCAAAGAACAAACCTCTGAAGAAACAAGAAAGCCATGTTGTCATGCTAAAGAACAGGTTCTCTGTGCTCGCTGATGAGAGCATGGAGACTGAGCAGCATGTCAAAACCAATACTCCGGGAGAACCCGGAGACATCATGTCTGACACAGGTTCTCCTCAGAGAACCCAGCCAGACACCCCAATCTCTAACGAATTAGAGGTTGACCAACTCCCTAAGGGGAGAAATCAAAGCGGAGAGGATGCCCGTGGTGAGAGAGGAGGAAATGACCTCCGCTCTAACCAGAGGGATCTCCCCTCTCATGAGAGAAAGACTTCCCCCAAAAGGGGATTGTCCTCCTCTCCATCAAAACCCAAGAATAAAAATACCAAGGTCACTGGAATAAAGGGAAACCCCTCCGGGGGCCTCCCAAGGCCAAATAGCTCCAAGTAGGTCATCTAGAATAAGCCATGGATTCCAGAATTGTACAGTGGAATTGTAGAGGCCTCAAGGCCAATTACGAGGAAATGCAGCTACTGATGGACTCTGAGACTCCTGTAGCTGTCTGCTTACAGGAAACATTTCTGAAAGATTGCATCAGCTTCCGAAGCTACCGTGCTTATAGCAAGAATGTTGAGGATGCAGAGAGAGCATCAGGTGGAGTCTGTATCCTTGTGAAGGATAGCATTCCCCATGAGAGGGTAGAACTACAGACAACACTACAGGCCGTAGCAGCTAGGATAACCCTTCACAAGGTTATCACTTGCTGCAGCCTGTATCTACCACCAGGCACTCCATTAAATCCAACAGACATGGAGGACCTATTGAAACAACTCCCCCGACCTTATTTAATCCTTGGGGATTTCAACGCCCATAACACGATATGGGGATCCAACAATACCGACACAAGAGGTCGTATGCTGGAGGATATCTTCCTCCAACATGATTTATGCATACTTAATGATGCATCACCAACCTACTTGCACCCAGGAACTGGATCACTCACATGCATTGACCTCACCGTATGCGTCCCCGGACTTCTGGACGACTTTAAATGGTCAGTTAGCAATGATCTACGGGGAAGTGATCACTTTCCAATCATCATTACTAACAATCTCCCTTCATTGGGACGACCTCAGCGGTGGAAACTGAATAAGGCCGATTGGGAACAATTCCAAAAAAGATGCTCCGAGGATATCACAGAAAATATCTTCGATGAACAGAACTCAGCTGATACCTTTGCTAGCAAGCTACTAAGTATAGCCAGGAAAGTTGTACCCCTAACCTCGCAAATCCAAAACGGCCTAGCAAACCATGGTTTGATACAGCTTGCAAAAGTGCTATTGGCGATAGGAAAAAACGACTGGCTGCATTTATAAAGAATCCTTCCCAGGAAAACCTAAAGCTATTCAGGATAGCTAGAGCAAAGGCTAGACAAACCATAAGGTCAGCCAAAAGGAATTCCTGGAGAAGTTTTGTCGGCAGTCTGGATGCTAAAACTTCTGCTAGAGCGGTTTGGAAGGCAGTAAGGCGAATCAAAGGGAAAGAATCAAATGCAATAGGGCATTTGAAAAACCAAGGACGAACTGTCACGTCCCCCAGAGAAATAGCTGACTGCCTTGGATCCTCAATAGCAGAAAAATCATCCACTGCACATTACACGCCAGAGTTCCAAAAAGTCAAAACCAGGGAGGAAAGACACCCCATTGATTTCAGGTCAGAGAACAACGAAGACTACAACAAACCGTTCTCGCTTGAGGAACTGAGGGAATCGCTGGACAAGTCACATGACACAGCGCCTGGAGAAGACGAAATCCATTACCAGTTCCTCAAGCACCTTCCCGAACCCTCATTGGCAGTCCTGCTAGGGGTCTAGAACTGTGTGTGGCAAACAGGCGCTTTCCCAAACAGCTGGAGGAAAGCCACAGTTATACCGATACCTAAACCGGGATGAGACGGCTCTGACCCAGCTAACTATCGACCAATAGCACTAACAAGCTGCATCTGCAAAACCATGGAAAGAATGATTAACAGTAGGCTGGTCTGGTACCTGGAAAGAAATAAAGCGATCTCAAACTACCAGTGCGGATTCCGGCAGGGGCGGACAACAACTGACCACCTGGTAAGGCTGGAAGCTTATATTAGAAATGCATTACTCAGAAGAGAACATCTAGTAGCTGTATTCTTCGATATAGAAAAGGCCTATGACACAACCTGGAAACATGGCATTCTACGTGACCTGGCGCTTATGGGGCTTAAGGGACACCTCCCCCGTTTTGTGGAGGAATTCCTGAAAGATCGAAAATTTCAGGTTCGAGTGGGCAACTCCGCTTCTGACACTCATGACCAGGAAATGGGTGTACCCCAGGGCAGCATTCTGTCAGTCACCCTGTTCAACATTAAAATAAATAGCATCATAAATGCGCTGTCCCCTGGCATAGAGTGCTCTTTGTATGTTGATGACTTTGTCATTTTTACTTATGGGAAAAACATGAACACCTTAGGAAGAAAATTACAGTTATGTTTAAACAAAATTCAGGGTTGGGCAAACGATAATGGTTTTAAATTTTCAGACTCCAAAACAGTTAGTATGCATTTTTGTAATCTAAGGGGACTCCACCCAGACCCTGAACTATTTATACACAAAAAGAAGATCCCTGTCGTGAAAACTACAAAATTTTTAGGCCTCACCTTAGATTCCAAATTTAATTTTCTCCCCCACATTAAGGAACTTAAGTAGAAATGCCAAAAGTCATTAAAAATACTTAGAGTACTCAGCCATACGGACTGGGGAGCTGACAGAGATACCTTGCTGCTGCTTTATCGGAGTCTAATTCGATCCAAGCTAGACTACGGATCCATAATATATGGAGCAGCAAGGAAGTCGTACCTAAAAATACTGGAACCAATAAAAAATGCTGCCCTGCATCTCTGTCTCGGCGCGTTTCGTACACCACCTATCCCAAGTCTCCATGTGGAGGCTGGAGAACTCCCCATGGATATAAGAATGAAAAAGCTTGCAATGCAGTATATACTCAAGCTAAAATCCAACCCCACGAACCCTGCTTTCGACTTCATATTTAACCCCACAGAGGTAGAATTATACAATCGAAGGCCTAACGTCATACAGCCGTTGGGCCTTCGAATAAGAGAACCCATCCAAAATTTAACCCCACCCATTGACCAAATCTCTAAAATAGAAACCCCTCAGAATCCTCCTTGGCTAATGAATAAACCCAAATTAAATTTATCCCTCCTTAATTTCAAAAAAGAAAATACAGACCCAAGCATACTACAAGTCCACTTTAGGGAACTGCAGGAGAGCTACGGAGATTGTGGCACCATCTACACAGACGGATCCAAAATGGATGGAAAGGTCGCGTGCGCCTGCTCCTTTCGGAACAAAACAATCTCCCGTAGACTCCCCGATGGCTGCTTCATCTTTACGGCCGAATTGCACGCAATATCGCTTGCACTTATGGCCGTTAAAGCATCAGAAAGGAGGAAATTTATAATCTGCTCCGACTCCAAATCTGCATTGCAAGCTTTGGGGCGGATGAAGACTGACATCCCATTGGTACATAAGAGCCTGAAGCTGTTGGACCAAATAACAGCCGACCGTAGGGATGTCACCTTCATCTGGGTCCCCTCCCATGTTGGCATTGAGGGAAACGAAGCCGCAGACAGAGAAGCAAAGAGAGCCCTAAATCATGCGGTGTCAGGAACCCAAATTCCCTACTCGGACCTGAGACAAAGTTTTGCCTCTGCCATCTATCGAGAGTGGCAGAACCAATGGGAGGCTGAGACTCACAGTAAACTCAGGCAGATTGTGGCGGATGTCGGGTGGCGGCCCAATCTAAGGGTCTGACAAGGCGTGGTAGCACGACCATGTCCAGACTTAGGATTGGCCACACCTACATCACGCACTCTTTTGTACTGAAGAGAGAGGAGCCCCCACTTTGTGAGTACTGTGACTCTCGCCTCACCGTGGAACATATCCTCGTTGATTGCCCCAGATACCAGGATGTCAGGACGAAATATTTTAGAGCCACTAATTTAAAAACACTATTTGATAATGTCGACCCTGGGAAGGTACTGGGCTTTATCCGGGAAGTGGGGCTATCTACGAAGATCTGATTTATAAATTTGTGAACATGCACTATTTAAATTAGATTTTTACCAAATATTTAAATTTTTACTACCTTTACTATTTTAACTGTGAATAGACCTTGATTTTAATGATATGACTGTATAGAATCTGGCCCTTGTTGTTTAGAGAGAGAGAGTAGTCCTTGGGGGACTACAGGCATGACATGGCCTAAATTGTGCCGATGTGCCTCAAGTCAAAAAATCAAAATCAATCAGAACAATGGATACCAGGTGGGAGGAGGCTTCAGACATTGCCAATGACAGATCTTTATGGAGACAGCTTGACGCCCAGTGCGCGGGAGGACCTAAGTCTAAGTCATTAATTAACTAACTGGTTATTTTGTTTATTAATTCTTGTTTCGTCAGGTGCAAGAAATAATCGTGCAAAATTTGATCTGAAATTGAGTGGAGAGGAACAAGTGTCAGCTAGCCATCACTAGTGTCAGCCATCAGAAATGAGTGGACTCATAAAAAGACAAAAAAAAAAAAATAATCTCCAAATTAATAAAATCACCAAGATTCGAACCCGAGACATCGCGGCTCGGAAGCCACTCAGCCACCACGCACGCCCCCCCCCCCCAGATATGTCATTGCTTACGTTGTTGTCCCCGCCCCCCCCCCCTTTATAAAACGTTACATATCTATCATTGGTTCTCTCTTAACTTCTGCAACGCAGTCATTCAGTTTAAAACTAGAGCAACATTGATTGACATCATGTTTTCAAAGTTATATTTATTTATTTATTGATTGATTGATTTAAGTTGAAACTGAAACTTATAATATTATTTCTGTCTTTGAAACGGATCAGACCTCACGAGCTACAGTCTCTTGTTTCAGGTGCTATTTAGAGACACATGGGCGTCACCCCAACCTCAACTCTTTTGTTTTGACATCGCCCTTGACTTTCATGGTGGTGACTGTGGTTGGTTTGACACGATGGTTTAAGTAGGCTAAGTGTTGGCCAGTCACGCTCAGCTGAGGAGTACAAGAACAACATTACAACAATAATCCAGTGGACTAATAAAAAACTTGTTCCAGAACTTGAACTTAATTATGGAGTGCCTCTGAGAGTTTGGGTCAAACAGTGTAACTCTGGGCTACCTAGTAGGCCTACCTACGCTTTCGGATTCAAACCAAGTTGAAAAAAAACAGATTTTTACTGTGTAGTCTGGGGTTGGCCTGAAGACGTTTGTAAATGACTTCTGTAGCTTTGCATGAGAAACTAAAGAATGGTAACGTCACTATTATCACGTGACACGTTTATGAACCGTGGCCACAAAAAGAAAGCAAACATATACTTAAGTCACCTATGAACCTTGAACTCTCATGAATAATTAATTTCTTTACCTGGCTGTACAAATCATGTACAGTGCTCGTCATTGAGTCCATACTTTGACATTATTTTATACTTATCTCTGACAGTATCTTGTACTTATCTATATGACAGTATCTTATACTTATCTTTCAAAAAGAACCTTTTCCTTTCTTTGATACAATATCTCACTGTAACAATATCTTGTACTTATCTCTGTGGCAGTATCTTGTACTTATCTCTGTGGCAGTATCTTGTACTTATCTCTGTGGCAGTATCTTGTACTTATCTCTGTGGCAGTATCTTGTACTTATCTCTGTGGCAGTATCTTGTACTTATCTCTGTGACAGTATCTTGTACTTATCTCTGTGACAGTATCTTGTACTTATCTCTGTGGCAGTATCTTGTACTTATCTTGTAGAACGTACATTTACCTTTATTTCTGTAACAACACCTTCTATTTATCATTGAATTAATTGAAATAGTCATTTCTACTTATCTTTGAAAAAAGTAATTAGTATTTGTCTTTAAGACAGTACCTAGTACTTATCTTTTCAGGCAGTATTTAGTACTCATCATTTAGACAGTACCTTAAACTTGTTTTTTAGACAGTACCCTGTATGTATTTGTTTTTGAAACAGTACTTTAAGATAGTACCTACACTTATCTTTGGGACAGTACCTTGTACTCATCTTTCAGAACTTCGATGCCCAGTTTGAACGGAATACCCCTGGAGAATGGCAATGAAGTGTCGTCAAAGGTTAGTTGATGTGACCTGGCGCTAGCATCGCTGCGCTTGTAGTCTAAAGTAACAATGTTTTTCTGGAAGTCTACCTGGACACTCAGCGCCACATCGCCCTGTTTGTTCACTAGATACACGCAGAACCTGAAGATAGCACAGACACAAATGTAGTTCTGACACATCACTCAACCATCACACAACCCATCACACAACCCATCACTCAACCTATCACTCAATCCGCCACTTACAATCAGTCACCAATCACTAGTCCACTCAACCACTATTCAACAAATATCAACCTCAGCACTCAACCATTTTGCAGATGTAACTCAATCAATCAAAATCAATCAAACCTATTACTCAACCCTCCTGTCAAAACATCACCCATCACTCGACTCTCCTTCCAAAACATCCCTCACCCGTGACTCTTCTCCCCCAATCCATCTCTTACCCATCACTCAACTCACTAATCATCAATAGCTGTGTATTTTTAGATGACTTTTAAATGTCTAAAAACTGTTACAAACTCCAATGATCTTTTGATATGTGTCTCATAAACTTTCAAATCTTGTGTTTGGTGCTAACCTCATTTAGATAGTAGACACAAGAAGATTACGGTTGAACAATTAGTGCATGCCTTAGAAAGATGGCGTTTGTTAGCACCGAACCTTTGCTTCTAAGTTCAGACTACTCTCTTCATGTTCATGATCTAATGCCACAATGACTTCATTCTACTTAAACTCTTTTAAAATGGGGAGGGGGGGGCTAGCAATATGTTCTACAAGGCCAAGTTAGAAATAGAGTCTTTAAAGAAATGTGTTGTCTAACCAACAAAATATATCCCTCAGTTTCCAATAAGAGAAAAAAAAAAAGAGTCAGAACGAGATCAAGGTTCAAACCAAAACTCTCTCACTCGGCACTTACTCCTCAGCATCTCTGTCCGGTGTTCCAATGTAACTCACTTTCTGGCCAACTTCTAAGGCTGCAGGAATTTCAAACTCCGCCAATTGTTCACATTTAGCATCCTGCAGCAGAGGTACATTTGTGTACTGACAAACAAAATATACAACTCGATTTTAGACAGTGGCGGAGCAACCGTGACGGGAAGGGGCTCATTGCGGCCGAGCCTAGGACTACTAAAGACCCACATAGCTTATTGAAAGAATGATGACTATTAGTTTTGAAGAAGACGTATCAACATTAATGGTTACGACTGTGACACCACTGCTGACACTACTGCTGACACCAGTGCTGACACTACTGCAGACACCAGTGCTGACGCCATTACTGACACTACTGCAGACACCAGTGCTGACGCCACTACTGACACGACTGCAGACACCAGTGCTGACGCCACTTCTGACACTACTGCAGACACCAGTGCTGACGCCTTTGCTGACACGACTGCAGACACCAGTGCTGACGCCACTGCTGACACTACTGCAGACACCAGTGCTGACACTACTGCTGACACTACCGCAGACACCAGTGCTGACGCCTTTGCTGACACGACTGCAGACACCAGTGCTGACGCCACTGCTGACACGACTGCAGACACCAGTGCTGACGCCACTGCTGACACTACTGCAGACACCAGTGCTGACGCCTTTGCTGACACTACTGCAGAAACCAGTGCTGACGCCATTACTGACACTACTGCAGACACCAGTGCTGACGCCACTGCTGACACTACTGCAGACACCAGTGCTGACGCCACTTCTGACACTACTGCAGACACCAGTGCTGACGCCTTTGCTGACACTACTGCAGAAACCAGTGCTGACGCCATTACTGACACTACTGCAGACACCAGTGCTGACGCCACTACTGACACGACTGCAGACACCAGTGCTGACGCCACTTCTGACACTACTACAGACACCAGTGCTGACGCCTTTGCTGACACGACTGCAGACACCAGTGCTGACGCCACTGCAGACACCAGTGCTGACGCCACTGCTGACACGACTGCAGACACCAGTGCTGACGCCACTGCTGACACGACTGCAGACACCAGTGCTGACACTACTGCTGACACTACTGCTACCAAGAAGCTGAAACCGAATCGTAAAAGTTGGTACAAACAATGAAGTCTTTTTGTTAATATATTCAAGATGATCCGATTTCCTTTTGTCGTCTGAGCCTTCAAGTTTTTTTTGTTGGGGGAGGGGGGGGGAGGAGTGGGGGACATCCTATGTCTGAACTCTGACCCATAGGTACGTTTCTACGCCGCTGAATCTAGATCCACTTGTTTTACGTCTCTCTCGCCTGCGTTCAAAATGCCGACATGATCGTCACTGTCATTATTATTACTACTATTATCATTATTACAGCTTTTACCTACTACTACTACTATCATTATTACAGCTTTTACCTACTACTACTAGGCCTACTACTATTATCATTATTACAGCTTTTACCTACTACTACTACTACTATTATCATTATTACAGCTTTTACCTACTGCTACTACTACTATTATCATTATTACAGCTTTTACCTACTACTACTAGGCCTACTACTATTATCATTATTACAGCTTTTACCTACTACTACTACTACTACTACTATTATCATTATTACAGCTTTTACCTGCTACTACTAGGCCTACTACTATTATCATTATTACAGCTTTTACATACTACTACTAGGCCTACTACTATTATCATTATTACAGCTTTTACCTACTGCTACTACTACTCTTATCATTATTACAGCTTTTACCTACTACTACTAGGCCTACTACTATTATCATTATTACAGCTTTTACCTACTACTACTACTACTATTATCATTATTACAGCTTTTACCTACTGCTACTACTATTATCATTATTACAGCTTTTACCTACTACTACTACTATTATCATTATTACAGCTTTTACCTACTACTACTACTACTATTATCATTATTACAGCTTTTACCTACTACTACTACTATTATCATTATTACAGCTTTTACATACTACTACTACTATTATCATTATTACAGCTTTTACCTACTACTACTACTATTATCATTATTACAGCTTTTACCTACTACTACTACTACTATTATCATTATTACAGCTTTTACCTACTGCTACTACTACTATTATCATTATTACAGCTTTTACCTACTACGACTAGGCCTACTACTATTATCATTATTACAGCTTTTACCTACTGCTACTACTACTATTATTATTATTACAGGTTTTACCTACAACTACTAGGCCTACTACTATTATTATTATTACAGCTTTTACCTACTGCTACTACTACTATTATTATTATTACAGCTTTTACCTACAACTACTAGGCCTACTACTATTATTATTATTACAGCTTTTACCTACAACTACTAGGCCTACTACTATTATCATTATTACAGCTTTTACCTACTGCTACTACTACTATTATTATTATTACAGCTTTTACCTACTGCTACTACTACTATTATTATTATTACAGCTTTTACCTACTACTACTACTACTATTATCATTATTACAGCTTTTACCTACTGCTACTACTATTATTATTATTACAGTTTTTACCTACTGCTACTAGGCCTACTACTATTATTATTATTACAGCTTTTACCTACTACTACTACTACTATTATCATTATTACAGCTTCTACCTACTGCTACTACTACTATTATCATTATTACAGCTTTTACCTACTACTACTACTATTATCATTATTACAGCTTTTACCTACTACTACTACTACTATTATTATTACAGCTTTTACCTACTACTACTACTACTATTATCATTATTACAGCTTCTACCTACTGCTACTACTACTATTATCATTATTACAGCTTTTACCTACTACTACTACTATTATCATTATTACAGCTTTTACCTACTACTACTACTACTATTATTATTACAGCTTTTACCTACTACTACTACTACTATTATCATTATTACAGCTTCTACCTACTGCTACTACTACTATTATCATTATTACAGCTTTTACCTACTACTACTACTATTATCATTATTACAGCTTTTACCTACTACTACTACTACTATTATCATTATTACAGCTTTTACCTACTGCTACTACTATTATTATTATTACAGCTTTTACCTACTGCTACTACTATTATTATTATTACAGTTTTTACCTACTGCTACTAGGCCTACTACTATTATTATTATTACAGCTTTTACCTACTACTACTACTACTATTATCATTATTACAGCTTCTACCTACTGCTACTACTACTATTATCATTATTACAGCTTTTACCTACTACTACTACTACTACTATTATCATTATTACAGCTTCTACCTACTGCTACTACTACTATTATCATTATTACAGCTTTTACCTACTACTACTACTATTATCATTATTACAGCTTTTACCTACTACTACTACTACTATTATTATTATTACAGCTTTTACCTACTACTACTACTATTATCATTATTACAGCTTTTACCTACTACTACTACTACTATTATTATTATTACAGCTTTTACCTACTGCTACTACTATTATCATTATTACAGATTTTACCTACTACTACTACTATTATTATTATTACAGCTTTTACCTACTACTACTACTATTATCATTATTACAGCTTTTACCTACTACTACTACTATTATTATTATTACAGCTTTTACCTACTGCTACTACTATTATCATTATTACAGATTTTACCTACTACTACTACTATTATTATTATTACAGCTTTTACCTACTACTACTACTATTATTATTATTACAGCTTTTACCTACTGCTACTACTATTATCATTATTACAGCTTTTACCTACTACTACTACTACTATTATCATTATTACAGCTTTTACCTACTACTACTACTACTATTATTATTATTACAGCTTTTACCTACTGCTACTACTATTATCATTATTACAGCTTTTACCTACTACTACTACTATTATCATTATTACAGCTTTTACCTACTACTATTACTACTATTATTATTATTACAGCTTTTACCTACTACTATTACTACTATTATCATTATTACAGCTTTTATCTACTGCTACTACTATTATTATTATTACAGCTTTTACCTACTGCTACTACTATTATTATTATTACAGCTTTTACCTACTGCTACTACTATTATCATTATTACAGCTTTTACCTACTACTACTACTACTACTACTACTACTATTATGCGACAGGTATGCGAATATATCTATATATATATTATACATCTACAACCTTACAAGATAACAATACCGATGAGCAAGGGAATCTTATTTATGAACTGACCTTTTGTAGACATCCTTGACCTGCAATCTTCACACATAAGGTCATATTTATCGATGATCCTATTAGAATTCGCCTTAAAAAAATACGTTGTGATTTTGTTTGCGTTTATTTGTAAATAGAATCAATATAGTAAAACACTTTCGATCGTCTGTACAAGTTCTATGGGTCACACCACTCCTGGGATTATAAAAACAAGAAAATATTTTCAATAATTTAAAGAAAAAAAAATTATACAAAGTGTAGTTGTATCAGTTTGGATCAGTCATGTAACAGATCTAGACCAATAACATTAAATCTGTGCGATTAGAAATATTTTTACCAATTGTTTTTGTTAAACACTATTTCATGCTTTTAGCTTTCTCACTATGCTATGATCCTTATCATGTATCTGAAAAATGATGAGGGGAGAAAGAAAGAGATATCTGGGTAAATTTTACAGTAATCACTTTTTAAAAGCATTTAGGGGAACGACCTGAATTTGAATTCATAACTCAAGCTATTTACTCTGCTAGTGAAGTGCTTATGAAAATAGAAGATTGTATAGGCCCTATAGTTATCTATTGTTTGTTTCAAACTTACTTTAAAGCGGCGACCTATATATCTATATATCTGTCTATCTATCTATCTATCTATCTATCTATCTATCTATCTATCTATCTATCTATCTATCTATCTATTACGGGTGCACCGGATAGTACTTTTTGATATCCGGCCGGAGCCGGATATGACCGGATAGTAAAATTTGATATTCGGCCGGGGCCGGAGCCGAATACCTAAGTGTCTTGTAAATAGCTTGTATTGCTGAGCATTTTACGAAACTGTTAAATAACATACCTATATTTGTTGGTATTCTTTTTTTTCCTTTTATATACCTTATTGTTTTAAACTCTGTTACTGATTGATTTATTCAAGCTTAACAGTATTTATAAACAAAAATTAATCTGTGTAGCATGTACGAGGCCACCAACCATAAAGGCTGTGTGTTGGAGGGTCAATGTAAAATATGTTAGTATATATTTAACTAGTTACTATTGTAAATCTCTCATCTGGCTTGTATGGTGGTTGGATGTATGTGTTCAAGAATTTCTGACCAACAACTGGTCATCAGACTTGTAATTTTAAGTCCAAAGACTGCTTCTGGTTCTGGTTTCAAGGGCTTAATACTGATAGCTGTTAGTTAATAGTTGGAATCTGAAGCGTAGTAGGTCATATATTTATTAATCCATTTGCGGCAAACGATATTTTATTAACAGCAGGAACATCTATTATACCTACTCATAGCCTGAGCCTTAAATATTGCGAAGCATAGATTTAATTGTAGTCTGTAGGCCTATTATTGATATCTATGTTTAGATCTACTGTTATATAGATCTAAGAAAATCAGGAAAATCAACTATAGAAGAAAAAAAAAACGCATTCACACCCTCCGTACCAAAAAAAAAACATAAATAGACTCTGTGTTCGACTGATAGTAACAATCTGGTCAGATAGACGTAGTGAGCCTACACATGTAGTCCTAATGTAGTGTGTATAGATGATGGTGTTGACCATCACGCGTTTTTGTTCTTGGGCATTCGCAATAGTGTTTAGTGTGCAGTCGAAATAAGATAACACAATGGCATGGTCAGTCAAGCATATAGATAAATTATATCTGTACCTTAGTTATAGAGGTCAAGTGTTTCTTAATATTCCAGCATATTTTTTCTTTGTTTGCTAGATCTAATTGTGGTGTTTTAGATCAATTTATTTTCTGCGATGTTAAATTTTACTGTAAGGTTTTCCTTTATATATTAAGTCAATAGAATTAAACAATGATATTATTTTTCTTTCTAAAAGTTTTAATACAAGGGGAAAAAATACATACACGCACACATGCACATATTTGTTTTATTTTACTGTGCAACGAACGTGTGTTCAGCGCCCTAAATGACATTTCTCTCCAAGTAAACAAACTTAGTCTCATCATCTAGTCACCTCTAGACAGTGTCAATGTTTCTCAACAATCTGCGTTAATCCATTCTGGCTTAAGAATGGTCAATGTCTATCAATACATTGTCATGGATTAAACAAATAAGAAGTTGAGCGTGTTGAGTCTCTTGAGCCTTCCCTTTAAAGATACCCCTGGTCAGTGTCTGTTTGGCTTGTAGTCCAGCCTCCTACTTGAGACTTTAAGTAAACAAACTTATTGTCCCTGCCAATAGTATAAAAGGTGTGGGTTGTGGTCCAGACCCTTGATTGACAACCTATCTCATAATAAACACACTCATACCAGAGTAACCTTATGGAGATTTGGCTTGTAGTCCCGCCCCTAATAAAAATTCTTTTCCAAGTAAACAAACTCAGTTCCCTCATAAGATGTGACCTCTAGAAAGTGTCAACACGTTGACATCTAGCTTAATGTGGTCAGCTGCCTATCTGTGAACTCAATGTTATGGACTAAACAAACAAAAGGAGGTGGGGGTTGCTCATCTCTACCTCTGGAGATATACCCGCACATCTAGACAATCAGCTTGACATAGTTAAGAAATATTACATGGTTACTAGACCACTCAAAGGTCAAGACAAGCTTTTAAAGTGTGCCAGACATCGCTGCTACGTATGTAATACGAATTTATAATGTAAAGTCTAGGCCACCCCCCAATAACAAACCTAGTTCCCTCGTGTGACCTCTAGAGAGTGCTTACGTCCATCGTATCTGACTTGGGTTCACCTGTCAATCAATGAACTCAATGTGATGGGCTAAACAAATAAAAGGGGGAGGGAGATGTTCATCTAGAAATATACCTGGTTACCTTAGAGGTGTGGCTCTTGTAGTCCAGCCCCCCCCCCAATAAAAATTAACTACTAAGTAAACAAACTCAGTTCCCTCGAAAGGTGTGACTACTAGAGAGTGTCAATACGCTGACATTAAACCTACGTCCATCGTATTTAACTTGTGGTTACCTGCCTATAAATTAGCTCAATGTGATGGACTAAACAAACAAAAGGGGGTGGGAGTTGTTCATCTCTACCTCTGGAGATATACCCACACAGCTAGACAGACGTCTGGTCAGCATGACGTAGTCAAGGAATGTAGCATTTTAACATGTTAACTAACTTACTCAAAGGTCAAGACAAATTGAAAAAAATGCCAGCCATTGCTGCTCTGTATGTAAAGCGCATTTATGATGTAAAGTTTCATCTCTATTTATATTAAGTTATTAACATGCCTTGTCTTTATAATAAACGATGTTTGGTGCATATTCATAATGGCTCTATTTTAAGCACATTATTTTGTTTTCATATAAGCATTAATACATTCTATAACAGACAGTAATGGAACGAGGTCCACTTTATGCATATTAATTAGGTGTATTTTTTATTATCCGGTTTACTATCCGGTAGTGATATCCGACCGGAGCCGAATAGCACCGGATAGTAAAAAATACCGGATATTCGGCAGAAGCCGGAGCCGGAGGGACTATCCGGTGCACCCCTACTATCTATCTATCTATCTATCTGTCTGTCTGTCTGTCTGTCTGTCTGTCTATATATCTATCTATCTATATTTACAATTCGTTGGAAATCCAGATTCACGTAAAGAATGCTCATTAAAGGCTAAAACGTTTAGTACTAGAAACAAACTATTTTCAGAGATTGCAGACAGCAGTTTCCTCACGAAGTCAAGGGGTTTGTTGGGGCGCTGTAAGCTCCCCGAGGGCGGCTCGTTCTGAGCTTCGGAAATTCATTTTCCTGGCGTCTATAACACATTTTATTCCTCATTGTAAGAAGAGCGCATGTCGAGGGTTAAATTTAAAACAGATGGCACGTGATTAATAAGTAAATTAAGGGTACTAAAGAAGCAGGCCACACTGGCCAATCTTGTTATACAAGTGACAGTCGAGGTACATATAGCGTCTAGAACAGGTGTGAGATCATCGTAAGATCGTCTTTGAGTTAAGTAGGTTGTCTTATAGCGGGCATTTTTTGTGTGTGTGACGCAAAAGTCGTCAACATAACGACGTATTGTTTTTTCCTTTATAACCCGAATCCTAAGCCTAACCAAACCCAAATCATGCAACACACTGTCCTCCTTTAAAGAAAGCGTCTTTTATGCTCTGGTCTTAGTAGTTCAAGGATGCAAATACAGTCTTATAATTTATAACAAATGGATATTTACATTCTACTATAGTAGAACTATAGAACTAAACTAAACTCTTAGATAATTTAAAGTCTACTTAGTCATTGGTCTGG
Source organism: Biomphalaria glabrata (assembly GCF_947242115.1). Taxonomy (NCBI): domain Eukaryota; kingdom Metazoa; phylum Mollusca; class Gastropoda; family Planorbidae; genus Biomphalaria; species Biomphalaria glabrata. Next base: position 27,357,424 of record NC_074713.1, read on the forward strand.
TGTAATCAGGAACACACGTTCCCTACATTAAACCTAATGGAACTAGCATATGAATAAGAAATGATTATTTTATCTTATATAATACAGACGTTACTTCAAAAAAAAAAAATGTGTATACGTCCTACGTGTGACTCAGTAGGCTACTTTAATGTGAGTCTTCTATCCTGGAGAGTCTCTAATTAATATGCACGACTAGATTGACATATAGATGTAGTCATTGTAGTCTAGATCTAAATTATATAGACCTACGTAGGATGTAAGTAGCTTCTTCTTTGTTGTCTTTGACGACTCAACCTGTTTTTATCTCTGGTTTTCTGTATTTTATAGAATTATTGAACTAGATCTAGTATAATTAAGTTGTGATTTCTACAATGTTACTTTTTTTTCAGGAAAATGTTTTGAAGAAAAAAACACCTTTCTAGATCTATCTTAGACTAGCTTACTTTTAAAACTTCCTTTTTGAGTATCTAAGTGATTGTTTATATTTTGTTTTGTTATTTTCAGACACAAAATTTATTTTTTAATGAGCATTTATAAACATTGAAATATATATAGGTCAGTGTGTATAGGGATTTTTAAAAAATTGCATCTCTGTTATCAAATAAACTTTTAAAAGTTCATGTTCTTGAAAATTTGCTTGTATTATAACCAGCGTCAAAGATCTACAACAGATTTTATTTAGATACAAAACTCAGATGTTTACATCTACTTAGCTAATACAACAGCATTCTTAGACTCTTGATCAGCCGGGTATGAGTTTCTCGACCAGGTCTCAGAAAAAAAAATTTAGACTGGGTGAAATTATCTGCAGCTTTAAAACTAAGGCGAGATTAACAAGAGATATTCAAAGTATAGACCTACTTTCTGCGAGATGAAGTTACCAGGACGTCGTATCCGCTGACTTTCCAGTACTAATTGAAATCAATACAAAACAAACAATGATGGTCTCTATGTAGGTGTCTATGCTACGATCACAAACTTATTTAGTATACTAGACTGAAAACCGGAAATAAATTCTTATCCGAGACTGATCGATTCACAGACCTATATATATATATATATTTATGTGCGTATTTAAGCGCTAAGGGGAGTCGTCCCAATAAATCTTAGAAAAGTAATGATCTTTAGTTTTCAAAGTTTAGAAATAATGCAAAATCATTTCTCAGATATTCACGCAAATATATGAAACAAAGTCATTTCCTGTTTGTTTCCATTGAGATAATGTTACAAAATCCTAGATCGAAATAATTTATGTTGATTTAAATCATCTTACGTACATTTAAATATTACCTAGATCTTTCTACATTATGTATCTAAAATTTGCAAAATAATAATTATGAGACGAGAGTACTCTCTTTTTTGATGTTCAATTACTAGATCTAGATCTAAAAATTAAATTATATGTTACATAGGCTAGGATTGAAAAAAAACAAAAACTTTACCTCTTTTGACTACTTTACAAAACAACGCCTTGATCCAACTTTTTAAAAAAATTTCGCGACATTTTTTGTAGTGTTAAAAAGTCTCCATGTCCAGTCTAGATATAGTATATATAAGTCTATGGCTACGACCTTATGAAAGGCTTTTATTTGTTTCTTTTACGTTTTGCGTGTTCCTTCAGAAGTGAACATTCTTACATCCTAGCTGTCTAAAGAATAAATGACTATTATAGGATGGAGTTGACGTTTCTAGTGTCTGTAGCATGTGTTGTGCCGATGGCGTTAATGAGCCTTGGCGACTGGAACTACTTACATGTGTTTGATAGTGACATGTAGAATAAAGTAAAGGCCGCGGGATACACTTTTAACTGCAAAAAAAATCTACTTCTGAGGTCAGACGTAGAGGCAATAAAAAAAACCTAAACCGACAACCTGCAGACAACAGAGTTAAGTTAGTGCTGGATGTGACAGACTATGTTGATCGAATACGCCTTCGTCTTGTGGGGAATCGCGGTGGGCAGGGCTTGAACCCGGAGCCATTGAGATAATAGTCTAGATTGCATACTAGAATGCAATGGCACTGTTCTACTAAAGGTATTATGCAATCTCTGTTTAAAGTCAATAAGCTGACTATGTGAATAAGCGAAACGTTGATTTTTAAACCAGTAGGCCTATGTGCAGCGTTTCAAGAACTTTTTACTAACAACAAAAGCTATCTCGACTACACTAATGAAATGTTCCAAAGTATCTTCTCTTATATAAATTACAGACGTTACAACAAAACAGAACATAATTATGTCCTACTCATTTCATGTGTCAATCTGGTCATGCATGTTAATCAATGACTTTAACTCCTTGATTTTTCTGTCTGATTCAGGCAACACATTCCATGCTCTAATGGCACTAGGAAAAGGAAAAAAGAAAACTTGTTCGAATTTATCTTAGTCTTTCTGAGACTGATTATTTTATTAGGTTTTGTTTTCGTATTTGTAAACTATGGTTCCGCTTTTTACGTAGCCTATCATTGTTAGTTCACTATTAATTCTTCTGTCCTGAAGTGCCTCTAAATTTAGAGATTCTACTGGTTGTGTTACTGTAATCGTGAATATCCGTTTGTTATAGATCTCACTGCTCTATTTGAGTTCTATTATTTTATGTTTACTTGAGATGAGGGCGTCCCAAACCAAGGTTAAATAGCAGTGTTTTCTTTTTTTTTTTGATTTGTTACAATTTCTTTCAATAAGCCCTAACGCCTATTGTTAATGTAAATCTCATATGTACGCAAGTCTAAGAGTTATAACTAACCAGTTTACAATACACTAAGTGAGTTACCGGAGTGAATTAATGTGTCATTTATTTATTTATTTATATTTTATTTGAAATTTTAATCCTAATAATTGTCATTTTTCTGGTAGAAGAGTAGTAGGTTTATAACAACAAATCAAGGGCTTAAGTAGATCGCCACTGATCTGAGATTGATGGTAGAACCTCCAGTCTTTTTATTTGCTCACTATTATTAAAACAGAATTATGTCAGCATGATAAAGTCAAAGAATTAAAAAGAAAGGGGAGAAAACTAAAATATTTGTTTCAAAATATAAAAAATTATTTATTGCGTCCCTTTGACTGCCCAACGCATCGTAAAAACAATGTCATAATGAACAAGAGTAGGCCTACTTGCCCCTGGTATTGGGTTTCTACATTATATAGATAGATTAAAAAAGAAAGAGCTATCTTCTAATATATAAAGCACAAGGTAAGGCGTATGTGTGTATGTATGTATGTATGTATGTTTCGTATAGAAATCAAAACCGTTTGACCAATCTTGATAAAACTTCACATAAATGTTCCTTAGGTCATGGCAGAGACCGTAATGTATCTTTAATGTCCTACCACCACCGGGGGACCCTAAAAATAAAAGAAAATACCTAAATAATGTATCTCTATTAAAGAGTGAAACGTTTAGACAAATCGGGTAAAGCCGGCCCGCAGGCCGTGGGTCATATTCGGATAGTATTTAATAAACAACAATTGATACTTAGCTGGACCCAATTGTCTATAACTAAAGTTTTTATTTCATGCTTTACAAGTACTCAACGTGACCACCACCAGCGGCACAGAGTGGCACCTTCGACATAGGGGTCACGGAGGTCACGCACAGAGAACATCAAGCCGACTGCCGTGTGAACATTCATACCTACCGCACTTCAGAATGTCCCCGTCCAATTGTGTTAACTGCCATCAGTTGTTCAATCTTTCATGTCCTGGATATTTACTGGCAACAGTGGAACAAATACTTGGTCTTGAACTTTTCTCCCTATCCCCCCCCCCCCCCCCCCCCCCACCAGGAAAAAGTCGCTGCACTGTGAAAATGGCTTTTTTTTTTTCACAAACTCAAGCAGACCAAAACGCCTTCTGCTGTGGAGTCATGATTTTCTTACAAATACAAATTGAAATCAACCCTCAGTTGAGCAAAGATAACTTCTGCATCAAATGATCACTAATTCAATTTGATCCTTGACTTTTCTTTTTAATAGAATGAATAGTGCGCTTTGATTACACACACACACAAAAAACAACTCTTAGTTATCGGCCCGTTCAACCCCTTTTAGCGGCCCCCGAAATAAAAACAAACGCTATTAGTTTTGTGTAGTCTGTCTGTCCGTTCGCCCGTCCGTCCGTCCGTCCGGTTTAGATCTCGTAAACTATAAAAGATATTGAAAATCCGATATCATGATATTTTAGACCTTTCAAAGTTCTGATGCATCGGCTACTTTTTTCTTTTCTGAAAGCGAAAATTTAATTTTTAAAATCTACAGTGCCAGCCGTTTTTTCTTTAAAATATGCCATTTTTTACATCTATTAATAGTAACAAAAACGGGAGGCTATTTAGTAAGGGAGATGACTATTTATCATATTACTAACACATTTATGCAAACGGTTTTAGATTTTTTGATGAAAAATTTTTTTTCACATATGTATTGCTAAGTTAAATAAGTTCTGTCATACTAACTACTACATTTACAAAAGAAATGTTTACTTTTTTTTAAAGAGAATAAATCTATTTAGTATGTAGGCCTATATAATTGTAACATAATTTAAAACAACAATTAATAAGTAGTTTCTCATATTATCGCGTGAACAATTGTGTAGCATTGTATGTATGAAACACTGAACTAAAGGTTTTTTTTTCCTTGAGGCTTTCAATAAGTGATTGACCCTTAACAAAACAATTAGATCAATTACATAATCATTATATGACATCAGCTAGACCAGGTTCACATCTAACTTTACCTTAACTTTCACTTATTCCTTGGTATGCTCGACCGTTGGGGCACCACACAAGATCTGTCAACCTTCTTTCTCTATTCTTCTCAGTCATTTGTCTTTGATAGAATTTTATTCTGATATTCTTTCTGAAAATATTGAAACCTGCCTTTTTACTTGCCTGGGTGGACCACTTCAAGGGCCGATTTTGAGTTTGTGTTCCCACACATAGGCCTACTGTCTTTTTAAAACCCTGTTAACTTTTTGAAGCGCTCTTTTTACTACGACTAAAAGGCCTTTTGAAGCTCAGAACACATCAGAACATTAGGCGCTCCAGCTAGCAATTACATCACTACAAAACATTATTTTCAAAAAAAAAAAAAAAAAGGACTACCTTTATTGAACATCTATTTCTTAAATTTGTATTCTAAACAGTTTAAATATCAAAGAAAATGCGTTATTATTTTTCTTTTTTTCTTTGTCATTCCCTGGTGTCATGTGGCCTGGGTACGCTATTCTGCCTCAACGTGGCACTTGGGTGGAAACAATCATTTGAGGAAGTGATTAGGCTAAATGAATAGCAAAACAAAACTACTGTGGGAGTGTCCACGGGAATGCGAGAGCTTTCCCATTGCACGGTGTGGAGTTGAAAGAGAGCTTCCATGTCCCTGTCGATAATTTATGCGCCGTTCATCAAGGGACCGTTACACTAATGGCAAGTCCTGCACGGTTAGCTTGGTAGGCTACAACATAGGAAAATGGCGGAGGTACCCGGTGCACTCGGTGTCCGGCCATGCATTCTAGTCCATGCGCCCAGAGTGCCAGATATGTCGTAAATGGCAATGCTTTACATAAGCATTGACTTGGATCTCTTCCAGACAGAACGGTTGTTCAACCAGGTTTACACGCCTAGAGCTGGAAGAGACTTCGGCTCAGCTCTTTTGACAATCAAACGGTGTCTTGTAGTGTGGGGTGCGAGAAGAAATCTGGTAGGCTGCAGAGTTTGGTCGCAGACCTGTCACGAGAATGTTATTAACAATTCATTCCACTGCTTCACCCTAAGCAATAGAGCTTTTCTACTTACCCTGATAACCTCAGTTCGGATCAATGAATTCGTTAAGTGTTTGACTGAAGTAAGATTTCTGTTTATAATTAGGCCTACTCTAAGTGTGTGTGTGTGTGAATGTTTTAAACCAAATTTAGAGTTAATATTGCCACCAAGAAGCTACATCTAGACTAAGACAGTTTAAAATGGTTATTATATTGAATATGTCGCAATAAGTGGGGCAATAAGTCACGTGATATCAGGGCCGGAGTTAAGTAGGTGGAGGCCCCTACATTTTTCGGAAAGCTTGACTACAATTAACTTATTCATAGATGTAGCTAGATAAATCAATCATCATCAACCAATCCTAAAGCTTGACTACAATTAACTTATTCATAGATGTAGCTAGATAAATCATCATCAACCAATCCTAAAGCTTGACTACAATTAACTTATTCATAGATGTAGCTAGATAAATCATCATCAACCAATCCTAAAGCTTGACTACAATTAACTTATTCATAGATGTAGCTAGATAAATCATCATCAAGCAATCCTAAAGCTTGACTACAATTAACTTATTCATAGATGTAGCTAGATAAATCATCATCAACCAATCCTAAAGCTTGACTACAATTAACTTATTCATAGATGTAGCTAGATAAATCATCATCAACCAATCCTAAAGCTTGACTACAATTAACTTATTCATAGATGTAGCTAGATAAATCATCATCAACCAATCCTAAAGCTTGACTACAATTAACTTATTCATAGATGTAGCTAGATAAATAAATCATCATCAAGCAATCCTAAAGCTTGACTACAATTAACTTATTCATAGATGTAGCTAGATAAATAAATCATCATCAACCAATCCTAAAGCTTGAATACAATTAACTTATTCATAGATGTAGCTAGATAAATAAATCATAAAAAATCAATCCTAAAGCTTCACTACAATGAACTTATTCATAGATGTAGCTAGATAAATCATCATCAATCAATCCTAAAGCTTGAATACAATTAACTTATTCATAGATGTAGCTAGATAAATCATCATCAATCAATTCTAAAGCTCTGAGGAAGTTGTGACAGTGTTCAAAGCAAAAGTTTCACACTTCTCTCAATTTGAAGATGTCTAGATCAGTATATCAAAAGATTCAGGTTGTACAACCAACTTTTAGGTATAGAAATTCCAAATAACCAGACTTGTAAAAAATTTTACCCTGCCCACAGTCATTTCCTGCTGCATCATGTTTGAGCTAGGACATAAAAGGAACAACCTAAACTTTGAAAACTAAACAAGTAGACTACAACAAAAGAAGTTTGATCATTTTATTGTCACAGAGAAAAATGTACTATAATGCTGTGAGGTATAAAGCAGATCCATTAAATATAAACATTTCTAAAGCAGATCCATTAAATATAAGTTCATCAGTCTGTGATCATAAACAGAGGTTACATGAAAAAATAAAACAATGCTGTACAATATTGAACAGACAATATCATTTTATGTTTTTTTTTAAATAGTATATATACATATATATATATATATATATATATATATATATATATATATATATATTCTTTTCATGTTAATATGATCAAAAAAATGTTCAAACTTTTACCAACAGTGTTTATTTGATAATCAAATGACTAGACAGCTCTACAGCTCAGGGGGAAAAAAAAGCCAACAAAAAGAAAAACAAAGTAAATAAATTTCAGTAGAAAAAAAATATTTAAAAAATGAAAATGATTTCAAATAATATCACAGTTTGTTTTTTTCAGTTGATCCAAGGTCAAAAATAAAATGAAAATGAGATCTACACCAACATAATTTTAAAGTTTGGACCAGATAGATATCACTTGTAGTGTTTGACTCAATGTCATCAAGAACAAGTATAAAAGTCAAACTAAAACTTCTTGGGTGTCATAGAGTCAATAATTGAATCTATATTAAAATTCTAATGAGACATAACTTTTGTCAAATGATGTTTAGTTAGGTTGTAAACAATTGAGTCATTTGAAATGTCCCAAAAAAAAATTAAATTGTTAAATACTTGAATTGTTTTATTTCTTTGATAGACATTGTAATATCATTTTAGCAATAGCCTTTGTATATATTTTAACAGATGAATCATTCTTATAGAATTGCCATTTCATATACAATATTTTTTTTAAAGTTTATGGGCACTTTTAGAAGTCAAAACAATGTTATGTTATAGGCCCTGGAATATAATATTTGTTACAATTATATTTGCCACTTTAAAGATTTGATGCCAAACACCTTAAAATAAACTGGGAATTTGTTATGACTGTGACAATACAATAATGACTAGAACAAAAAATGAGATAATCAAAAGTATTTAGCATTTAGTAACAGCACTGACTAGCTAAAATTTAAAAGCGTTTTCAATATTTGATTGAACTCATTAACTACAAATATTTATCAATAGCCATTAAATAGGGTGCCTTATTCCACAGGTTAATAGGACTACTAATATTGTGAATACCATCTACAATATTCAAATAGTGAACCATTTGGCCTACGTAGTAACATAAAACAACTAGCTCTATGTCCAAGTTCCAAACATCAATACAGGTCAGCCAGGTACAATCTGGACACTATTGGAAGCGGACATGTGTCAGCTTGACATCACCAGTAACAATTAAATGATTGATTTCATTGATTGGCTGGAGTCTGTGATTGAACTCAATGAAATGAGCATTGTTGACAGCAACCTGAAAACATGACAAGACATAAAAAAGGATATAGTAGATCTATATAGTTATTAGTTTAAAGCAGTATGAAGAGTACCCTTTTTTGTTAGATATACAAAATTTAAAAATTAATAAAATATTTAAAAGATAAAAAGAAATACTTTTGTAACTAAGTTATGCATAACAAGGATGTATCTATAAAATCAGTTGTCTATGATATAGTAAGAAGCAAGCCTCTCATTCCACCAGCAGGAATACCTCAACATGTTTACATTTATTACACAATGGCACCTTGTTGCTGGAAACACTCTCAGTTTAAACAATAGGTTGTTCAACCAAAATATATTTCATTTGTAAATGTCTCTGAACCCTTTGAGATATTCGAACCTTAGCATCGGGGGCAAGCAATTAACACTGGTAAAATGCTCAAGCTGATGAAGGCTCAATGATGTGCTATGATATTTGATTATTTCACTATAATATATGAATTTTAATCTTTAAGTCTGGGTCTGATAAGAAATTGGTGAACAGAAGGAGACAAGGAAGACGATGAGAATGACTATTGAACTAAACAAGGATAAATATGTTTATATTTTGATATTTATTTATGACATTTAATTCTTACATATACATGTTTAGTTTTATACTAGAAGAGGAGATGAAAAAAAATGCATAGGGAAGGCTTCCTTGACCTTCGCTAGACTCAGGTCAAGAGTTTGGGGAAACCAGAAGCTCACTACAGTGACTAAAATGGAAGTCTACAAGGCATGTGTTATGAGTATGCTACTGTTAAGAAGTGAATTGTGGACCACCTATGCAAAGCAAGAGAGAAAACTTAACTCATTCTATTTGCGATGTCTCCGAAGGATCTTGAAAATCACATGGAAAGAAAGAGTGTGCAATAATGAGATCCTTGCGCGAATAGGTATTCCCAGCATCTTTACAGTCCTCAGAAAACACTGCCTGCGCTGGCTTGGACATTTTCACCAGATGGAGGACAATCGCATCCCGAAAGTCATTTTATATGGACAACTTGCAACTGGCTGAAGAAAAACTGGTCGCTCCACCTCCGTTACAAGGACATAATAAAACGGGACCTCAAATCAGTGAACATCAATACTGACCATTGGAAAGACATAGCTCTAGATTGCACTAGATGGAGAAAGACAGTGACCAAGAAAGCTATGGACAGCAAAAAAACATGGGCCTCAGCTCTGGAAGAAAAGCATACCATGCGAAAAATGGCCAGCTCCTCTAACACCAAAGCGAAAGCCACCTTAACCTGCGATATCTGAGGGCAGGAGTGTCTGTCTAAAACAGGGCTCTGCAGCTATGTGAAAAAGTGTGCGAGATGAACCATAGTCGCTCTATGACTGAAGGAGACCAACCATACACAAGTACATCATATCTGGTCATAATGGTATTACATTATTTCTAGCAGGATAAATATTTTTGGTGTTCAAACACATATTTTATGGACCAGAATTGATTTATGAAAAAGAATTGAGTTACCACTATACTATATGTAGTAATATAAGCAAATGACTGATGCCCACAAGTATAGCATTCTTACCTTGAAACAGTTTGGCTCAACCAAGATCATTAAATCAAAATTTGTGTTAGGAGCAAATGGAAAAACTGGAGTTGTCTTTTCTTCTGGTCCCCATGATCCACCTTTCTTGTGTGTTCTCACAACAACATTTTTGTCAGAGCCGTAGGCGAGACGCACATCAAAATGTAGTCCATAGTCATGGTTCTCAGAACTCCCAGTGGTCAGGTTGATGGAGAATCTGTTAAGTAAGACATTGTGCTGGCATAAACATTTTATAGGTATATTTATAGGCTGCTACAAAATCCATATTGTATTGCAACTTATTTTTTTGTGTGAAATTACTTGCTTTGAAAAGATGGGGTTACTTTCAGGGAGTAACTTTGGATAGCCCTGATGGTGACCTATTTTCTTTTAAAATAATATCAATTATGTTAAATTATACAATAAAATTAAAAAGTTACATTAGTTTAACTCTACCCCTGCTTGCAGATTTTTGTTTGTCCCATAAAACTCTATGTTTTTTAATAATTCACACTGAAAGAATTAAAATGTCTGAGCAAACAAGATTTGATAATGTTATGATCAGTAGAGTACCCAAAGGAGTCCTGGTGTGGGCAGCATTAATATTGACCTCAATGGCAACTCCTTCAGTGGCATATTTGTTATTAAAATGTTAAAAATAAAAACAATTAGTATTTTTTTGCTTATGTAATTAGATATTCATCAAAAAGGATTTTTTGAAGGATCAGCTTTAGTTCAGCAGCTATAAATGATTATTTTAATTCCTAGAAGACAAAATTTGAGTAACAGATTTCCCAAAAGCAATTATTCAATATTTTTAAAAATCTTTTTTTTTTTTTCATTTATAAGCATTATTTTAAACTTGCTTGGAAAAACAAAACAAAACAAAAAAAAGCAAATCAGAATCAGGAACCAACCTTTGTGCATTAGCATTAGGTACTCCACTGATATAGATCATTTTGCTTGGATGCAGACCACCAGGTATAGCAGTAGTGAAGGGCACAGCCTGTAGATTCAAAAATGTTCCACAAACATAAATAAATTAATGAAATAATCCTTTGAATACTATTCAAAATTTTTAGTATTGAAAGCTAAGAGATTTCCTTCCTTTTTTTTTGTTTAGTTAGTAATAATGTGTTTTTTTTGTAAATTTTAAAAAACTGTATTTCATTAATAAAATTTGTTATAAAAATGATGATTATGTTTTACAAAAAATATAATTATAAAAAAGTAATGAATAGAAATATCAATTTTACATTTTTTTTTAAAAAGATAGTTGGATATTTTGTATTTTAAAATAAAATTTTAAGCGATTTAAACTAAATCCAACTTTATTTTTTATTTGTCGCTTAAATTATTAGAAATAAAAGTGTTGTCAACTCTTACTTACAGGATTGATAATAGGTGCTCCTATCTGTGGGGGCTAAAGACACAAAGACATTAGACGTGTATTTAATATATTTCAATCAGATTAATTATTTAGCACACAACAAATAGCAACAAACAATAGCAACAACAAATAGCAATAACAAATAGCAATAACAAATAGCAATAACAAATAGCAATAACAAATAGCAATGCTGATTGAAAAATAAAAGTTTTATTAACTGAGCTTATAAGAGCATTTCTTTTACCTATATATACTATAAAATAGCAAAATAAAAGTTTTTGTTTTTATACCATTAGATCATCTATGTTGTTTTAAAAAGTACATTTAAATCACTAAAACTTCATTAGTGCAAGTTTCTTGTACAAGAGAAAAATGTGCATAGGTCAGATAAGTTAAAATAAAGAGGCCCAGTATGGATGTCCTCAGTTGTAACAGGTTCATTTTTCTTACTAATGATATCTCTTATGATCATCTTTAGACAAAAAATTAATACTCATTTTTTTCTCATGTTGCACCACCTGTGTTCCCAGCATGAGCCTCCAATATTACCTGATGTCAAAGATTCCATATCACATTACTTGAGTTTTAGTTTATCTTAGTTTATAATCTAGAGTTGCCAGTAATCATCAATAAAATGCTAGACAATATTGTCCACCCTCACTTTTAGCAGTGGGAACTTTTTGTAATTAAGTGTATAACAATTTTCTTTTTTCAGTTCTGGTCAGTACCTATTGTCTTTTTATTATCAATACGTCAAGCTGCATTTATCACTCAGAACTTGAATTAGCAGAAAAGGTTATAAGTTTAAATTGCTTGATGTTTACAACTCAAACAGCTTATTAGATTTTGAACTGGACTCCTTAATGTAGCAGCCATACATTCTTCCTTGCATAACCCCATGGCTATAAACAGCTAATTATATTTTGAAGAACTTAGCAATACATCTCTATAATATTATCTGAACTTAACTTACTAGTACAGGATAAGCTGTGTAGGGTGCAAACTGTTGACATACAATATGAAAAAAAACAAACTAGTTCATTTGCAATTAAAATAAATGTTACAATTATTTGATACATATACATACAAATTATGACCATTATTATTACCATTAAATATTACATTTCTTATAGTATTTATTTTCCACACATTGTTCTTATGATTTCATTAATAATAAAATTATTGTTATTAAAATAGAATATAAAAAAAAACTTACTTGTGGAATTTGATAGTTGAAATTTGGCTGAAAATAAAAAAATGACAACAATAAATTAAGAATCTAATATTTCTAATCATAATATAGTTTACCTAAAATGTTTCATTAAAATATATTTCGCCAGTTTCCAATGCATTCCCCAATTTTCCTTATTAACAATAATACAAAGCCAATTTAAAGATGCAATTATTATGACTTTATAATTTTATTTTTGAAGGAATGTCTAAAGCTTTAAAAATATAATCTGAATATATAATTCTCTTCATGGCTCAGGGACACCAAGGAATGGAAAGATCACTCTTTTATTTTTGCAAGTCGGATGGTCTAGAGTTACCCCACGTAATTTTAGAGGCAAAAAAAAAAAGAGGGGGGGGGGAGAGAACAAGTACTATTCACCCGTCACTAAATAGCAGGGCCGGACTTAACCATTGTGACTAAGAAGTCATGAAAAGAGAACAAGTTACTGGAGCTAGCCCCAGTGTTCAAAATACTTTATCGCTTAACCAGGGCAGACAATTGCATAATATATAGAACAATAAAAACAACACAAGACACAGATATTTTACAAAGAAAATTAGATGAATTACAAAAAATGGGAATCAAATTGGAGCATGTCTTTCCTCCCAGAAAAAATGTGAGTTGTTAAGCGTAACAAAAAAAACTAAAACAAATTAACTCCACTTATCTTATTCATGGCAAACCAGTAACACAGACTAAAAACTCAAAATACCTAGGTGTTATAATAAATGAAAAACTGTCATTTAATCCACATATTGATAAAACTATAAAAAAAAATTTAAAAAACCATAACGGTTTATTAAAAGAAATTTCCATAAATCAAATAAGAACATAAAACTAAAATGTTATTAACCTTGGTTAGGCAAATAATATAATATGCATCCTCCATTTGGGACCCCTCAACTCAAGAAAACATTAAGAAACTAGAACAGACACAAAATAGAGCAGTGAGATTCATAACAAACGAATATTTACTTTTGACTACAATAACACCTTTAGTAAAATCACTAAATTTAGAAAGCCTTCAAGACAGAAGACTCAAAAGTAAAGTATCAATTATACATAAAACACTGAACCATAATCTTCAAATACAAGAACAAAATTAATAAAATACTCTGAAAGACACAAAGATAAAGGCACATTCCTTGTCCCCTATGCTAGGACAAATTTGTACAAATACTCCTTCTTCCCTAGTGCTATTAGAGCATGGAATGGGTTGCCTGAGCTAGCCAGGAAAACCAGTGACTTGTCAGAATTGAAGTCATTGGTTAATTTGCATGACTAAATGCAAGACGCATAGGACATAATCATCTTTTTTAAAGTAACGTCTGTATTATATAAGATAAGATAAGTAATCTACTCTGTATTCACCTGTCACTAAATAGCAGGGCCAAACTTAACCATTGTGGGGACCAATGCGAAACAGATTTTGCAGGGTCCACTTGGGGTAGGGATACGGATAATAAGTAAAAATTAAGGGTTTGTATTAGAAAATATATTCGTCTTTACATTTTATTCATTCTTTACTATGCACAAAATTACTACATGAGCCTTGAGTGTAGCGAATTCATACAGTATATCAAAATAATTCTGTTTCCTACATAGATCACACTCAATAGCAAGAATTACCAAATGTTTCAATCTATCTACAAGAATTGTTGACCTCAAGTAATTCTTCATTAGTTTGAGGTGTGAGAAGCTTCTTTCAATATATTCCACAATTACTGGTATGCAGGGCCGCCGCGAGGGTTGTGGCCGCCTACGTGCGAAATTAAAAATGCCGCCCCCCCCCTCTTTTTCTAGAGGAAAAAAATCCAAATTAAGACTGAGCTGGACACTGTTCCAAAAGTGCCCTTTGATTTAAATCCATTTTTTGTAGACCATTCCATTTTGTCCTTTCATATTCATACTTTGTTGTATCCCTCAAGTACAACTGTGAATCATGCACTAGGAACAATTTCGGATTTACGTGCATTCAGAAATTTAGCATCTTGGTTCTTTGTGATAAGCATTAAAAAAAATGATCTCATTCTGACTCACTTATGCTTCTGTATTTGTGACGATTTTAATTGATGAGCTGCTGCTGGTATGTTACAATGAACAGCGGAAATAATCATGATATATATACAATTTCTCGATAACTTTGCTCAACAAAATTATATGGCCAGGACGTGAATATGTTAACTTGTTTGTTATTGTACGAATGTACGTTAAAGCACAATCCACAAATAAAAAGCTTGAAATACAAAAGCCATTGACAGTGGAACTTTTTCAACGTTCCGTACACTTTCATAATAATTATTATGATTGTATTTTGGAGAGATGTGCATTGTATCCACAATCATCTGACATACATGGATTCAGAAATGCCTACAAATGTATCTAACAAATGTAGCAACTCAGTGCTGAATATTTTTCTTGTGTTTAAAACAAAGTAAATAATCCAAATTACAAGTCAACAATGACTAGAAATAAAACATAGTAAGGCAGTGTTTCTCACATAGCCAGGTGGCGACTCCCTAGATAACAACATTTTCGTTTGAGCCCCTTTTAAAGGCTGGAGCCCAGAGGAGCAATGTAAGCTTACACAGTGAGGTCCGTGAGTTTTTTTTAAAGATTCTCTCTTAATATCTAATAAAAAAAAGAAAAGAAACTTAGTCACAATTTTTAGGTTTTATTTTAAGCCTCTATTCATGGAATACTGTTGGGTATAGAATCCAAAGTAACGTCATGAAAGTTCACTATAATTTTTAGCGTTGTAAAAAGTTCTTCCTGGAGGTAGAATTGAAGATATAGCAGGTTTCCGCTCACGTCGGCAAGGGGTCTGAACATTTTTTCGCCGCCCCCCTCCCCACCCCCTGTTGTTGGTTGGTTGTTGGCTTGTAGCCCAAGACAGCTAGTACAACTGAACCAATGTAGGCGTTTTTTATTTTTTTAATAAATAAACTTTAAATAACTTGACCAAATTCATTATGAACAAAAACTCAATATAATAGTTATTATTCACGATTTAACTTGAGATGAAATATAGATCTAATAGTAATGAAATAAACTGATATTTAAAAAAAATCTAGCTCACAGCAAAAATAAAGTCTTTACTTTTTCATGTCTTAAGATCGTTTCACATTCACTTGGTACACTAATTTCATCATCGTCACTGCATAACCACCAATCAATCCCTTAACCTCTTCTTACCATCGCCTAGGAAACACACACACTCCACAACACCCCTTTTTATCAGAACGTTGCACCCTCCCCCCCCCCTCCACGTGAGAGGAACTAGCACCCCCCCCCCCCACCCCCCACCCCCCCAAGTGAAAATATTTTTCAAATTGACCTTTTAATTACCTGTAATAGATCTACTAACAGTGCTGGCTATTCGACTGAAAACAAATATTATAACAACCCACGAAAATTCAAGGCCAGAAATGAGTAGGCGCCTATGGAAAAAAAACGTGGTAATCCCTAGTACGCTGCTCTATTTTTTTGTTTCTAGTTTCCGAATGAATTTCTCATGTACGAATATCGATTATATTTTTAATGGTAATGGAATAATTAGAATTTATATAAAATATTTAAATAATTTTTTTATTTAACTTTTTTTTTTTAAAGTAACGTTGCAATAATGATTTGGCCGCCCCCTAAAGTTGGGGCCTGCGTGCAATACACATTGCACAATAGGTAGCGGCGGCCCTGCTGGTATGGCATAATGCCTTTTTTTTTTATCGTGCACATGATTTTTGTTTTCCATATTGAATGAAACCCCAAAATGACAATTTTTGACTATATATTTCTTGACATTGATATGAGTTTTCAAAAGATTTTAATAATTTCCGGATATTTCCAGGACTTTTTTGTATACTTTGCAATATCAGGAGATTTTCAGGACCTCCTGGTAAATCAACAGGAGGCCACTGGAAATCTGTTATAAGTTATAAAATAGTTTAATTTAATAATTTATACACCTAGAATTAGCACAGGTCCTATGAAAGTGCAGGGCTTACTTCGGTCGCATAGGTTGCAATGGCCTAAGGCCAGCCCTGAAAAATAGCGGCGTATGCTATGCCACCGGTTGACTAGTATAAAAATAAATGAGAAAAAGTTATTTAAATAGATAAAATAGAATTAATAATTATTTTCTTTTATGTTCATTATTCAAAACTATTCTTGTCTAATGATTATAGGATAAAAATTTATTGAAACATACAAACTATGGAAAAGATTAATTATTTATTAGCAAACAAAAGGGAACAAAATTAATGACTTGTCCTTAAGATTGAACAAAAATTATGCTGCACTGATTAAAACAATGTTTAGATTAAAATAAATTAATATGATAATTGATTTATTATATGTACATTGTTGTGCTACAAAACAGTTTTGGCATAATAAATTAGCATTTGTTTATGTTTTAATTATGTAATAGTAAAAACACAAACAAGAAATAAGGATGCCATAAAAGAAGTTGATAAATTAGCATCTCAGGAGTCAGTTAAGTATTTTCATATAGTACTTTTGAACTTAGTTATTTTAGGGTTCCCGGTCATTTCATCCCCGGTCACTTCATCCCCGGTCATTTCATCCCCTGGTCACTTCATCCACCGGTCACTTAATCCCCGGTCATTTCATCCCCTGGTCACTTCATCCCCGGTCATTTCATCCCCTGATATTTTCATCATCAGATCATTTTTATCTAACAAATTGTAATTTTAAAAATCATGAAATGAGCAATATTTAATGTATTCATTTTTTATTTAAATGATAAAATTGTAACACGTTAATGTTTAAAAGGAATTAAAGCAAAACTTATACAGGCGACATGATATCACGAGGACGGGTGAACTCCGCCTTTATTAGAACAAAATAAAACCTTATTTCAAGGCTAAAAATGAAAGTGAAACATATTCGTACTTTCACCACAGCTTGGCTTTTGATGATAAGTTATCAGCGGCACGGTCATAATTATTGTAATCGCACTTCTATCACTCAAAAGATTTCCACTACTTTCACTACACCTTGGCCTTTGATGATAAGTTATCAGCGGCACAGTCATAATTATTGAATTGCACTTCTATCTCTCAAAAGATTTCCACTACTTGCACCACACCTTGGCCTTTGATGATAAGTTATCAGCGGCATGATCATAATTATTCTAATCGCACTTCTTTCTCTCAAATGATTTTTTACTATTTCCACCAAACCTTGGCCTTCGATCAGGATAATATTATGATATTACAACCCCCACATTCAATAGAAGCGCTTTAGCTAGGTACACACCCAGATTTACAATATACTATAAGATTTCTCATTAAGAAAACAAACTGAAAAATGTCAAAAAGCATTCTACATAATTATATTTATATATAAAATATTTAATTGGGGATGAAATGACCGGGGATGAAGTGACCGGGGGATGAAGTGACCAGGGGATGAAGTGACCAGGGGATGAAATGACCGGGGATGAAATGACCGGGGATGAAGTGACCAAGGATGAAGTGACCGGGGATGAAGTGACCGGTCACCTTTTTTAGTATAGTTAAAGTGACAACAGCAGATAGATTCCTTTTATTACTACATTAAATGTTCTGAATTATTATCACTCTTTATCAACACATTTTGTTGGATTCTGCCTGTTTTTTACTTGTATTTGTTCATTAAAATTAGTGAACACTCTACACAAGACACAGCGAAAGGTTCCCAACAATTGGTGACCTTAATTAGCTTACATGGCTTGCCATCCTATAGCAGTCACCTCCTTGGAAGAGGTAGAGTCACAAGTCATAGGCCTAGACTGCAGCTAGACCTTGATTTGTTAGACAAGATGTACAGCCAGTAAGCCTAGAATTTAAAGCAGGTAACAAAATAATCTTTTAGACTCTTGAACGGAGAAGTACAGTATTGTGAGGCTGTTCAACCTCAGTATTGAAACAGCTGCCTAATTCAAGGAAAGGAGAATTACCGTCCTGTCACAGTCATTTTGTGATAGAAAAACAAACATTGAAGGTCACCTGTACTAATTCAAGATTGACCATTGAGATCAGCCTGAAGGACTTTGCTTTTGCTATGAAGAAGTCTAACATGACACCTACTTCACATGAGTTTGTATAGTGTAATACTACTATACTGTGTTGAGAAAAAGTGAAATCTGCACTACATATTATATAAGAGCAGGACAGTTAGTTGACTTGACCACAGTATCTGAGCATACATACCCCACTTTGAGCTTTGCTGCTAGGACAGACAGTAGCGAGGAAAGTGTTAAGGCTCGAAAGTCACCCGAAAATTAATGTTGCCAATTAGAAATCAGATAAGTGTAGTAGGCCCTACTTTTTTGCTAGAATATGTAGATATGTAGGATTCTAAGTAGTGGCCGTTAACAAGTGGCTCATTGCTAGATTATTGCTGCCAGGTTGAATTGTGGTTGATCAGGGGTATCCTTAAATTCAGGTATACTCTAGCAAGAAGCCATTATATAGTTAGCGTTAGCCTAGTAAACTCTTTACAAAGGACACAGAGAAATGGTTCCCAGCAGCATGAAATAAATTTATTTATGGTATTAAATATATTTATATTATATCTATATTTATAAATGGTAAGTAAAAGAGTGTGGCATGCAAATTGTTACATTAGTTATTTTATACAATGTATTATAAAATAAAACTTACAGGAGGTGGCTGGAAGGCTGCCTAATATTTTTTAGAAGACAAAAAAAAATATATTTAATTTAAACTTATGTAAACACAAAAATTAAAGAGATTTAACTATACTAATTTATTTTTTATTGTATAAAAAACATGCAAATAATACATTGGTTATAAACTCGAAAGTAACTGTTTTTCTATTTTAAATATACAATATCATACCGCAGGGACTATATGGTTGCAATATAATATATATATACTGGTAGATTAATACCCTCAAAGATATTTTTGTTTAAATTCAGGGTGTAATAAAAGGCAAGATCTATTAAAAAAGAAATAAATATTTTAGTTCTTGTTAAAACCAAAACTTTTATAATTTGATGACCATTGAATAATATCATTGATAATAATCTTAGACTTTGTCTAATATTACTACAAAGCTCATTTAAATGTGATCATGTTAATATTTTTAAGCCACATTTCATACCATTTTATGCATGACCAACATTTTTCAATCAGTAACAATTTAAACAAATTTATTGTTGATGAAAAGAATGCTACAGTACATACCAATTGTCCATTAGTTAACTGTATAAAGTGGACAGCTATTTCCCCAGAGAGAAACAAGTGATTCACTCTCTCAACAGGCAATCGATGGTTGAAAGTGCTCACTTCGGCATTGTTGTATAAAATCTGGAAAAAAAAAGCATTGAAAAGCATTTTAAAATGAATTAATCTAAGTTTAACATATAACACAAGAACAAGTTTTTTTTTTTGATGACTTTTTGTAGGAGCGATTTTTGTCATTCACTAAGAGTAAAGGGGACTATGTTTGTTATAAATTTCAAAACCAAAGAAATTCATAATTGATTTTTGTAGGGAAAAGAAGGAAAATGATATTATTTTCTGTAGCTGGAGAGAGTATTTAAATAGTGCAAACTTTTAAATACCTTGGTACTATCTTAGACAACAAATTAAATAAATTCTTATCTTATCTTATATAATACAGACGTTACTTCAAAAAAGAAGATGATTACGTCCTACGCGTCATGCATTTAGTCAGGCATGTTAACCAATGACTTAAATTCTGCCATGTCACTGGTTTTCCTGGCTATCTCAGTCAACCCATTCCATGCTCTAATAGCACTAGGGAAGAAGGAGTATTTGTACAAATTTGTCCTAGCATATGGGACGAGGAATGTGCCTTTATCTTTGTGTCTTTCAGAGTATTTTATTAAATTTTGTTTTTGTATTTGAAGATTATGGTTCAGTGTTTTATGTATAATTGCTACTTTACTTTTGAGTCTTCTGTCCTGAAGGCTTTCTAAATTTAGTGATTTTTTAAAGGTGTTACTCTAGTCAAATGTGAATATTCATTTGTTATGAATCTCACTGCTCTATTTTGTGTCTGTTCCAGTTTCTTAATGTTTTCTTGAGTTGAGGGGTCCCAAACAGAGGATGCATATTCTATTATTGGCCTAACCAAGGTTAAATAACATTTAGTTTCATGTTTATTTGATTTATAGAAATTTCTTTTAAAAAATCCTAATGCTTTGTTTGATTTTTTTGTAGTTTCATCAATATGTGGATTCCATGACAGTTTTTCATTTATTATAACACCTAGGTATTTTGCGTTTTTAGTCTGTGTTACTGGTTTGCCATGAATAAGATAAGTGGAATTAATTTGTTTTAGTTTTTTTGTTACTCTTAACAACTGACATTTTTCTGGGTGGAAAGACATGCTCCAATTTGATTCCCATTTCTGTAATTCATCTAATTCTCTTTGTAAAATATCTGTGTCTTGTGTTGTTTTTATTGTTCTATATATTATGCAATCGTCTGCAAATAATCTGACTTTTGTTCCTGAACTAATGCAATTTGGTAAATCATTTATGTAAATTAAAAATAGTAGTGGACCCAAGACTGTTCCTTGAGGTACACCTGAGTTTACTGTTATCGGTGTTGATTTAGAGCCATTTATTATTACAGTTTGTTCTCTCCCTATCAGAAAGTCTTTAATCCACTGATGCAGTGGACCATTAATGCCGAAATATTTTAATTTTTTAAGCAAACTATGGTGGTGAACTTTGTCAAAAGCCTTAGAAAAATCTAGTAAGATAGCCTTTTGAAAAATCATCAATTAGTCCTATTAGTTGTGTTTCACATGATCTATATTTCCTAAAGCCATGTTGGTATGATGTGAGGACATTATGTTTGTCTAAGTGATTTATGATGTTGCTACATATTATGTGTTCTAGGATTTTACATGTGATGCTGGTAAGTGATACTGGTCTGTAGTTTCCTGGGTCAGATTTTTCTCCTTTTTTAAATAGGGGGGTGACATTAGCTTCTTTCCAGTCCTTTGGTACTCTGCCCTGGTTAAGTGAAGCCTGAAAGAGTATTTTGAACACTGGGGCTAGCTCATTACTTAGTTCTTTGAGTAATCTAGCTGAAATACCATCAGGTCCAGAAGCTTTATTTGGTTTGGTGTTGGCTAATAGTTTTTGAATTCCATTTTCTTGTACTACTATATCTTCTATGTTGTCTACTTGGTTCAAATTCAGTAATATGTCTTTGTCTCCTGGGGCTGAGAATGCTGATGCAAAGTATTTGTTTAGGATGTTTGCTTTAGTTTCATTATCATTATGTATTATGTTATGTTCATCTTTTAATGGCGCTACGCCTGTTGTTTCCATTTTCTTAGATTTAATGTATGACCATAGGTTTTTGTTGTTATCTTTAGATATTACATTGTTTATGTATTCACTCTGCAGCTGTCTGCTTACTTTTTGGGTTAAGTGTTTAATTTTTATATACTTTTTGTAAACTCTTTCTGCATTAGTTTCTTTAAATTTTCTATATAGGTTTTCCTTCTGTTTACAAAGCTTCTTTAGTCTATTATTAAACCAGCATTTATTTATTTTGTTTGATGTGTATTTAGTTGGTATATGATTTTCTATAATGCTTTTAAGATGATTTTTAATGAAATTCCAGAGGTCATCGACTGGTTGGTTAATGTCTTTTTCTAATAAGAATGTTTGTTGAAAGTTTAATGCAGCTTGGTGTAGTTGTGTTAGGTTACATTTATTCCAGAGTAAGATTTTTCTTTTGGGTTTTGTATTGGCTACTGCTTTTATCTGACTGTGTATTTTTATGATCTCATGGTCTGATAGACCAGGGATAATATCATAATCAACTACTAATCCAGGTCTGTTGGTTAAGAAGAGATCTAATGTGTTGTTTAATCTAGTTGGCTTTTTAATGATTCGATCTAAACTTAGGTTGTGTAAAGTTTCTATGAAAAGCTCATTTATGTCCTTAAGGTTTTGGTGTTTATCTATGGTTAGTGTTTTATATCAGGTAGGTTGAAATCACCCATAATCCAAAAAACTGCATTTTTATTTGTCTCTTTAAGTGTAGTAATCTGATTACATAGTTCTAAACTAGAATTCGGGGGTCTGTAAATGCTGACTATTATTAGGGATGTTGAGGTGGTATTAATTTTACAAAATGTTGATTCTATATTTTTTGAATTAGGTAAGGTCATTTCTTCTGCTATAAGAGTGTTTTTTATTGCTAAAAGAACTCCTCCATGATTATCAGCCCTATCTTTTCTAAAAATTTCATAATTACTATTGAAAATTTCTGCATTATAAATTTCAGGATGTAGCCAAGTTTCTGTTCCTGCAATTATGTCTGGTTTCTCACATTCTAATAAAATTTCTAAGTGTGCTGTTTTGTTCCTAATGCAAATACTGATTATATCAGCAAAAAAGGGTAGCAATGATTACAATTACTGAGAAAACTGTCCTCGTTTAATGTTAGCAAAAAAGCCTTGGCTATGTTTTATCTGCAATATTTTAAGTTTTAAGATCACTGCGTATTGCAATCTGAACATTAAAAATAAAAATAAGCTTCATAGAATCCTAAATGCTGCTGGTAAAGTCATTGGATGTTTGAGACAAACATCCATAAAAAAAGATAAAAAAGATTCTAGAAATACAATCACCCTTGGGTCAGGATTTTGTGATTTTACCATCACAAAAGAAATACAAGATTCCGATAGCAAAGACAAACAGACACAAAAACTCTTTTGTTCCCCTGGCAATCAAATCATTAAATAGAAACAATATGATAAACTTTTCACATGCAATTTATGAGTGAGTCTGGTGTGAATGTACATTTTGTTTTTTTTATATTTATAATGCTTTGATAGGTGTAATGCACAAATTGGAAGACACATTTCCTTGCAGACAATAAAGATTATTATTATTATTATTATTATTATTATAAATTAAATGAAACATTTTTTACCCCCACCCTTCCACCCCCCTTTCCCAAATCCAAATTTAAATTATTGTCTATTTATACTTTCAAAAAAATTATAATGGTAAAACCCAAGTTTTCCCTGTGAAACCAACAAACTCATAATTCTTTTCTCAATTTCTAGAAAAAAACCTTACAGTTGTTTTCGAGATTTAGGCCTATGTCCAGGTTCTGACTCCATTAAAAATTTGAAATCTGATATAGAGGAATTGTAAAAATAAAATCACTGATCATAAAATGCATGTTTAATTTTTTTTTAATTTTAAGTGATTTAAAAATCAGTTTATTAAGATTTATTCTTGTGAATGGAGTGTTTTAGTATATTTTCTTAAATACATATTTAAATACAGTCTTAGCTCCAGTAAACAATGAATGTGTAAAATGGTATAATAAAATTGCACATCGTTCATTAATAACAAACATAGTAATGAAATTTATTAAGAGATATGCTACATGTTATTTAATTTGAATTTAAAAAATATTTTTTTTAACATCAAAATCAAATTTCTGAAAAACTTTTTGCATGGATTATATAACCAATATGATGATCTCTCTCTCTCTCTCTATATATATATATTGTATACTCTAAAATCCTGTTAACTTTTTTTTTTTAAATAAAGTTAGCCCTAACCAAAAACTACATAAAAAGCAACAACATCTACCTGATAACCTTTTTGGGTAACTTTGATGCGGAATTCAAAATTTTGATCTTTGCTGCAGGGCAGTGTGGCATCAATTTCTTCTTTTCCCCATTTCCCTCCTTGTTTATCATTCTTGACAACTTTATTTTGATCAAATCTTGGGTTATAATGCAGAGCAACATCTTGGTCTAAGTTAGGGCCAGAGCACAGATTGATGCTGAAACTAAAATAAAAAAAAAATTCATAACACTGTATTACTGTAGATAATATTATAAAAAATAAAAACTCCATCTAGCATGTTTTGACTTCTGGTATATTTCAAAATAGTTCAAACAATTCAGGTTAATCAGGCCACCATCTATTTGGATTGAGTCCTTAAGTTCTGAAACAAATCTATCTATTGAATCTGGTTAATCTAACAGCCGGTAATTATGACCATAATGATTGCAGTAAGATGTGGTCTTATTAACTAGATTTGACTGCAATATGTTGAATCTAGTCTTACTTTCACTTTTGCATTAAAATTTATTGTGTATGTGTCTTAGAGTGTTAGGACTATGAATTCATTTTAAATATGGCTATCGTTTGTCTCCACTGCTTAAAGAATCAATGGCATTTTTTTTTTAGTTTATTTTTCGTAACTTTATAAATATCATTAAACCCTTCTCCTTCACCATGTAATTAGAAAGTTGAGTAAATTTAACAAACCACTTTGGAAATTTAATCTACTGTAGCCTAATTAGGCCAACTCACTGCATGTTAAAAAATTGAATCATACAATGGATGTTCACCTTTTAACATTAGGTAAAGTTTTGCCCACTACAAGAATATCAGTTCCTGGTAGAATAGGTGGCAGCTGGGCTGAATAGGGAATTGTTATCTGAAGAATATATAGATCAAATGTTTACATTGCATGATACTGTTAAGCCTATTTCTATATGATATTTATTGAATTGGTATTAATGAATAAAATAAAACAAATGCAATAATAATATTATAAGTAACCTTACTTGATAAGTTTCGTACAATCCAGGACCTCTTTGTTCTAGAACTGAAACAAAAAAAAATATTTTTTTCCCACTGGTTCTAACTAATAAACATTTTTATATCATGGTCAGCAAACACACTAGCTGGCTAGCAGGAGCGATTGTTTTCCTCTTAATATAGGAATGATTGATAATTTTTTTTAATTGAACATTTTTTTTTACCCCACGCCAACTCCTTACTCCCCCCCCCCCCCACTCTCCCAAAAAAAAAATCTGGTTAAATGAAAGTATAATACTACTTAAGAGTATTTAAAATTTAAATGATAGAGACACAGACTTAGAAGACGGTTCTCAAAATGAATGTCCATTTCTTTATTTCACTCTTTAATCATGAATAGTGAGAATAGCCGCTGATGAATGTACTCGGGAAATAGAATATCACTTCAGACCAACTTTAATTTTCACAATAATATGTACCAAAAAATCATAACTGTCAAGCCAGAGTTTTCCCTGTATGGCCAATCAACTAGTTGTTGTTTTTTCTTAAAAATATACATAAACTGTCAAATTTCTAGGAAAATCATTATAGCAGTTTTCAAGATCCATTCCCACCAAGGTTTCACCCATGAATTTATAAGCTGAATAGAGGAATTGTAAAAATGCTATTCAAGTCACACTTTTGCACAGACAAAAAACCTTCTGTGTGCGCAACGAGTGAGTGGATGCGATTCTCAAAAACGGTTCTAACCTAATCATTTGCAAAAATATTTTTGTTAAACTGTGAAAGGAAAACAGAGAGGGGTCGTTGGTTGTTAGTCAGTAGTTTGGTTTATTAGGTTATCAGTCATTGCTCATTATTCATAATTAATTGTTTAACTGGTGACATATTCTGTCAGTTGAGCTACCATATAGTACCTGTATGATTTATGCAAAAGATTTTTGTTTGAAGTAAATTTTGTTCACAGTTGGATTGTTCATTTTAATTGCTTAAGTTTGAAGATATTAACGTCTAATCGAATTAATGACAGCACGGACTTTCTTCAGTGTCTTACTAAATTGGCTCCTCCGAGTCTGTAGGTGTTACGTTACTTTGAGAGATACTATTCACGTAATAATATGAAAAACACAACACTCAAATCATAACAATCACAATAGTAGGCTATATAAAATTATAATGGATCTATATACTTTATGAATTGTACATTCATTTAAACGTTCCTACCTGCAGATGCCATGACTGTTAAGCTTGGTCAGCACAGATTGAACCAATACCTAAGAATGAGATGCCAAATTTCGTTACACACAGTGTTTTTTCACACAGCCAAGGATGAGTAGTGATGGGAGAATGTCAGATCACACCACTGCTTGGTACTCCTCCTACACCTCTCTCTCTCTCTCTTTCTCTCTCTCTGTCTCTGTGTACTTAGGTTACCTGCAAGGTAAATATTGAAGGCTGAGTAAATGGTTTCAACTTTTGACCCATTCACACCAATTCAACATAAAGAGAAAAATTATAATTAGACTTTTTTTTTTTTTGTTCTTATGTTCGAGCTGACAGAAGTGAAGTGAACACTGGTGTTAGAGATTTAGTCGAAAATCTACATGACAGAGAAAACAAAAGCTCAAACCATCTCACAAAGGTAGACTACATGGCAGAGAGATAGCCTATGAGAGAACGGGCGCGACACACTGGCCAGACCTGTTTAATTATTCACGTTTTACCTAAAATCTGTTTTTAATGTTCCTTCCATAGGCCTATATCACAGATAAATATATAGCTAGTCTCGGTGCTTGTAGACCTATACATATAGATAAAACACTGTAATTTGATCATACAGTTTTCGTGAACTTTCGTGGAATGGGAAAATGTAAAAAAAGGAGGGGGTGGGGTGGAGACTGTGTATTAAGAAGCAATGAGGCGGAGCCACGTAATAAAGTCGGCTTGTTGACGTAATTTAGCTACACACCAACAAATATATTCATGCAATCTGGCAAGTCTGTAGTCCGAGAGTCATTGAAAGATTTTAAAAAATCCTTTTACATGTTTGATCTCGCAAGACCTTCATTTAGGGAACAGTACCAGGAAAAAGAAGAAAAGTGATGGTAAGACAATATAAAAGAATGGACGCGCCTTTCAATTCAAAGCAAAGACAGAGGTATGAAGAAAGACTGTAGACAGATCACGTGTGTGCTACCATAGTGCGGGTGGTGCGGGCCGCACAGGGCACCAAGTGGAGAGGGGCACCAAAATTCCCCCAGTGTGTATTAATTTCCTATTTCCCTGAGCGTTTCAGTAAAAACGACTAATTGTATGGACACGAACAAACATAAACTACTGTATTTTAAACATGAACTAACGATTTATAAACTAGTCATGTCGCTATTTTGTTTCATCTCCTTGACTATTTCTTCAATACAATGTAAGTGTTACGTCTTCATATTGGATGAGACTCTTTAGACATGAAAACGACAAATCACAGTTTATAAATACTTTACTCTTTATTAATACTGAAAACACTTTCTTGTTCATATTCCTCCATTTTGGTTCTTTCTTTCTTTCAACACGCAATCGCACCATTTCACATTCACACTAAGATGCGCACGTAACACCCCCCCTGTTTAACAAGTTCGATGCACATCGAACGTCCAAAATACAAATCACTGAATATATTATCAGACTATTCCAAGTTAAAAAAATCGGTAACATATAAAACCATAATGTAATAACTAAACAAAATCAAACACAATGTCATGTTAATACCAATACAATCCCAACATGAAATAACAATTATATTCATCACAATAATAACTGTTATTATGAGCAATTGAAACCACTTCTGTTAACATTTATCTATAAGTAATCATATTTCTATCAATACAACTCCCCACTCATAATTGTATGCCTGTATTAAACACCATCATTCCAGTCGTAATCAAATAGTTAACAAACAAAGTCTATCTTGCTCCATGCATATTGTAACAACAATATTCAATTCATTACACATATATTTATTCATTGTAGAATAGAACAATAAATAATGTCCATCATTCCTACCTTTTCTAATCATATCTATATAATTCTAACATTATTGACATGCCATCCTTTCCGCTTCCCTCCTTTGCAATGATGTCCCATTGTGATTCTACTACCTAATGATCTAGCTGTACTGTTTTCTAGGCTGCTAATATCCCTCTCTTTTCTCGTATACGCCTCTTCACTATTGTACCTTGAATCCTTAATTCTAATTAACTGTTGACACTGTCTTCTAATATGCCCCCTTTTCCCACAATTAAAGCATAAGATGTATGGATTTGTACGTCTGTATGTGGGCTTATATCGCTTTCCCTGTACCACTGATTGCCTTACTTTACTTTGATTTGGACCCATTCCTATTGCATTGCTTTCTACCTTATCTGTTAATTCTTTCTTCTCGTGCTCTCTGCTACCCATGTCATCTGATGTATGAGATCTTATGTCTTCTTCCACATCCCCATTTCTACCTCGCGTAGACTTTATCCCATAATATTTCTTCCAATTCTCAATCTCCCTTACTGAACATATTTTCACCCCATGAATATTCCCAATAATTAAATCTATCTCACCCTGATCTACAACACAAGCTTCCACTGTCCCCTTAACATACGGTGTGTCTATACTAACTTTAGCAATCGGTAATTGTACAATATTCCCATTAAACATAACACACTTCCTAGATTCGCCTGTATATTCATGGTCTTCCACTAAATTCTTATTCACTCCAATAATAGTGCTCCCAGTATCCCTGATGGTCTTGGCTGCCTTGTTCCCTACGAATGTCTGAAAAATCTCCAATGTTCCAGTATCAGATGACAATGATAAGCCTTGCTCTATTCTACCTTTCTCCCAGTCCTTTCTTTCCTGTCTGTTTCCTTGATATCTTCCGTTGCGGCTATCATTTTGTCTTTCATATGTACCACTTCTATACTGTCTATCCTGTGTCTCCCTTGTTCTGTGAGAGTTATTCTGTGTCTCACATGTTCTGTTAAAGGCAACTATTTCTTCTATATCACTGCCTCTAGATAATTTCTTCTCGGGATGTGCCACTTTATAAGCCCTTATCAGTCTTACTATGTCTTCTATGGATTTCGGTTTCCTCTCCAACAGAAATATTTTTAATTCCTCCTGACACTCGTACATCACTTTGTCCAGCATGAGAAATGTCTTAAGACTGTCAAAGGTTTTTTCTACCTCAGCGGTTTCTATCCAGTTATCGAAATGGCTGCTCATTTTGTCCAAGAAGGTCTGCGGGTCATCCTCTGGTTCTATCTCACAATTAACAAACTGTTGGCGATAGAAAGCTTCTGTTTTCCCGAAAGTTCTAAGTAGTTGTTCTTTCACAACGCTGTAGTTACCCTGGTTCATACATATTTTTGAAGGCACCTCCGCTGTAAATGATCTCGACAATAAGAATGTCCATTTGTCTTCAGGGTACTCCAGTTCTCTCATTTCTATCTCGAACTTCTTCAAAAAAATGTCTATGTCCATTTTGTCTTCGTTGAATATCAAACCTTTATATTTTGCCAGTTTATTCCCTGTAGAGTCACTCTTTCTTTTATCATTCTCTTTTCCTTGGTCTGTTTTTAACTTTTTCTCTGCTGTCTCTTTTTCAAATGCTAATCTTTCTCTTTCAATGGCGACCAATTCATTTTTCTTTTCCCTTTCAATTGCTACTATCTCCTTATCCTTTTCTCTTTCTCTTTTGTCCTCCTTATCTAATCTCTCCTTTTCTTTGTCTCTTTCCATCGCTAATCTCTCCTTTTCTTTGTCTCTTTCCATCGCTAATCTCTCCTTTTCTTTTTCCCTTTCTCTTTTGTCCTCCTTATCTAATCTCTCCTTTTCTTTGTCTCTTTCCATCGCTAATCTCTCTTTTTCTTTGTCTCTTTCCATCGCTAATCTCTCCTTTTCTTTGTCTCTTTCCATCGCTAATCTCTCCTTTTCTTTGTCTCTTTCCATCGCTAATCTCTCCTTTTCTTTGTCTCTTTCCATCGCTAATCTCTCCCTCTCCATTAACCTTTCTTGTACGTATTTTCTTAGTTCTGCCCCTTCCAGCTCCAACAACCTTCCCTCTTCTTTCAACGCTGCTACCTCAGCCTTGTCCGCCATAGTTGATTACTAATAATATCGAATCGAATGTTCTCCTGTCTCTAGATCTAGACTATACTATCTCTACTGTCTGTTGACAGGAGATCCCCTGTGAATAGAGGGATACGTGGGTTACCTTTGCGTTGGGCGCCACTTGTTACGTCTTCATATTGGATGAGACTCTTTAGACATGAAAACGACAAATCACAGTTTATAAATACTTTACTCTTTATTAATACTGAAAACACTTTCTTGTTCATATTCCTCCATTTTGGTTCTTTCTTTCTTTCAACACGCAATCGCACCATTTCACATTCACACTAAGATGCGCACGTAACAGTAAGCTATAGAACAGTTTAAATCTAATTTACTAGATTTATTTCGGACACACGGTACATGTTGTTACTACACTGATCAATGCTCTGTAATATAAAAAAAGAAGAAGAAGATAGGCCAACCTTTTTTTACTTTATTGTTTAGTCCATTAGTTTAATCTAGATATAGAGTCTAGAGGGTGAAAATCTGTTACATATTGCGCATGCTGTTATTGTGTATGAAATAACTGAACTATTAAAATCAACAAAGAAATATGAGACGGTTATCATTGAATCCAGAAAAAAATGATGAGACCGACATCCTGATTGATGAAAAAGAATACCGCAGGTTCTAGAGACTAAAGGACAGCACACAAGCATGTCTATAGTAAACTTCTCAAAAATTCATACTGAAGAAGCTGAACCATCAGACAGTGTAAACAATACAGAAAGCAGGATAATAAACTCTAGACTGAACGACATTGGAGATTGGCCTGATGTCGTCAAAGATAATATTCGCATACACCTTGCCACTCAAGGATCTGAAACAGTTCAGTGTATGGACAGTCAATTCAGAGAGGTGTAAAGACATCAAGAATCAGCAAAAGGAAAGGCTAGAAAGCTTCCAAAGGCTTGGTTTTTCTGGCAAATGTCAAACGGCGAGAAAGTTCTTAGAAAGTGGATGTGTTATTCGCTAAAAAAAGAATCCTAATTTTGCTTCCCCTGCATACTCTTCTCAACAAGATCAAGTACCAAATCTTCATTTAAATCCAAAGATGGATTCAATGATTGATGGAGGTTATCCCCGAAAATAGAAAAACATGAGACCAGCAGAGTTCACAATCAGTCATCGCTTGCTTGGGGGGGAGCTTGAAGTTCGCCTGAGAGTAGGGAACAGTTTTGACAACAAGGCCTAAGATTTGATTATACAAGAGACGAAAACCTGGAGAGACTATCTGAAGAGAATCTTGGACATCATTCGTTTTCTCTCAAAGCAAAATCTGGCACTTCGTGGACATCGCGAGCGAGCAGAAGAAGTGTTGGAAGGGCAAAATCAAGGCAATTTCTTGGAGTTAGTAAAAAATACTATCAAAGTACGATCCACTCTTGAGGGAGCATGTGCTTCGAACTAAGCTTTGTTCCAGACCGAATACATACATGTCTCCACAAATACAAAATGAATTTATTACAATATTGGAGAATCACGTTAAAAACGAATCATACAGCAAGTAAAACAAGCCAAATATTTCTCTATTATTTTTGACAGTACACCTGACATCTCAAAGCTGGATAAAACTTCCGAAATAAATTTTACGGTACGTTGTCATGGGTGCAAGTTCGTGAGTCTTTTATTGACTTCATCGACACAAAGGACAAGCATGCTGCTGAAATCGCTGAGATGATTCTAGAGAAACTGCGTTCGGATGGCTTAGACATAATGGACTGCAGGGGTCAAGGCTATGATAATGATGTGGTCATGAAAGGTCAAAACTACGGTGTCCAAAAACGTATTCTAGAAGTCAATCCTAAAGCACGATTCATTGCCTGCTCATACCATTCTCTTAATTTAGCAGAAATTCGAGCTGCTGAAGCTGAAGTCAATTCGGTAACATTTTTTGGTACACTGGACCGTTTACACGCCTTTTTCTCAACTTCAACACACCGCTGGGATATCCTCATCAAAATAACCAGAACTAGCCAGAGGAGAAGCCGTCTAGATGATTAGGGATACATTTTCTAAAATTATAGAAACTCTGGAGACTTTAACTAGCAGAGATGAAAATTCATCGGCTAGATCTGAAGCAGGGAGATTATTAGTTGCTATTCAGTCTTTTAATTTTCTCACCTATCTTGGATTTTGGGCTCCTGTATTAATTGAAATTAATGATTGTCTATTCGAGACTGCTCACTCAAACTAATAACGTTAGAGACATTTTAAAGTAGTAATCGAGAGGCCATCGCTGAAGCCAGCATTACCTTTGCCGAAAGCGTGTGCTCAGAACTGAGAATCAGTACAGAACCTCAAAAACGTATTGGCCATAAGAAAAAGATGCCTGGTGAGAAAAGTGACTACTCTGTACTTACACACAAACAAGAGCTACGAAGGGAAATTTATTCTACCTTGGACAGGATTGTTCAAGAAATAATCACCCGATTCGAGCAACTTCATGATGTAGCAGATAGATATGAATTTTTGTCGCCTTCCCAGCAATTAAATCCTCAGGTCGAAATCAATCTCGATAGTACTACTAGCGACATTGATAAAAACGAATTTCTGCTGGAGCGAAAGAGACTTCAACGGTTTGTCACAGTTTCATCAGGAGCCTCCGCACTTCCAAAACAAGGATCTGTTGAGATCTTGAATTTTATAAAAAATATCAGCTAGATGATTCAGTCATGAATATCGTCATCATGATTCGCATATTTTTGACTACTGCGGTAAGCGTCGCTACATGCGAGAGAAGTTTTTCCAAACTTAAACTGATCAAGAATTACTTGCGATCAACGATGACAAATTTACGACTCACTAATTTGGCCATTTTGTCCATTGAACAAGAGCTGGTGGAAAAAATTGATTTCGATAAAATTATTGATACTTTTGCAAGCAAGAAAGCGCGTAAAACTCACTTGTAGTAGGCTATGTTTAAATAAAAGTGATGTTTTGAATTAACAATATTTGATTAATGAATACATATTATTTTGAACAAAAAAGTAAGGTTTTGCAATGTTATTATTTAGTTATCTTTTTTTTTTTTTTTTGGGGGGGGGCATCAAGATGAGGTACCGCACCAGGCAACACATACTCTAGCTACGCCACTGCGTGTGTGTTGACTTAACTTTTAACATACTAAGAGCTAGGTGAAGATAAAGAAGATATTTGATTTTAAATTCGTTTAATACATGTAATTGTCTTGTCACTCACAGAAGTAGAGATTTACCAGACAACTGCTCGCACAGAAGTAGAGGGTTACCAGACAACTGCACGCACAGAAGTAGAGGGTTATCAGACAACTGCTCGCACAGAAGTAGAGGGTTACCAGACAACTTCACGCACAGAAGTAGAGGGTTACCAGATAACTTCACGCACAGAAGTAGAGGGTTACCAGACAACTGCTCGCACAGAAGTAGAGGGTTACCTTCGATGAAGTCCAGTAGAGAATCGGCGCCGGAGGCGCCATTATCCCGTTGATGGTTAGAAAGGCTTTTATCCAACCACCAGGCCTGGACATGGGGCTCTTCACCCCTGTCCTGTCTGAGGGCACCCAACGGTAGGCGGCCATATCGGTTGACTGAATGGGAAAACCGGGCCGTGCCGTGTACACAGCGCATCGTCCTCGCTCTCCTACCACTCGCTATAAGTGGTCGAGGACAGTACTAACTGCGGGGAGCTTGTCTCATATTCCTATTCTGTAACCGCCACAATTCCGTGCGAGAGTCGCCACTCCAGGCTCCTGGTACTGATGACGACCCCTTTGTGGAACGGCGTGGCGGACTTTTTGGACTGGGTTGCAGGTTACTTGTTCCATCCCCACCCCGAGTGAGATAAAAAAAACAAAAGCTCACCCAGGGAGACCTGCTAGAAGGCCTGGTTCGCTACTCGTTCTTAGCCTGTCCAGATCCACCTCTGGATGTTTCCACCGGAGGGCCACGCTGAGGCGACGGGTAGCTGGAATTTCCTCCGGTAGAGGGTTACCAGACAACTGCTCGCACAGAAGTAGAGGGTT
This sequence comes from Biomphalaria glabrata, assembly GCF_947242115.1. Classification (NCBI taxonomy): domain Eukaryota; kingdom Metazoa; phylum Mollusca; class Gastropoda; family Planorbidae; genus Biomphalaria; species Biomphalaria glabrata. The sequence goes on from NC_074713.1 coordinate 27,391,850, forward strand.
ACCAGACAACTGCACGCACAGAAGTAGAGGGTTACCAGACAACTGCTCGCACAGAAGTAGAGGGTTACCAGACAACTGCACGCACAGAAGCAGAGGGTTACCAGACAACTGCACGCATAGAAGTAGAGGGTTACCAGACAACTGCACACACAGAAGTAGAGGGTTACCAGACAACTGCTCGCACAGAAGTAGAGGGTTACCAGACAACTGCACGCACAGAAGTAGAGGGTTACCAGACAACTGCACGCACAGAAGTAGAGGGTTACCAGACAACTGCTCGCACAGAAGTAGATGGTTACCAGACAACTGCACGTATAGAAGTAGAGGGTTACCAGACAACTGCACGTATAGAAGTAGATGGTTACCAGACAACTGCACGTATAGAAGTAGATGGTTACCAGACAACTGCACGTATAGAAGTAGATGGTTACCAGACAACTGCACGTATAGAAGTAGATGGTTACCAGACAACTGCACGTATAGAAGTAGAGGGTTACCAGACAACTGCTCGCACAGAAGTAGATGGTTACCAGACAACTGCACGTATAGAAGTAGATGGTTACCAGACAACTGCACGTATAGAAGTAGAGGGTTACCAGACAACTGCACGTATAGAAGTAGGGGGTTACCAGACAACTGCTCGCACAAAAGTAGAGGGTTACCAGACAACTGCTCGCACAGAAGTAGAGGGTTACCAGACAACTGCTCGCACAGAAGTAGGGAGTTACCAGACAACTGCTCGCACAGAAGTAGGGGGTTACCAGACAACTGCTCGCACAGAAGTAGAGGGTTACCAGACAACTGCTCGCACAGAAGTAGGGGGTTACCAGACAACTGCTCGCACAGAAGTAGATGGTTACCAGACAACTGCACGTATAGAAATAGAGGGTTACCACACAATAAAGATTCTGTCTTTTGTCCACTGAGAGTTGATCAGCGAAAACGTTCTTAAATTGTTAAAATTTGCAACAAAAAAAAATTATAATAACAAATCACGAAAAGCTCCGAGTCAAAAGTTGCAGTTAAACATATGTTCATGAAGACTATTGTAGAAAAAACAACAAAACAAACTTGCCATCTTTCTACTTTGAGTGCTTCAACTAGATGATGGGAAAGATTGAAGTCCATTGATTGATATAAAGGAATCACAGTAAATAACAGAGAGAAAGCCGGACATTTTAACATAACAACGTCTGTCGAACGAAGGACACCACCCCCAATTTGAAGATATGTATTAGCTTTACCGGATGTCTGATAACCCAATAGTTGTAGAGCCAACTTGATAATGTGCCTGGGACCTCAAACATTGCAATTTATTACAATTCCTCTATTCAGGTCGCACATTCATGGATCTAGATTCCTGGCTAAACAGGGTTCTCAAAAACGGCTCTAACGATTTTCCAAGAAATTCATTAGTTGCTATATATCGCTAAGAAAAGAATTACTAGCTCGTTGGCCACACTGGGAAAGCTCTAGTTTGACTGATTTTTCAAAGAAAAAAAAAGTAATTTTAAATTTCAATAAAGGACAAAAAAATCTTTACATTGAACAAATTATACGTCTAAAGGTATTTCCGCATCTAGGTCCTATTCATGGAAGAGTTTAATAAATATATGTTCAGTAATATTTTGAGCACCATCATCTAAGTCTTGCTAATTCTTTTAATATTGTTGTAACTCTCTAAGGCAGGCACTAAACGAAAGACAGGTTGACAAGAGTAAACGATGTATTTATATATGATAAATGCAAATGAAGCATCGACAAATGGTACGGGTAATAGTAACTAGTTAGACTTGGACTTCTGCTATAAAGTCACATGGAGTAATATGTCTAAGTTCTAAGAGTCCTACTTTATACCAGAACACAGAACAGACCACCGACACACTTCCCAGTGTCGCTCCAGGTCTCCCAAACAGTTTCCTAGTATCACACAGGACAGCACTCAGCACAAGACTGTTCAGACTCCAATGACTTCTAGCCGGCTTCCCAACAGTCCTTCTTGTTTACGTTCACTAGTGCGCTGGTGCGCACCTCAAGCACTGGTGCAAGGTTTGGTTACAACAATATTATAAAGTCTAGTAAAATTTATACATTCGCTTAACCAGTTCTCGGGGGAGGGGATTGGGGAGGGATACAAAAAATATTCGTTTTTTATGTCTAACATTGATTAGTTACTAAGAGCAAAATATAATCGCTCTATAAGATGTATAAAGGGGGACAAAACTAGACAAATCGGACGGAAAGGCAGCTAACAGCACAGTGCTGTGGAGCACTCTAGAGCAGGACAAGACACACAGAAAGTCTCTGGTCATCCACTGCATCCAAACTCGTCCCCAGATGTTTTAACCAAATCTTGCTTCTGGAAAAGGATGGGCTGTAGGGCGAGAGAGTGAGGTCGACGTGTTGCGCGAATCCTCCTTACTTAAACCAAAATTCCAGCGCAAGTCATAGTCATCCCCCTTCCCAAAATACGCAAAGCCCTAAGCCACCTGGATGACAAAAGTGGTCATCATCGAACCACGATGGACGAATATATAGATATTTTGTCACATCCAGGGCAAACATAACCATTGTCCGCAGGTGGGCGATTTAGATTTTCTTTCACCGTCTGCGTTTGTCCTCGGCATAAGATTTTCTTTTGGTCTCAAATGTGTATCCCGCGACCTTCGTGAGTGACCTCCAGTTGTCTCATTCCGACGCCGCATGGTCTTTGAAGCGTTTCCGTGGGGCGCCTCTGTTACGTCGACCACCTTTTAGCTCACTAAAAAAGACTGCCTTTGGCATACGTTCGTCTCCCATACGGGACCATAAGAAGTCCCTCTATACTGTCCATACCGGCGTTCGCAAGGACATCGCTGTTTGTAGTGTGGTCCTGCCACCGTATGTCCATGATGGATGAAGCATCTTTGGTGAAAGCGCTCAAGAAGTCTTAGTTGTTTTCTGTATAGTGTCCATGTCTCAGAGCGAAATAGAAGGATTGAGAGAACCACCGCCTACTAGACATTGATTTTTGTAGGCAGGCGCAGCGATTTGTTACGCCAAACTCTCGCCTGAAGGCGTCCAAAAGCGCTACTGGCCCTGGCCAGACGGTTATCAACTTCCCTTGAAAGTGAGGCGTCATTTGACACTATACTACCTAGATATGTGAATATATATATTGTTGTTGGCCTCCTTCAGTCGTAGAACCACTATGGTTCATCTCGCACACTTTTTCATATGGCTGTGGAGCCCTATTTTGGAGAGACACTCCCGTCCACAAATAGCGCAGGTTAAGGTGGCTTTCGCTTAGGTGGTAGAGGAGCTGGCCATTTTTGGCATTGTACGATTTTCTTCCAGAGCTGAGGTCATGTTCTTTCGTTGTCCATAGCTTTCTTGGTCACTGTCTTTCTCCATCTGGTGCGGTCTAGAGCTGTCTTCCCAATGGTCAGTATTGATGTTCACTGATTTGAGGTCCCGTTTTATTACATCTATGTAACGGAGGTGGGTGCGACCAGTCGCGAGTTGTCCGTAGAGGATAACTTTCGGGATGCAATAGTCTCTCATCCGGCGAACATGTCCAAGCCATTGCAAGCGGCGTTGTCTGAGGGCTTTAAAGATGCTGGGAATACCTGTTCGTGCAAGGATCTCAGTATTGCACACTTTTTCTTTCCATTTGATTTTCAAGACCCTTCGGAGACATCGCAAATGGAATGACTTCAGTTTTCTCTCTTGCTTTGCGTAGGTGATCCATGATTTACTGCCATACAGTAGTGTACTCATAACGCATGCCTTGTAGACTTCCATTTTGGTCACTGTAGTGAGCTTCTGGTTTCCCAAACTCTTGACCTGAGTCTAGCGAAGGTCGAGACAGCCTTCCCTATGCGTTTTTTAATCTTCTCTTCTAGAGACAGGTCATCTTGAATTGTGGACCCCAGATAGCAGAATTCATTTACGGCATCCAGCTTGTTATCGTCAATGAGGATGGAGGGTGGTGCTGTAGCAGGTGGTCCCATAACATTTGTTTTCTTCGTGCTAATAGTTAAGCCATATTCTTTACAGGCCTGAGAGAAGCGGGACATTAGTGACTGAAGTTCCTCTTGTGAGTGTGCCACTACCGCTGCATCAATAACATATCTCTTACGAGGGTGGTTCTGATTTTAGTTTTGGCCCTCAATCTGGCATTATTTAGGAGTTTGTCATCAAATCTGGAATGGAGATAGATGCCTTCGGTGGATTTGTCAAGCGCGTTGTGGATTAGCAGTGAAAATAGTATTTCAAATAGGGTTGGGGCCAGGACACATCCACTGTTTATACTGAAACTTTCGGACCAGGCATCGTAAACTGCACTGTACCCATCATATTTTGGTGGAAAAAGACGATTACATTTAGTAACTTGAAGTTGGCGGATGGAGAAAATCATGTCAATCGTGGATCTCCCTGAGCGAAAGCCGCATAGTGATTCTGGATAGACCCGATCAGCGAGTTTTTGTAGCCTGGAAAGTATCACTCGAGCAAAGACTTTGCCTACAATACTTAGGAGGGAGATTCCCCTGTAATTGTTGCAGTCGCTTCTGTCACCTTTGTTCTTATACAGTGTAACGATTTTAGCATCCCGCAGGTCTTGTGGCACAGCACCTTCTTGTCAACATTTGCAAAGCAGTTCGTGTAGAGGTTGGATTAGTGTAGTTTTGCATTGTTTTAGAAGATCTGGGGGGATACTATCGCATCCGGGTGCTTTGCGGGCAGCCATGGTGTCTATGGCTTTGTTGAGCTCTGACAGGGAGGGTATTTCGTCTAGCTCGTTCATAGTGGGTAATTGTATGATTGTAATTGTATAGTATTCAAAAAGGCTCTCGGACCCTCCCAAAACGAGTCAGCACCTCTTAAATCTTAAATGGGTTGAACATTACTCTGAGCACTACGACACAACAAGCTCAGTCTCTGACTCAGCCCTTAAGGCCATCATACAATTACCCACAATGAACGAGCTAGACGAAATACAAACGTCTTTTTGATTCCTTCGTACATCCCTCTTATGTTGCCCACTTGGGCTGCGAGCTGAATATTCTTATTGAGCTCTACCCAGTATTCATTGCCACAGATCCTTGCTGTCCTCTGTACAGTGGCTCTAGCTTCTTACAGATTTAACAAGTTGCGTTGGGTAGGTTTTGCCTTGTAAGTAGCGAGTGCATCTCCCTTTGCCCTGATGACAGGTGCTAAAATAGCTGATTTAGAGTCAAACCAATCATTTCGTTTTGTAATTTTTCTTCCAAAGATTTCCAGGGAAGTCTTTTGTATGGTGGACTTGAGGTGTTCCCATTTTTCTGTTGCTGTATTTCCAGAGACATTTTTATATTTGCGTTCGAAAGATTTATTAATATTTTTCTTGTTTATATTACCGATGCTAATCTTTCTCTCTCTCTCTCTATCACCCTCTGTCTTTCTCACTCTCATCGTTCTTACTCTCTCTCTCTCTCTCTCTCTCTTTTTCCCTACTCTCACTTTTTCAGTACTCTCTCTCTCTCTCTCTCTTTCGCGCACTTTATCTCTCTCTCTTTCACTCTCTTTTACTCCCCTCGCTCACTCATTGTTTTTTACTTTCCCTTTCTTTACACCTTCAATGTTATAAATCCTCATTACGTGTGGGAGTGCATGAACAACATGGGCATAGCCAGGATTTTTTTTCGGGGAGGGTTTTGGGGGGGGGGGGATTCCCGTCCTCCCCTCCCCCCCCCCCCGCGAAAAAAAAATATATATGTGTGTGTGTGTACATAATTAATCTTTATTACATTCTGACCCTTTCGGAAGACGTTTATTGTTTATTGTAGACTCCCCGCCCTTGCTAGCAAGGGGGTCTGGAGGAGTTCGCAGCGCTCCCCCAGCGCGGGGCGAAGCCCCGCCGCCGAGCACTATTTCTGGTATTGAAAGCCAACAAAATGCATATTCTGAGGTATCTACAGTGCATTATCTTGCTATTAAAAAGTTTTATTTCAAAAACCTAATGTGCTATTCTTACTGACTTAGACCCTCTCGCGCCGTTCGGCGCATTTTCCGGCAAGTTTTTTTCCGCAACTCTTATTTTGCGTAATTCATTTTGTCGGAAAACATGTCCCGCAAAACCTCATGCGACGCTCTGTCACAACCTTACTAAGGATTCGACTCCCAGTTCGGCATATGATTTCTTTGATTTAGACCCGATCTCTATGACTGACTCTTAAAATCTGTCTTAGCCATCTTTGTTGAGACACATTTAATGATTTTCAATTTCGGCAGAAGACTATTCACACTTAATTAATGGAGCCCAAGCCACTGGTAGAAATTTGTAACCTTTCTTGACTACGCTCATGCATGTATTTTGCTTTAGATTTTATATCGACAAGGAAAGTTTTTTCGTCAAATCATCTGTTGAGGGGTTTTAAACTAAGAAATCTCTGGAGTTTTTTTTTGTTTTGTTTTTAATTCAAAACCCCATTTAGCTACGATCATAGAATTTGGTGACTGTAGTTTGCTTTAAAATAATATTGAAGAGAGAGGTTTTCAACTCTAAACGCTCTGTAGGGGAATTTTAAACTCAAAACCATCTGGAGGGGTTTTAAACTTTAAAGAAAAAGCCATCTGGAGGAGGGGGATTTAAACTCAAAACCCCCTTTGGCTACGCTCATAGATTTTATAGTGTGTAATTTGCTTTTTTTTTTATATTGAAGAGGTACTTTTTAGCTTCAAACCCCAACTGGAAGGGGGAGGGGGGTTAAACTCAAAACCCCTTTGGCTACGCTCATAGAATTTTGAGTGTGTAATTTGCTTTTTTTATATTGAAGATGGGGTTATCGTAAATTTTGGATGGGGTTTTAAAATCAAAATCTTCCTAAACTGTGCTGTTGGAATTTGGAGATTGTTGTTTGCATTTTTTTTGTTTTGTTTTATAGAAGAGGGGGATTTAACTGCAAAAACCTCTGGTAGGGGGGTTTAAAATTCAAAACCCCCTGTAGGGGGTTTTAAACTCAAAGCCCCCTGGTAGAGGGATTTGTATTTCAAAACCCCCTGATAGGGGTTTTTAAAATCTCAAAACCCCCCGGTAGGGGGATTTAAACTCAAAACCCCCTGGTAGAGGGTTTTTAACTCAAAACTGCCTCGGCTGTGCTGTGGTAAGTGATGATTTAGTATTAAAATCTCACCTAAAATAAACAAAATGAAAGCAAAAATCAGTCACTTAATTCCGTCCCCCCCCCAGGGGGGGGGGATTTCATTTCGGGGGGGGGTTTGAACCCCAAGAACCCCCCCCTGGCTACGCCCATGATGAACAATCTTTTATTATAAGACCAAGAAACTTCGCTGTGATTTGTAATTTTGTACAGAATCTGAATACTGATGTTGCAATTTTTCGAAAGACATAAAAAAAACAAAAATAAAATTAGAAAAAAAAAATAGCTCTTCATGTCTGTTTTATCTAGTTAATTGTCAATGTTGTTGTGGGCTTTGTACATGGTACATGGCTACAGCTTCCTCGTTGACCCGCGTTGTTTCCTTTCATCAGCAACGACACATCGCGCCAACGTGGCAGAAGACAACTCTATTTGAACCCCAGCTTTGTGTTCAAAGTGAAGTATGCCGACAGACCAGTCTACATCCTTAGAGTTTCTTTTTTTTTTTTTACTCTGTTCCCACACAGACATCTCACAGTAGCGTCACCCTATGTCATATGTCGCTAAAGTTGTTAAAAGCAGCGAAATAGAAATGATAACATTTCAGGTCATATCAGGTTAATAGCATATGTTATTCTTCTAGCCAGCTTTTGGTTGCTGGGCTGTGAGCTCTTTTGCAGACTGTGCCAAGGAAAAATAGTTTGCTGTTTTCTTCAGTGTTGATTATGTTGGGCTGAAATGGTAGTAGGATCTGTACTAAGGGGCATTCAAAGAGGATGTGGTTAACGGTTTCATGAGGGTGGGTGCAGTGTCTTCAAAACGGGGAGTTGTGCGGAAGTTATTTCGTTCAGATGGTAATTTAACAGAGGTGTGTGTCCTGTCCTTAGTTGGAAGATTGTAGATCGTTCTTTGCGGGGGAGGAGGTTAATACTGTCTAGTTTGTTTGTCATGGTCATGGTTTATAGCTCTGCTGTGTCTTCTGATGCCCATTGGTTGAGCCACTCCTCTATGTGATTGTTGACTAACATTAACCTTAGGGCGAGATAGTTAACAGATCTATCTGGTTGGTTGTTCCTTAGATGATACTGCCTTTGATAGTTTATCTGCCTTTTCATTTCCAATGATGCCGATGTGTCCAGGGATTCACTGTAATGTGATGTTGATGTTTAATTTTAACATCATCTGATGTATTATCACAATTAGTGTTGTCAACTCTCTTAGACTGTTTGAGGTGCTGCTGTTAAGTGCTTGCAGAGTGGATTTGGAAGTCTGAAAAGACAATAATATCTGATGGGGTGATTTTACTCCTTCATATAATTTGTTTTTGACTGTCTGCAATGTTATGGTAATTGCCTCAATTTCGGCTTGGAAGTTTCAGCAGTAATCGCCACAGGGTGCACTTATTTCACAGTGTTTATTTTGGAAGGCACTAAGACCAGCATTGATGGTGGCTTTGAAGGCTGATCCATCGGTATATATATATATGGATAGCTTTCAAATGTTTCAAGCGTGTCTACATTGAGCTCTAGTGGTTTTTATTCTTTTGTTAGGGTTTTATTTAAAACTGTGTTTTAATGGTTGGATGTTTGCAGTGTGCGGAGTTATGTTTGAAAATCTGGTAATTTTTTCTCTGTTGTTGGGTCGATGGTGTTTTAGGGCTAGTTCGTCAGTAAGTTGGATCAGAGTCCTTTGCTTTTTTTGCTTGTTTTTCCTATTTCTCTGTGTTAGTAATTTATTTGGATGATCGTCCTCCAACCTTCTGCATCTCTCAATAGCTTCTAATGCTGCTATGTTGCGCCTTAACTTAAGAGGTTCAATATTGGAGTCTATTTCACAGGCTGCTGTGGGAGTAGTTCTCATACCTCCACTAATTAGGCGCACAGCCAATATATAAAGAAGAAAATTCAACATAGCTAGGTGTAAAATTAGACCAGAGACTCTCTCTAAAACACTTTACGGCAGATTTAAAAGAAAAGGCACCACAAAGACTTAACATAGTAAAACACCTAGCAGGAACATCCTGGGGAGCTGAACAGAAAACATTAAGACAGTTGTACACTGGCTACGTCAGTTCTGTCATGGATAAATTCAAATGATAACATATCATTCTAATAGCATAATAGCCTACAAGTAAACTATGTTACTATATCGTAGATTTTAAAACGCCAAGTGGCATGTGATGTAACCAAGGATGTTATGTAATATTGCATTACATCCTTCATTGTTACAGTCTGTATCTGTTGTTAGCATATAGATCTAGAACAGGGGCTCTCAACCTGTGGGTCGCGACCCCCTTGGGGGGGGGGGGTCGATTGACGATTTGCCAGGGGTCGCCTAAGACCATCGAAAATGTGGATTGTTATTGTCTACTCTTCTATTGCTGTATGTGTGTGGGGGGGGGGGGAGGGGGGGAGTCGCGGCAGAGTGGGGGATTGTAAAAAGGGGTCGCCGAGCTTAAAAGGTTGAGAACCGCTGAATCTAGATTCTAGATCTACACACAGATATTTAAAAAAAAATATGCTCAGCCTCAGTGCCGAGCCTATTATAGAATAACAGTTCATCTACTTACCGTAATAATCCAAAGCAGCGAGTCAGTGACAATAAAAACGAAAAAGCCAACCAATTAAATTCCTATACTAACAATTCTTTTACTAATATGTTCTTACTTGATAAAAGGAGGATAGAATCAATTAAAACATAAACACTTTGGTTACATTTGTATCATTATGGGGGAAAAAATCCATTTATTTATAAACGAGATTGTCAGCAGATCTGGAAAAAAACTTAGAATCTAGGTATTTCAAACAAGAAAACTCAGATCTGATCAATTCCTTTCGATCCCTGCTTTTTATTAAATCCTCGAAAGAGCCAGGTTGTTGTTGTCTTTTTTTCAGACATCAGTAGACAGTCGAAACAGGAGAGACATTGTTTAAAAAAAATATTTTAAAAATATATCACCATCAACTTGAAGTTTTAACAAATTTATGACAAAGGCTACTCAAAATACTCTATCTGGTACCACTGGTCATCAAAATGTACGAATACCCACAGACCTAGTGGAAAAAATCTATTGATCAAAGCACTGATAATTACCACATAAATTATAACTGTCTCGTTTTGGTTGCTGGCCCTGTCCCAGATTTTTTGTTTTTCTCCGGTCACCATGGAATTCTACGCCCCTAAAAAAAAAAGAAGAACGGATTGTTTAACTTGTAGCCAGATTAGTACACACTCACTACTTTGTTTTAAAAAAGAAAAATCACATAAAAATTGCCGCAGACATATTACAGTGACGGCTTATCGTCACTTATTTTCTGACTCTGAACATGCGTTTCATTTTTTCATTAATTCTTTCTGAATTTTAAAAAAAATCGACCTATTATCTTTTCTTATCTTCAAGTATTTTGTTTCAGCAGCCTATTAAAATAAGCCATGATCATGATGCAAATTAGCTTGATAATAGGTTTTGTGTAAAAGGTTTATCTTTAAAATCACGTAGGCCTATGCGAACTTACAAATAGCGTTGCTTAATTTTAATGCTAGAGGCACTAGAGCTTTACTTTCTTCTATTATTAGTAACTTTCAGCTGTGCGGCTTAGTCTTAGAAAACGAATCTATTTTTAGCAGATCCACTACGGGAAAACCCCTAGGGTTTCTGTACTGTCTCTACACATCAGAATGTCAGTCTGATAAAGGTGAAACCATGGCATTAGTTTCGTTCCATTGTGTACCTTTGGTTTCATGAAAGCGAGCCCTTTGATTTTGAAATTGAGTATTCATACAGTCATACAGTCATACATAGTGTAATAACTTAAGGGACGCAACTCAACGAGATATAGGTGTTTATTTATATGGAGACATGACAAAAACATAGGACATCTGCGTTGAGCACAGCATCTTCATATCGGCTCTAGACTTGGGCGGAAATCGTTCTCTCCTCTAATGTCAACATCCTCCCTAGTCTAGTCTCAAATAGTGCGCACCTTCTGCCCTATCTTGGATGGTGGTGTGCATGGCGGGGTTATAACAATATGCATATATACATAAACCATTTTCAAACAATAATATAAAAAATAACCAATTAGTTTAATACTGATCATTGATTACCCACTCTGGTATCAAACAAGGGAAAATCGTAGTTGACAGATGTGGTGGTATAAGTTGAATTAGTTCCATTGAGGAGGCTTGAGCCCTGAGTGAAAATTTTTTTTTTTTATGCATATAAAAAGCGATTACGGTAACATTCATCGGCGTAGCCAGAAGTGAGGGAGATTGAAGTTCAAATCCCCCCAAAATGAAATGAGATTACCCCCCCCCCTTTCCATAAAACAAATAATAATGCAAACGACAATCACCTGATCCTATGAGCGTAGCCAAGAGGAGTTTTGAGTTTAAAAAACAACAACTCCAGAGGGCTTTAAGTTAAACCCCCCTCAAGAGGGTTTTGAGTTTAAAGCACCCTTCCAGCGGTATTTGAAGCTAAAAGCCATCTTTTCAAAATAAAATTAAAGCAAAGTACAGTCACAAAATTCTATGAGGGTATCCAAGGGGTTTTGAGTTTAACCCGCCCCTGAGCGCTTTTAGTGTCAATAAAACATGGAAAATAGGACGAGGCTATAGAAACAATAGATAACTATACAATCTTCCATGTTCATAAACTCACCACTAGCAGAGTGGTTACCGTGTTGGCTTGAGAAGCCTGAAAAGACTTTGAGTGCTTTTGTATTGTTAGTCTCGATCTATTACAAATGTAATCACATGACTGGTCCAAACTCTAAACTTAATATACTGTTACGATCTTCTCAATCAGGCCTTCTCCAAACACTACTTAACAACACAACACAGCACATCTAACTCAAGAACATGACAACAAGAGCTTCAAGTAACAAAGTGGCGATTTAATTACAAATAAAATACAATTCAACACAATTTGCTACATCAAATTCAAATGCTTTCTTGAACTTAACAGAACTGCCTAACTAAACATTACAAGTCTCTCTAGCTCGTACAGCTACATTTTCGAGGACTCAAAGGTACCACAGTCCTTATGCCTTGCTGTTCTGAACTCAACTGTCTCTTGTTACACACTGTCTCTCGACCGTGAAGACTCTTGATCACATGATCACATGACCACAACACAGGTCATACTTGCGTGAACTAGCAGTACTGTCCCTTGTCTATCGACAGCCGTTGACCCGTGTGATTGGCCTGAGTCGCACACACATTAACCCTTTCAGTCCGCCACTAGAGTTACAACAATACGCTTTTATTAGAAAGTATTTTAAATAGTTTTTCTTATTTTACAACTATATTGTCAATTGCTTATCGTGCCTTTGAATTGAAAGATTTTGTTGTGTGTGTGAGTATCATTGCTTGTTGTGTGTATGTGTGTGTGAGAGTATATCATTGCTTGTTGTCCTGTAACTTGAGTTTCAAAGAAGTTGATTTTGTAACATCTCATAGATTGACGTGGAAGAATGACTTTACAATGACCATCCATAGTACTCCCGTCTTTCCTTGTGTCTAGCTATTCATCTTATCAAATGTTGCCAGTCTGTAGTAACAATGCGCTCATGTAGTTATGCTGTCTTCTTTCTACTGACCAGATCTTAGTCAAATATTAGATTACATTTGTATATGGTGTAACTTTATTATATATTCGACGATATCGTAAGAATGCCGAGAATAGGACACCATAGTGTTTTTTCTAGTTTCAACCTAAATACATAAAACCAATTCACGTTTCATTCTTGGTGGAGTGAAAAAACACAAAGAAGAAGAAGAAAAAATATTTTTTTAAGCTGTGATAAAGTTTATTAAAAAATTTATCCATTTTAATCAGTTTTGATATAAAAAGAATGTAGTGATTATCAAACACTACATTTTTGTGTCACTAAAGTAAAATTTTATAAAAAAAACTTACAGCAAACAGTGAACATAAAAAGGAGATAAATTGACTAATTTCTAACTAAACAATAACATTCTAAACGAACAATGTAGATTTTAAACTACACTAAAATTAGGTCACCATTGCTGCATAAGGATATAATTATTACTACAAATACATCGTGGAATGTAATTGGATCTCTATAGAGAATCTACTACATTCTCGAGGTTGTATTAGTCACAAGTATAAAAGCATTTATTGAACTAATTAAATGGTTTGAATTATACTGTTAAGATTTATACATTAGCCATTATAAAATACTAGGAATTATTTCAAGCAATAATTCCTTTCCATGCCAGGCTTCCAGAACTCTGTTCCAATGGTGGAAATTATTTCTCGCATTATGCTCTTTATTTTTTCTGAAGACAAAAGTTAATGTACATTAATGATACGTGTATAAATATAATGAACTGATGCATATATTTGCATTAAAATACCCAGTCTATTGGCTAAGTAATCGCTAGTTTTATGAAAATGTTGCAAACTTGTTTTTGTCCCATTTATAGAAACGCCCAAACTTTGTATCTGAAGTATTGATCAGCTAGTGCTGATATAACGAATTATAAACTAAACAAATTAATTTGAGAGCGAATGTCCCAATATGATTGTTGCATTATTGAAAGACTTACCGCTTTAAGCTTAATGAGACTGACTGAAATATCCCCAATCAGGTAAAGATGAGTGACCTTATCCAAAGGTAAGCGGTGGTTGAAATGTATGGCTGGACCTTTGCTGACCTCCACCTGTAAGAGTTTGATTTATAAGAACAAGTCAAAGACAGAGGTGGAGTAAGTTTGTCTGTAAAAAAAATATTTGTTCGTAAAATATTTGACATGTTTCGGGCGTTCCTTCCGACTTAAAGATAATGCAATTCCTAGACAAAACCTCCCGCAGGACGACGGGGGATGGCAGCGGTAACGGTATGAACTCGGGACCATCTAGTCGACCAAACGAAGGTCTAACGGACATGCCGCACGACCAGGCAGCCACCCTATTAGTAATACATGTAGCTAAAGTGGAAAGCGCTCAGATTTAAAAACCAGTAGAGGAAGTCAATGAGCATAAGGTGGGCCTCGACTTTGGAACACACTCAGCCTAAATGTTTTCGTTAGATCAAATCTATGTCGAAGATCTCAAATGTATGCCACATCCAGTGCTGGATTGACTAAGTGGATATTTGTGGGTCTGTCCAGCAAACAGAAATCTAGTAGTAGCTGGTTCTAGGTGGTCGAAAGAATGGTTCTTCAAGTAAAAGCTGCTCATCATCTATTATAATGTCATTGACTGAAGGTCTATCGCTGTTCTGAGCGCTTCAATATCTTAAAAATACTAATTTCTTATCTGTGCCTATATCATACTAGGGACTTTATGCTATAAATCTGTCCTCATATAGAAGTATCGAATAAGCTTAGGGATGAGAGTTACCAGAAAAATATTATAGTAAAACAAGGTTCGACCTAGACACTTAATCAGTCCCGTCCCACTTCTGTTTGTCAAAGTAACTATGGTAACTATAAAGTCAATGAAACAAGTAGAGTTAGTCAATGAAACAAGTAGAGGAGGTCAATGAAACAAGTAGAATAAGTCAATGAAACAAGTAGAGTTAGTCAATGAAACAGGTAGAGTTAGTCAATGAAAGAAGTAGATATAGTCAATGAAAAAAGTAGAGTTAGTCAATGAAACAAGTAGAGTTAGTCAATGAAACAAGTAGAGTAATTCAATGAAACAAGTAGAGTTATTCAATGAAACAAGTAGAGTTAGTCAATGAAACAAGTAGAGTTAGTCAATGAAACAAGTAGAGTTAGTCAATGAAACAAGTAGAGTAGGTCAATGAAACAAGTAGAATAAGTCAATGAAACAAGTAGAGTAATTCAATGAAACAAGTAGAGTTATTCAATGAAACAAGTAGAGTTAGTCAATGAAACAAGTAGAGTTAGTCAATGAAACAAGTAGAGTAGGTCAATGAAACAAGTAGAATAAGTCAATGAAACAAGTAGAGTAATTCAATGAAACAAGTAGAGTTATTCAATGAAACAAGTAGAGTTAGTCAATGAAACCAGTAGAGTAAGTCAATGAAACAAGTAGAGTAATTCAATGAAACAAGTAGAGTTATTCAATGAAACAAGTAGAGTTAGTCAATGAAACAAGTAGAGTAATTCAATGAAACAAGTAGAGTAAGTCAATGAAACAAGTAGAGTAATTCAATGAAACAAGTAGAGTTATTCAATGAAACAAGTAGAGTTAGTCAATGAAACAAGTAGAGTAATTCAATGAAACAAGTAGAGTAATTCAATGAAACAAGTAGAGTAAGTCAATGAAACAAGTAGAGTAAGTCAATGAAACAAGTAGAGTAAGTCAATGAAACAAGTAGAGTAAGTCAATGAAACAAGTAGAGTAATTCAATGAAACAAGTAGAGTTATTCAATGAAACAAGTAGAGTTAGTCAATGAAACAAGTAGAGTAATTCAATGAAACAAGTAGAGTTAGTCAATGAAATAAGTAGAGTAAGTCAATGAAACAAGTAGAGTAATTCAATGAAACAAGTAGAGTAAGTCAATGAAACAAGTAGAGTAAGTCATTGAAACAAGTAGAGTCAGTCATGAAACAAGTAGAGTAAGTCAATGAAACAAGTAGAGTTAGTCAATGAAACAAGTAGAGTTAGTCAATGACACAAATAGAGTAGGTCAATGAAACAAGTAGAGTAAGTCAATGAAACCAGTAGAGTAGGTCAATGAAACAAGTAGAGTTAGTCAATGAAACCAGTAGAGTAAGTCAATGAAACCAGTAGAGTAGGTCAATGAAACAAGTAGAGTTAGTCAATGAAACCAGTAGAGTAAGTCAATGAAACAAGTAGAGTTAGTCAATGAAACCAGTAGAGTAAGTCAATGAAACCAGTAGAGTAGGTCAATGAAACAAGTAGAGTTAGTCAATGAAACAAGTAGAGTTAGTCAATGAAACCAGTAGAGTAAGTCAATGAAACAAGTAGAGTTAGTCAATGAAACCAGTAGAGTCAGTCAATGAAACTAGTAGAGTAGGTCAATGAAACAAGTAGAGTTAGTCAATGAAACCAGTAGAGTAAGTCAATGAAACAAGTAGAGTAAGTCAATGAAACAAGTAGAGTAAGTCAATGAAACAAGTAGAGTTAGTCAATGAAACAAGTAAAGTAAGTCAATGAAACCAGTAGAGTAAGTCAATGAAACAAGTAGAGTTAGTCAATGAAACCAGTAGAGTCAGTCAATGAAACCAGTAGAGTAGGTCAATGAAACAAGTAGAGTTAGTCAATGAAACCAGTAGAGTAAGTCAATGAAACAAGTAGAGTTAGTCAATGAAACAAGTAGAGTTAGTCAATGAAACAAGTAGAGTAAGTCAATGAAACAAGTAGAGTTAGTCAATGAAACAAGTAAAGTAAGTCAATGAAACAAGTAGAGTAAGTCAATGAAACAAGTAGAGTAAGTCAATGAAACAAGTAGAGTTAGTCAATGAAACAAGTAAAGTAAGTCAATGAAACAAGTAGAGTTAGTCAATGAAACAAGTAGAGTCAGTCAATGAAACAAGTAGAGTAGGTCAATGAAACAAGTAGAGTAGGTCAATGAAACAAGTAGAGTAAGTCAATGAAACCAGTAGAGTAAGTCAATGAAACAAGTAGAGTAAGTCAATGAAACAAGTAGAGTAGGTCAATGAAACCAGTAGAGTTAGTCAATGAAACAAGTAGAGTAAGTCAATGAAACCAGTAGAGTAAGTCAATGAAACAAGTAGAGTAAGTCAATGAAACAAGTAGAGTAGGTCAATGAAACCAGTAGAGTTAGTCAATGAAACAAGTAGAGTCAGTCAATGAAACAAGTAGAGTAAGTCAATGAAACAAGTAGAGTTAGTCAATGAAACCAGTAGAGTTAGTCAATGAAACAAGTAGAGTTAGTCAATGACACAAATAGAGTAGGTCAATGAAACAAGTAGAGTAAGTCAATGAAACCAGTAGAGTAGGTCAATGCAACAAGTAGAGTTAGTCAATGAAACCAGTAGAGTAAGTCAATGAAACAAGTAGAGTTAGTCAATGAAACCAGTAGAGTCAGTCAATGAAACCAGTAGAGTAGGTCAATGAAACAAGTAGAGTTAGTCAATGAAACCAGTAGAGTAAGTCAATGAAACAAGTAGAGTTAGTCAATGAAACAAGTAGAGTAAGTCAATGAAACAAGTAGAGTTAGTCAATGAAACAAGTAAAGTAAGTCAATGAAACCAGTAGAGTAAGTCAATGAAACAAGTAGAGTTAGTCAATGAAACCAGTAGAGTCAGTCAATGAAACCAGTAGAGTAAGTCAATGAAACAAGTAGAGTTAGTCAATGAAACAAGTAGAGTAAGTCAATGAAACCAGTAGAGTAGGTCAATGCAGCAAGTAGAGTTAGTCAATGAAACCAGTAGAGTAAGTCAATGAAACAAGTAGAGTTAGTCAATGAAACCAGTAGAGTCAGTCAATGAAACCAGTAGAGTAGGTCAATGAAACAAGTAGAGTTAGTCAATGAAACCAGTAGAGTAAGTCAATGAAACAAGTAGAGTTAGTCAATGAAACAAGTAGAGTAAGTCAATGAAACAAGTAGAGTTAGTCAATGAAACAAGTAAAGTAAGTCAATGAAACCAGTAGAGTAAGTCAATGAAACAAGTAGAGTTAGTCAATGAAACCAGTAGAGTCAGTCAATGAAACCAGTAGAGTAAGTCAATGAAACAAGTAGAGTTAGTCAATGAAACAAGTAGAGTCAGTCAATGAAACAAGTAGAGTAAGTCAATGAAACAAGTAGAGTTAGTCAATGAAACCAGTAGAGTAAGTCAATGAAACAAGTAGCGTAAGTCAATGAAACCAGTAGAGTAAGTCAATGAAACAAGTAGAGTTAGTCAATGAAACAAGTAAAGTAAGTCAATGAAACAAGTAGAGTAAGTCAATAAAACAAGTAGAGTAAGTCAATGAAACAAGTAGAGTTAGTCAATGAAACAAGTAAAGTAAGTCAATGAAACAAGTAGAGTCAGTCAATGAAACAAGTAAAGTAAGTCAATGAAACAAGTAGAGTTAGTCAATGAAACAAGTAGAGTTAGTCAATGAAACAAGTAGAGTAAGTCAATGAAACAAGTAGAGTTAGTCAATGAAACAAGTAAAGTAAGTCAATGAAACCAGTAGAGTAAGTCAATGAAACAAGTAGAGTTAGTCAATGAAACCAGTAGAGTCAGTCAATGAAACAAGTAGAGTAAGTCAATGAAACAAGTAGAGTTAGTCAATGAAACAAGTAGAGTCAGTCAATGAAACAAGTAGAGTAAGTCAATGAAACAAGTAGAGTTAGTCAATGAAACCAGTAGAGTAAGTCAATGAAACAAGTAGCGTAAGTCAATGAAACCAGTAGAGTAAGTCAATGAAACAAGTAGAGTTAGTCAATGAAACAAGTAAAGTAAGTCAATGAAACAAGTAGAGTAAGTCAATAAAACAAGTAGAGTAAGTCAATGAAACAAGTAGAGTTAGTCAATGAAACAAGTAAAGTAAGTCAATGAAACAAGTAGAGTCAGTCAATGAAACAAGTAAAGTAAGTCAATGAAACAAGTAGAGTTAGTCAATGAAACAAGTAGAGTCAGTCAATGAAACAAGTAGAGTAAGTCAATGAAACAAGTAGAGTTAGTCAATGAAACCAGTAGAGTAAGTCAATGAAACAAGTAGCGTAAGTCAATGAAACCAGTAGAGTAAGTCAATGAAACAAGTAGAGTTAGTCAATGAAACAAGTAAAGTAAGTCAATGAAACAAGTAGAGTTAGTCAATGAAACCAGTAGAGTAAGTCAATGAAACAAGTAGAGTAAGTCAATGAAACAAGTAAAGTAAGTCAATGAAACAAGTAAAGTAAGTCAATGAAACAAGTAAAGTAAGTCAATGAAACAAGTAGAGTAAGTCAATGAAACAAGTAGAGTTAGTCATTGAAACAAGTAGAGTCAGTCAATGAAACAAGTAAAGTAAGTCAATGAAACAAGTAAAGTAAGTCAATGAAACAAGTAGAGTTAGTCAATGAAACAAGTAAAGTAAGTCAATGAAATACTTGTTCCCGTACCTCATAGCCATTGCTTGTCAGTTTGATTTTCAGTTTAAAAGGTTTGTCGTGTCCGAATGGTACATCATTGCTGATTTGTTCAGCTCCCCAACCTCCATTGTGTTTAGTGTTGCTGACAACTCTGTTCATTTCTAGTCTAGGGTTGTAGTGGAATGCTATGTCATGGTCCATATTGTGGCCAGCACAAAAATTGACTGAAAACCTGCAAAAGTCAAGAATATTGAAGGGTAATCCTTTTATACTTTGCAATCTATAGGGTAGATGATGTAAAGATAATCTGCTTCTGCGTTAAAAAGGGTGTTACGTGGCCAACACAAGGACTGTTTTACTTTTCTCCAACTAACATAAGTTTGAACATGTTATTTCTCCCACACCCATTCTCGGATCATGTTGAAACTTTGCACAATTATTCATTGGCATTAGCAAGATATGAATCAATAAAAAAAATTAATCAATTAGTCAATTAATTAATGGTAATTAATTATTTTGTTTGATACCAACAAGGGAAATTAGTCCTTCAGTATTCACAGATATAAATAAATATGTAGGGTTTTGTCCCCTTAGATAAGTTTGCATGTTATTTCCCCAATACTCTTTCTCAGATCAAGTTAAACATTTAAAAATGATTATTTATTGTACCTAACTAAACTTGAAGCAATAAAAAATAAATCAATTAGTCCATTAGTTAATGGTAATTAATTGTTTTTGTATTATATTGACAAAAGGTAAAACTTCTACATTATTGAGATACATTGTTGTTAAGTGTGGAGTGCTTTCCCTTTTGACTTTTTTATTTTGTTGTTTTAAATTGAACCCAGGAACACGTTGACCTAAAGACACACTAAGATAGTTTCTAGAGAGCTTTAAGTATAGATAGTGTAGACAGTTGGAACAATAGATAGATAGATATACCTTTTTATATATACACTATATTTTAAAAAATAAGCAGACACAAACTTCTATAACTTTAGAGGTAATGAAAGTAAGGATAAATACAATAAACTAGTCACCCTTTAGCATTGGGCAAAGTTTTGCCCTCAATTAGAATCTTTGTCCCTGCATGAAGAGTAGGCAATGAAATACTGCAAGGAACTGGTGTCTGTGAGAAGAGAAAGTGGTCATCATCAAAGTACAAACAAAAAATATGAGACATTAATAGCTCTAAAAATAAATTCAAAAATACAGTTTTAATGTGGGTTATTTTATTGGAAGGTCAAGTGTATGTTAAGGCTCTTCCACTATGCAGCATACAACCAATGAACTAAACAGGAGATAACTCCCAAACCCATTCAGTAACACCGGCGAAACAATCAATAGAGGTAGTCGACGCTAGTGTTGAAACAACAAACACTTTTAATACTCAAGAAGGGAACCGTCGAATGTCATCTACTTCTAGCCGTCTATATAAATCTTCTTATTCCTACTGTGATAGGAAAAGAGTCTTCATTATAGGGTCTCCTAAAGTGTTCCTACTTTTTCAAGTTCTATCACGTCATCGTCACTAAGTAAAAACTTTCCCCCTATTCCCGAAACAAATAACTAATTCCTAATCGTGTCATAACATGTAACAAGATTGAAAACAAATGCACAAAAGTCACGACCAATGGTCGCTCTATTTCTGGACTTACAAGAACATTACAGAAGACTGAAATTGTATTGGACACTCTTGCACATGGGGACAAAGCCATAAATAGCAAGCTCCGTGGTGTATGGGTAGGCACAGCCGATCACTGGCTTGAAGGTTTCGGACGATAATAATGTTATAAAAAAAAACTTGTATAATACACATTGTTGTTTATTTCGCTACAGTAAACTATAAACTATAAACTATAAACTATGTACTATAAACTATGTACTATAAACTATAAACTATGTACTATACATTCCCTCCTACCCCACCGCCGCCCCCAGGAAATAAAACTTTTAATAATTTTGCGAACTTTGATCGTTTGGCATGTGCTGGGGACATGTCTCTGTGGTCGTGGGTTCGAACCCTGCCTTCCGCAATCGTCCGCCATCCTGTGGGAGGTTTGGGATAGGATGTAGTCATTTTCAATTTTGAGGGATCATCAAAAACAGATAAAACATAAAGTATGAAAAGTCCAATTCCTACATGAGAGCATCTCATTGTCATGCTTACCCAAACCCCTAAAATATAGGCGAGGTGTGAGAAACGTAGAGGGTAACATTCATATCAGTTTTTTTTTTATGTCTTCTTTTAAAAAATAAAATAAAATGAACATAAATGGCTAAAACATTTTGCGCCAAAACGTCCCACGCCAATGCGACAGTAGCGCCAAAATGGCTACGACAAAATGTGATGCTTCGGCGAGCACAATAAGGAAGTATTTACAAGTAAAGAATTCGAATAAACTATTTATACAAGTTTGTGTACTTTCCATGACTATAGAATCAAAGTGCTAAGCTCTTTACGCTTGCAACACAAAATAGTTTAATTTTTTTTTTTGGGAAGGGGGGGGGGGGGCAATGAACAGAGATCTTCCAAAATAGAATCTTTCTGAATGTTTTCTTTTCGTCTTTTCTCAAAATCTCTCTCTCTCTCTCTTCTTTGTATTGTCTTGTGTCTTTCTTTAGGTTCCTTTATATCGCCATCACATTTCTTCATATCGTTTTCTCTTTCTTTTCTCTTCTACTAAATTGTATTGATTAAAGAATGTTAAAGGGTTCTTCAACAAGGAACACGTAACTGTCATTCACTTTGATTGTTACAAGACTCAGTACGGAAATTAAACAAGAAAAAAAAAATACTGTAAGGAAAATTAGCTCATTCTAAGTGTATCAATTAGTTTGGACCAGTCATATAATGAAATTTGTAATAGATCTAGACTCTAGACTAACAATAAAAAGCATTTATACAAATTAAAAAAAAAGGGGGTTAGGGTTAGGCCTCATTTCGAACTCATGGCTGAAGCCTCCTCAGGCCAACACAGTAACCACTCTGCTAGTGGAGAGCCCATGAACATGGCAGATTATATAGTTATCTATTGTTTCTATAGTATCATTCTATTTTTCATTTTGTGTTCACTAAGACTCAAGTGACCATCTATAAAGGGGAATAATTCCGCTTATACCACCATTCAGTCAAATACCAATTCTTTCCCTTGATTGAGATATCAAACAAAATAATTAATTACCAATAATCAATGAAATAATTGGTTTATTTTCTTTATTGATTCTCGTGTTTTTCAGGAATTTCAGCTTTATCCGAGATTGGGTGTTTGGAGAAATAACGTGTTCAAACTTTTGATCTGACAGACAGACAGACAGACAGAGCGAGTTGATATAAGCTTTGTCAAAACACAAACCGAAATGAATCTTGTTAACACGCTTGATTAAAAAGATGTAACTAGCACGAAGTGAAAGAATGCACACACAATTTTTTTTTTAGAATAAAAAGTTCTAGATCTACATAATAATAGATTCGTTTCTCTTTCCCCTTGGTATGAAGACAAAATGTAGGCCTACACAGCGATGGTGTCAATGAAAAGACTAAACACATCTTACAAACAAGTTTTTTTTTTTCAACAGCCGAGATTATTTTCACTGCACTTGGTAGGAAATACAACTGAAGGGGTGATGGCGCACAGGACTGGACTTTGCCCGTAGCATGCAGGTGACAAAATTAAAAATCCGCTAAAGGTCCTGATGAGCATGCCGACGAAGTCAGCGTTTTTGTTTACCAAGAAACTTTAGATCTTTGCACCGGTGGTTCTCTACTTTCTCTAGGACGCGCCGACCTTTTACAGAAATAACCAAACGAGTGGTCTGCGAACACAGGCTGAGAACCACTAGGAATAATCACACGCACAGATGCCCGCGCACATTGTGTTGTGGAGACTCGGCTACTAGTGTTTACTTTAGCTAGTCTTCAAATTCTATCATTATGTATGTCACATTGTATGTGGTGATATAGTGCAAGTCTGTAAGAGGTTCTATACAATGGCTGATATGCTATAGTGTAAGTCTGTAAGAGGTTCAGTATAATGGCTGATATGATATACGAACACAAAATTTATACTTACCCCATGGTGCTCATAATGACCTTCACCTTTCTTTTCTAAAGCTGCGAAGGTCATGAAAAAAAATCTTTATTATATTTTTGTTATTACATATAATGAAGTTCAGTTTAAAACCTAATGAACGTAGCTGAGGCAGTAAAGCCTCTCTATATCTGGAGCGAACTTAGTTGAGTATGCATAGCCTCTTTATTTTTGGAACTAAATTATCTGAGGATGTAAGGCCTCTCTATTTTAGGAGTAAATTTGGCTGATGATATAAAGCCTCTCTATTTCTGGAGCCGACTTAGATGAGGATGAAGGCCTCTCTTTTTCTAGAGCCAACTTAGCTGAAGATTAAACTCTATATTTTAGGAGCCAAAGTAGCTGAGGCTATGAAGCGCCCTAGACTCTCAGTTTGAGGACTAGCTTGACCATTAGCCACCACGCCCTAGTTTATGTATCACTCTAACAATCAATACACAAAAAAAATCAATATTTAAGTTGAAAGTGTAGAACTACGTATATCTTTTTTTTATATAAATTACAGACATTTATTTTCTTAAAAAAGATAATTAAGCCTAACATGTACCCATGTGCTAATCTAGTCTTACGTGTTAATTAGTGACTTAAACTTTGCCAAGTCATTGGTTTCCCTGGCTGATTCAGGCAACCCTTTCCAGGCTCTAATGGCATTAATTAAGGAATAGATGAAAGGCTTTTCTTTCCCACTTTCCATTCAAGTTGAAATTTTGAGGCAATGGTTCATAGTCAATGACAATAAATGAATCAATAAAAAAAATTAACCAATTAGTTAATCAATTAGTACAAATCAATTAATCTTGTTTAATATGGTAGAAAGGGAGCTAATCCCTGCCATTTTCACATAAACGGCAGAAGTTTTGTTTTTAAAAAATAACATAATCACCCAGGTTTCATTAAAAGAGCTTTACTATCATTTTATCTTTCACAATGGAAGTAGCCAAAGGACTAGCCTAGATAAGCCTACATGTACATTGTAAATACATATACACAACAATAGCAACGGCCATAATGAAGCCAAGTATTGATTGACTCTGTACGCTACTGACAAAACAATGTACTGTTAAACTGCTGATAAAGCTGAGACCTACATAACATAGAAACGAATGGCAAGTCATTACTTACACACTGAGGCCATTGCTTTGTAGAGCTACGTCTGTACTAAGATACGTCAAAACAGCAGAAAGAAACGCAACACTCTGGAACGTAAAACTGAAAAGAGTTTATATCCTGGTCGTCTCGTTGACACTTTTTTGTGTAGGTACAGTCTGGGTTTTATTTCTTGTTTTTTGATCGATCCAGTGTGACTAATAGAATGTGGTGGGAGGGAAAGATAAGAGCTAGAAGTAGGAGGGGGGAATTTTTATATACGGAATCTTCTTAAATTGTAAATCACTGGGCTGTACCCGTCTCATCATCCACCTTTATTTCCCCCCTCCACCTTTTCAAATTTAGTTTTGTACACCCACATAAATATATATTTTATCTAGCAGCTTGTCAAGCGCAGTTTCAAGCAAACCAAACATTCTAGGAGTTAGGGTTGAGCTTAAACTTTGGGCCCATTTTAGACATTTTAGTAACAGGTTTTATTTTCTAGATCTAGACTAGTAGATTTAGCCGTGTTTTAAAAGAGAGAGAGAGAGAGAGAGAGAGAGAGACAGCAACTGAACCAGCCGGTTCTATTTATCAGTCCTGGCTTAGTAACACACAAGAGAGTAAGAGAGAGCCAGTATCGATTAGGCTACCTACCTGTTAGAACTGGTAAAGCCCGAGGTCCTAAGTTGTTAAGTGATCGAACCTTGAAGCCTAAAGGAAAGTCTCCTATGAACAGAACGTTTTCCCAACAGATAGTTTTGATTACTATAAACTAGTGATGCCCTACCTACATCCTGCGGGCCATATCTGGCCTATGACGGAGATACTATCCAGCCTTTGGAAACTTCAGCTCACGGATGCTGACCTTGACACGCGTGTCGGAAATTCAGATATCTCTAGATGGCAAGAGCTTAAGCCTCACTGACCTATATGCTAATGAATTGTAGTAACTTTTACGTAGGCCTACAGGGACGCAAGCAATTGTAGATAGAAAACACACACGAGTGAAAGGACGAATTAATTTTAGAAAGCACAAAATCCTCTGGATTATGGGAGTAGCCGGAGCGGGGGGGGGTTCTTGCGGTTCACCCCCCCCCCCCGAAAAAAAATCCTGGCTACGCTCATGCTCTGGATTTTTTAAGATTTTAAATGCACTTTTCTTTCCGGGGGCCGTAATGGCCGAGAGGCTAAAAATCTTCCAGCCTCTAAAGATTCGAACACCGTTAAGACAAGGAGTGTCCAACGTTTGATTCTCATGAATACAAGGATGTCAGTCTACAGTCTTTGTGCTGACTGCTGACCACATGACATCCTTGTTAAGTGACGGTCATCTACCCCAAGATTTGAAAAAAGTGAAATATTATTGCTTTTCATGATAAAAGATTTTTTTTAACCAATCATAAACAATGTATAACGTGACTTAACTCAGCACTCCACGCCTCTCATTTCTTGTTAGCCAAGTCCTTTACAGTTAGCGTCCTTAGAAAAGTGGGAAAAGGTTTGAGGCGATCGGTCCATTCGCCAAACCCGAGCTCTGCTACTGAAATATTTTTTTTTTCTGTAAAATGAATTTAATAGAATTTTAAAACTATAACAATGAGGTAATCATTATTTATTATTTATGACCACGTGACTACAATGAAAAGTAAAATTAAGGCTTTTAAGCCAAACAAACAAAAAATGTACACTATTAGATCTCCGCTAACAAAGTCGGAAAAAATTTACTTCCTTATTAAAATAGTTGAATTATTCTATTTCTCTTTCAGCTTAATCTTTAAGTTGAATGTTGTTTTTTGGCATACTATATCACTCTTTAATTCGTTTTCGGCTTATCAAGAAGTTCTTGTTCAAACTCATAAACTAGGAGCTCTCCTACGTACTGGAGTATGAATCAGTTCCCTGAGTGTGTGAGGGTGGCAAGGTCGGAGGACCGGTCTGGGCGGCTCTTATCTGGTGGCGGAATTTTGGACTGATTTTTTGTTGGTTTGTTTGCTCTAAATAAAATTATCAAGAAGTAGTTAAAGAATGGGAAACATTTAATTCGAGAGAAGTTTGCACTATTTACACTTAACTTCTACACTTAGAATTGCACCACTTCAGGAAGAAACTTTTCAAAGAGCCGCATCAAATCCTGTACACTTAGGCTAAACAAGAACATTGAAGTGAAAGTTGACAAGAACATTACAAAGAGTTTCAAATCAATTTTTTCAACTTTTTTTACAAAGCGTATATCAACTCACCCTGTCTTTGTCTGTATGATGAAGTCAAGTACAATCTCTTTACTTTGTTTGAGATACCAAACAAAATAAGTAACTAGTTTATATTTTTATTGATTCTTGTTTTGTCAGGTGCAAAATTTCAGCTTGATCTGAGATTGGGGTCGAGAGAAATAACGTGTAGGCTACACACCAGACAGAGCCAGTTGATAATAATCGCTGTAAATTAGACACTACACTTCGTAAGGTTTTACTAAGTTTTGAGTCTACGATGTAATATATATATATATATATATATATATATATATATATATATATATATATATATATATATATATATATATATATAACAGAGAGAGAGAGAGAGAGAGAGAGAGAGAGAGAATGATTTCACAACAACACTTCACTCCAATAAACAAGAAACGATTCAGTCACTATGTTTTTATTCCAGATAGATAAAATCTCATGTAAATGACGTACACATACTACAGAATGCAAATGTTTGCCAATGAACGAAAGAGTGGCATACAGCAACTAAAACAGGGGCAGACTGGGTGTTCATAGCGGCCCCTGGCATTACCATACAATCCGGCCCACAGCTTGATTGCATATGATGTGTATACAACGCATATATGGAAACGTACAAGTCAATCATGTGTGTTGTGTTTGTACATGTGAATAGACTTTGAGGCTGGGACAACTTGAAATGGACCTTATTCACGAATCGTAAACAAACAACATTTTGCCACGTGGTTCTCTATCTCTTCTATACAAATTACGCAATCCATAAAGGATGTCACGTGATACGTAATTTTAATTGTTTTATCAATATTATTACGTGGCTAAATGTTGTTTGTTTACGTTTGGCGAATGGGGTCCATTGGTACAAAAAAAAATCTTCAGTTTAATCATACTCTAAATTAGTTTCTTACATTATTTTGATATAACTAAAAAAAAAGTAAAACTAAACACTTGATGGCTACCTAGTCATGATGGCTACCTATTCATGATGGCTGCCTAGTCACGATGGCTACCTAGTGACGATGGCTACCTAGTTGTGATGGCTACCTAGTCACGATGGCTGCCTAGTTGTGATGACTACCTAGTTGTGATGGCTATCTAGTCACGATGGCTACCTAGTCATAATGGCTACCTAGTCACGATGGCTACCTAGTTGTGATGACTACCTGGTCGTGATGGCTGCCTAGTTGTGATGGCTACCTAGTCACGATGGCTGCCTAGTTGTGATGACTACCTAGTTGTGATGGCTACCTAGTCACGATGGCTACCTAATCATAATGGCTACCTAGTTGTGATGGCTACCTAGTTGTGATGACTACCTAGTCGTGATGGCTACCTAGTTGTGATGGCTACCTAGTTGTGATGGCTGCCTAGTTGTGCTAGTTGTGATGGCTACCTAGTTGTGATGGCTACCTAGTCATGTGTTATGAGCTCTGAAGTATCGTCTTGATAGTCCCAGGCTCGAACTCTGCCCGCCGTCTATTCCCCCCCCCCCCCCCTGTTGGATGTTTGAAGTAATAACCAAAACATGTCAAACAAAACAAAACTTTGAAAAGGAAGTGACGTGAAACGCTCAGTGTGTCCACATAATGTTTGTGGCCATAACCATTTCCTGTGCACGTCTTTAGCCCCAGCCTTCAACTGAGTTCAACATAAAGCCCTGCCAGTGTTTTTGTGTCATGTTGTTCTTTAGCCTTTACTTGCAGAAACGTACAGAGATCTTAGTTCATAAGTTACTAACCAATATGACAGCATTAGAACTCACAACACCCTAGCTTACAGTAGCTGATGATTTCATAATACCTCCCCCCCCCCTTTAATAAATTGTACTCTCAATTCATTAAAAGCCATTAGGGCAGACAACTCTCTTTACTATTATCTCCATAAAACCAACCCCACAAAGGACATCGTCCTAATATTCCTAGTGTCATATTTCTAATTATACACAAAATGTCATATTTCTTATACACAAAGACTAAGGCACATTCGTTGTTCCATATTGTAGGATACGTGTTACTATTTCTACGTTGTCTAATGTGGAATGATCTCCAGGGCCCCAAGGGTGAAAGTTCCTTCGTGAAGGTTATCCTGAGATTCAGCGACTGCATCTCTTGAAAGAGGATTCCAGCAATCTGTAGCTTTCATCTCTTTTTTTTTCTTTACCTTTTCCTTTCGATTTATATTTGGTTACATGTTTAATTGTTTAAATGATAATTCTTTCGGAATAGATGGCTAGTAGGCCTATTACACAGGTATCTTATCTATATAATTCTCCTCTTCTCTTAACAGTTTAAACGAGAAGAAGAAGTAAAGGAAAGATTACTCTCTTATTTCTGCCGATTGTCCACGAGAAAACAAAAGGGGTGGGGGAGAACACGTGGGTATTCACACGTCTCTACGGATGGCTGCGCGCTGGACTGTCAAACCCTGCCCTCTTCCATACCCCTTCGTCTTGCGGGAGGTTTGGACTAAAAAGTAAACTTTCTTCAACTCTGAAGGAACACCCGAAACATGTAAAACATTTTACAAACAAACATTTTACAAACACTAAATATCAGGGCCGGACTTAAGCATTGTCCGGCCATATGCGAAACGGATTTTGCGGGGCCACGTTTGGGTACGGAAGCAGACAATAAGTGAAATTTAAGAGTTTGTATTAGAAAATAAATTCGTCTATGCATTTTATTCATTCTTTACTATGTACAGAATTAATTTTCGAGCCTTGCGTGTAGCAAAGTCATACAGTATATCATAATAATTCTGTTTCCTACATAGATCCCGCTCAAAAGCCAGAATTGCCAAATGTTTCAATCTATCTTTGAGAATTGTTGACCTTAAGTAATTCTACATTAGTTTGAGGCGCGAGAAGCTTCTTTCACCAGATTACACAATTACGGCTAATGCATAATGCCGTTTTTATATATTGCGCGTATGATTGGCGTTTTCCATATTGAAGGACACCCCAAAATGACAATTTTTTTTCTATATATTTCCGTATATTTTAAGGAATTTTTGTATATTTTGTAATTTAGGGAGATTTTCAGGAGCTCCTGGTAAATCGCGGGAAATCTGTTTTAAGTTATAAAATGGTTTAATTTAATAATTTATACACCTTGAATTAGCGCGGGTTCTATGAAAGTGCGGATCCTTTGGTCGCATAGGTTGCAGTGGCCTAAAACCGGTCATGCAAAATAGCGGCGTATGCTACGCCGCCGGTCGACTAGTATAAACATATTTCGTTAAAGGTAAGGTGATACTAATTACGTTTACAGGACTTACTGACATTTAAATGTGGCCCATTAGGTAGCCCACCGTTACTTCTTATATTGCTACAAGGTTACAAGGTCGTCCGGCAAGAGCGGGGGTTGTTCTCCTTTTTGTAGAACATCTTTTCTAAACGGTTTGGTGAGGGTCAATCACTGTCATTCAAAGCGGCTCACTTTGGTTCCGACCCACTGGTTATCCTACCAATGCACTACCCACCCATATAGCCAGTACGCCCCTGAGTGTATCTGTAAATCACGTTGACTTGTGACAGTAGCATACAGTGTGATAGAGGTTTTGTTTTTAATGTAATTTATGAGTACGAAGGGTCGCCCAGGAGTTCGACGTAACATATTCAAAAACAGTCGAAAAGGACATTACAAAATGGGAGTTTAACATCCAGGTGTTGATTACGTTGCCTCCCTTTGTTTAATGGACATATTTCAATGAGATTGACTTGACTAACGCAGGCCTCCCTCCACACACACAGTTCTTTCTATTATTTATTTACTCTTACACTCTTCTCTATTTGTGTTGGTCTCTGTAGCAGTCTCTGTGATTTTGTCTCTCTCTCTCTCTCTCTTCCTCTGCCTCCTTCCCAAAGTGTAGCATTGTAGATGTATGTTTTGTTTGTGTTGTCAAATGTTTTACATGTTTCCGATGTTCCTTCAGAGGTGAAAAGAATTTACCTCCAACTCCAAGCATCCCGCAGGACGACGGGGGATGGGAGCGGGCAGGTTTGGAATCCGGGATCGTCGATAAGTTCGAACGACAGTCCAGCGCGCAAACCCCACGACCAGACAGCTATCCTGTATCTGGAACATTATTGAGTGGCCAATCAAATCGTTAATTCTCAATTCGCCTCGTTATATACTGTTCCACTGGGAGGCGAGAGATGTTTTATACATCATGATGTCATAAACACTTATACATCACTTCTAAATATAGATCTCGAGTGTTCACTCATTTATATATAAGCTATTAGTAATTGGCAAAATAGTTCTAACAGAAGGTGATAATGGCAGATTCCAGGCAAAGAAACTTGGCTGATTTTTTACACTCATCCTGTAATAGGTCAAAGCAACAATTGTTAATGAACGAGTCTTGTTGTTGTTTTAATAAAAGAAAAATGTTTCTAGTAAATCTAACAACAAATGTAGTTTAATGACTTATTGCATAGAAACAAACGAACAAAAATTCTAAATCAAATTTTCCTTTATTAGCAACCTCCCAAAGGGGAATAGCCGCTAGTAGTTTTGTTTTGTCTGCCCATCCGTCCGTCTGTCCTTTTTATTTGTCAGAAACGATATTTAAAAGATATTTAAACTTAAATATCATGATATTTTAAATGTTACAAAGGTCTTATGGAAACGTAATGGAACGGAAACTCCTTTTATCTTATCTTATATAATACAGACGTTACTTCAAAAAAGAAGATGATTACGTCCTACGCGTCATGCATTTAGTCATGCATATTAACCAATGACTTAAATTCTGCCAAGTCACTGGTTTTCCTGGCTAGCTCAGGCAACCCATTCCATGCTCTAATAGCACTAGGGAAGAAGGAGTATTTGTACAAATTTGTCCTAGCATATGGGACGAGGAATGTGCCTTTATCTTTGTGTCTTTCAGAGTATTTTATTAAATTTTGTTTTTGTATTTGAAGATTATGGTTCAGTGTTTTATGTATTATTGCTACTTTACTTTTGAGCCTTCTGTCCTGAAGGCTTTCTAAATTTAGTGATTTTACTAAAGGTGTTACTCTAGTCAAATGTGAATATTCGTTTGTTATGAATCGCACTGCTCTATTTTGTGTCTGTTCTAGTTTCTTAATGTTTTCTTGAGTTGAGGGGTCCCAAACAGAGGATGCATATTCTATTATTGGCCTAACCAAGGTTAAATAACATTTTAGTTTTATGTTCTTATTTGATTTATAGAAATTTCTTTTAATAAATCCTAATGCTTTGTTTGATTTTTTTGTAGTTTCATCAATATGTGGATTCCATGACAGTTTTTCATTTATTATAACACCTAGGTATTTTGCGTTTTTAGTCTGTGTTACTGGTTTGCCATGAATAAGATAAGTGGAATTAATTTGTTTTAGTTTTTTTGTTACTCTTAACAACTGACATTTTTCTGGGTGGAAAGACATGCTCCAATTTGATTCCCATTTCTGTAATTCATCTAATTCTCTTTGTAAAATATCTGTGTCTTGTGTTGTTTTTATTGTTCTATATATTATGCAATCGTCTGCAAATAATCTGACTTTTGTTCCTGAACTAATGCAATTTGGTAAATCATTTATGTAAATTAAAAATAGTAGTGGACCCAAGACTGTTCCTTGAGGTACACCTGAGTTTACTGTTATCGGTGTTGATTTAGAGCCATTTATTATTACAGTTTGTTCTCTCCCTATCAGAAAGTCTTTAATCCACTGATGCAGTGGACCATTAATGCCGAAATATTTTAATTTTTTAAGCAAACTATGGTGAACTTTGTCAAAAGCCTTAGAAAAATCTAGTAAGATAGCATCTATTTGTTCACTATTATCTAAACCTTTTGAAAAATCATCAAATAGTCCTATTAGTTGTGTTTCACATGATCTATATTTCCTAAAGCCATGTTGGTATGGTGTGAGGACATTATGTTTGTCTAAGTGGTTTATGATGTTACTACATATTATGTGTTCTAGGATTTTACATGTGATGCTGGTAAGTGATACTGGTCTGTAGTTTCCTGGGTCAGATTTTTCTCCTTTTTTAAATAGGGGGGTGACATTAGCTTCTTTCCAGTCCTTTGGTACTCTGCCCTGGTTAAGTGAAGCCTGAAAGAGTATTTTGAACACTGGGGCTAGCTCATTACTTAGTTCTTTGAGTAATCTAGCTGGAATACCATCAGGTCCAGAGGCTTTATTTGGTTTGGTGTTGGCTAATAGTTTTTGAATTCCATTTTCTTGTACTACTATATCTTCTATGTTGTCTACTTGGTTCAAATTCAGTAATATGTCTTTGTCTCCTGGGGCTGAGAATGCTGATGCAAAGTATTTGTTTAGAATGTTTGCTTTAGTTTCATTATCATTATGTATTATGTTATGTTTTAATGGCGCTACGCCTGTTGTTTCCATTTTCTTAGACTTAATGTATGACCATAGGTTTTTGTTGTTGTCTTTAGATATTACATTGTTTATGTATTCACTCTGCAGCTGTCTGCTTACTTTTTGGGTTAAGTGTTTAATTTTTATATACTTTTTGTAAACTCTTTCTGCATTTGTTTCTTTAAATTTTCTATATAGGTTAATATCATAATCAACTACTAATCCAGGTCTGTTGGTTAAGAAGAGATCTAATGTGTTGTTTAATCTAGTTGGCTTTTTAATGATTTGATCTAAACTTAGGTTGTGTAAAGTTTCTATGAAAAGCTCATTTATGTCCTTAAGGTTTTGGTGTTTATCTATGGTTAGTGTTTTCCAATTTATATCAGGTAGGTTGAAATCACCCATAATCCAAAAAACTGCATTTTTATTTGTCTCTTTAAGTGTCGTAATCTGATTACATAGTTCCTGCATGTATTCTAAACTAGAATTTGGTGGTCTGTAAATGCTGCCTATTATTAGGGATGTTGAGGTGGTATTGATTTTACAAAATGTTGATTCTATATTTTTTGAGTTAGGTAAGGTAATTTCTTCTGCTATAAGAGTGTTTTTTATTGCTAAAAGAACTCCTCCATGATTATCAGCCCTATCTTTTCTAAAAATTTCATAATTACTATTGAAAATTTCTGCATTATAAATTTCAGGATGTAGCCAAGTTTCTGTGCCTGCAATTATGTCTGGTTTCTCACATTCTAATAAAATTTCTTAGTCTGCTGTTTTGTTCCTAATGCTTTGAAAATTTATTACTAAGGTTTTAAGGTATTTTGGTGTTACTTCTTTAGTAGGTTTGTTTAGTGAGGCTGTTGTATTAATTTTAGTAGATTTAGGTTTAACAGGAGTGGATCTGGCTAGTGGTTGGTGAGTTTGGTTTGGTGTTTAGGATGTTGTATGGGTTAGAAGTGTCTGCATCAAACGAATCAAACAGTCCTGATGTAAACTGAGGTAACCCACACGGTACACAGTGCCATGATGCATCTTTGTTGCCTAAGGCATAATACACAGGTGTATTCATATGGAGACATGATGCATGGTACCATTCATCGCAGGTGTCACATTGAATGGCTTTCTGTTTCATGGTGCATACTTTTTTGCAGATGTTGCATCTATCTTTAGATCTAGGCCCTGGATTTGACTCTACATCTCCTGCTATTAATATTAACAGAAATAGGTATTTATTTCTGCTGTGTCTGATTGAGAACTTCCATTTGTGATGGGTAATCTTCTTTAGTGTTATGGATGTGTATGTTAGGTTATTTTTTAAGTTGCTTTGATCTAAAGTGTGATGATTGATTATGACTGTTGTTTCTTTTTTAAGTTTAGTGTTGACTAAGGTAGATCTGGTTCTGTGTTCAGCTAGTATGTATTTAGTAATTATTCAAATGTAAATCACAGCTTCAAACCAGCAGACGCTATTTGCAGCGAATTCAAACCAGCAGACGCTACTTGCAGCGAATTCTTAAAAACTCGATTTTTTAACTTTTAGTACATTGTTGAGTGAAATT
This sequence comes from Biomphalaria glabrata, assembly GCF_947242115.1. Lineage (NCBI taxonomy): Eukaryota > Metazoa > Mollusca > Gastropoda > Planorbidae > Biomphalaria > Biomphalaria glabrata. The sequence continues at coordinate 27,426,299 of NC_074713.1, forward strand.
CTTATTTTTTGATTACTAATACAAAACATTGGAAGGGTCGTATCTGTGACAAGTCAAAAACTCGCTGTCAGAGTCACTCAAATTTATCACAGCATTAATTATTATTTTTCATTATTTATTTATTTTATTTTTATTATTTCCCCATCCAACCCCTAAATTATTCACCCGCCACACCTTTTCCGCTCCAGGCTAGACTTAGTTGACCACATTGGAGATAGTTAAGGCGCGTCCTTTCATTTATCTTCCCTTGACCGGGGCAAAGATACGCACAGACTTTGATCTTATCGACAGGATGTCTGACAGCCGCAGTGGACACCACCTTGTGTGGAATGCTAGTCACCCCTCCCCCCCCCTTTCTCCTATGTCTCTCTTTGATCTAGGAGACCACGAGGACAAACACGCCCATTGACCTCCCAATGTGCGAATCCCATCTCTTGTCGGACTTCACCCACGTGTAAGACAATTCTAAGCCTAGGACATTTCCTGTGTCCGCCCACATTTTCCAGGCCTTTGTATATAAGGTAAATTAAATCAGGCTAGACTCTCTTTCACTTCTCATTCGAGCTGAGCTATCGAGTCTGGACTAGAGGAATACCTGGTGGTAAGCCGAACTTAATCACAAGTTCCATCTTAATTACTCTGTGTATATTTCCATTGGATTTTATCATGTGTATTTTGCCTAGTTCATTTATATTTAATTAGTGCATTGTGTATTTCTCACTGGCGTAAGTAGAAAACATAAACATGTCCTATGTATTTATTTATGTATTGCATTAATCTATTAATGCTACGTTGCTCAATTGATCGTTGATGCAACCACGTATATATTTGTACATCTTAGTCTATTTCCTTTATCTCGGCTGACAACCGTGATAATTTTACTAGCGCACTAATACTGCGTCTAGAAAAGAGATACGAGTTATCTCCCCTGTAGTGAATTGTCTCCCCTGTACTCATTTTACTCTAAGGAGAGTTGCGCCGCTTGAAGGGACACCCTCTCCATTCAAGCACGCTTCATTGTTCTCGACCCACGGTCATATGTAAACAAACCATCTGGGTCGCTGACCACCGCCCATTCCCCCCCCCCCCTTCTTTCTCTATCCACCTGTGTTGTTTATTTGAGATTATTATTTCCCCTTCTATGTACATTTTTATATTATTATTTCCCCTTTTATGTACATTTTTATATTGCTACTATCTGCCATCTATTTTCCAAATCCCATTTGTCATCATCTCCCCATTGTGCTCTAAAGCAATTTTACCAATCTGACGAATGCACCTCAGTCGAGGGCATCGATAAGATGCATGAGAGACATGTCCTAACTTGTCTTTATTTATCCGCAGCCTCCCTCAGGTGTCTGCCTATTGCCTATTTACCTGCCTATTTATTCATTGCATCAACGATCTATTTACCTGCCTATTTGTTTGATATCAAGAATCACCTACTATCTTTGTGCTTAGTGCTATTCAGCACTGCCTTTGCCTACTGAGATCCACTCAACTCTATTACTTGGCGCTATCGGCATTGCCCGCCTATTCGACAGCCCACCTGTCAGGCTATTAGGTGCGACGTCTCTATAGATTCAGATCTGTGTGAGACGTCATAGCTACGCCAACCCTCTGCAACTCACTGGACATATCCTGTCAACTACGCTGCCCACGGCAGATCCGCTCTGCCCGCAGTAACCTTGTGCCCACGGTAGCCGGCCACCCGCCCTACTGTGCCCACTACAGATATTAGATTTTGGGGATTGAGACTCCACAAGAACTATATCACCGGCGTCCCTCTATCCGCTAGAGCGCCACCTCCAGCTGCAGAACCTCAAGCCAGGACACAGCCAGCTGCGACATCAACAGGACAACCAGCTAAGTCAGAGGACAAAGTGACATACTCTCTTATTAAATGCAAGAGTGATGATTAAAGCTAGTATTATTTAGAGATAGAAGCCAACCCTCCCCCTTTTTATTCTTATATGTATATTTATGTAAATAAATATTCTTCATTTTTAACTTTTGTATCTATCTTTCATTGCTTTGTCTCGTTGCGTGTCTGCTCCCGATTCATATGCTGATAGGTTGGTGTGTGATAGCTTTAAAAATAATCATCCCCTAGACATAAAACGCGCCAAACACACATCACATTTCCCCACCTGTCACAGTATCAAACCTTTCTTCTGGTCGGAGTTAGTCCGTGGGCCGTAGTTTGCCCATCACTGCTATACAGCTTATGTCTAGCGGTAGATAACTTTACTTTTATTGCTGGAAAGTTTCACTCTAAAAGGAAATCACGGTAGTGTGCCCTTTGTTTACAAGTTGATTTTTTTTGCTAAAATCCCTCTTTCAGATTATTGCTGAAAATGGTTACTTAAAATCTTTACTAAAAATACTTGCTAGAATGTTTATTATCCATGTTTACTAAAAAATGACAGCGTGTTATAATAAAAAAAAATAGTTACCAAAGTTTACCGTTTATATGTGCTAGTTTTCATCCTGAAAATAATACAATTTAAAACAGGTTAAAATAAAACTATTCTGTACACATCTGTGTATATCGAGTAAAAGTTAGTTCTTACATGTATGTCAAACATAAAGAAAGAAATAATAGTGAAACCAGATTTTCAATAGAGCTGTTAGTTTATGAGATCTTAAAGTAAAAGACGGACAGACAGACAGCATAAAAACAACAGAGCTTTTTGTTTTTGGGCTAGCCTATAGTTTTAAAAAATGTCCCCAGCAAAATGAGAAATGAACGTAGATAGTAAGATAGGTCAAGTAAGTGTGCCATGTTTCACAAGTGAAGTCGCAGCTCATCACAAGACAATTGGAGTGTGTACTTCACATCTAGTTCAAGCTTACCTGTTGTCAAGTTTCAAACTTCTTTCTCCCAAGTCATCCATTTGAATTGTAAATTAAGCAGGACTACTTCGTTATTCAAATAGAATGTTGTTATTTTTTTTTTATAAAAAAGAGAGAGAGGGAGAGAGAGAGAGACTGAGAAAGAGATAACATTTACACTGATCATAACAATGATTAAAAAGAAGAAGATGAGGCCGACAGAGCAAGCGATGGGAAGACAACATCAAAGAATGGACTGGTCTGTCATTGAATGAAATTCTACCCAAGGCAAAAGACAGAGAGGAACGGAGAAAGGTGATCAACAGATCTGCTATGGTGCCCAAACGGTTCAACAAAGAAAAGGTTAGGTGAAAGTAATTATTAGTCTGCTCAACAGCGTCAATTGTTCAGTGTCTTAAAAGTCACAGAAACAGTTGTCCATCCAAATCTTGACTTCAGTGGACATTGTGGTTGTTGATAAAAACTCACCACCATCTTAGCACCCATTAGGAGGAGATAGACGCTATATATAGACTATGATGAAATAGTCCTGCTACACGTCATTACTACTTACCGATTCTGGGTCAAATAATTGAACTCTGTTGACTCTAATATCACCTGTTAAGTACAGATGACTGACCATCTGGAATGGTATTCTGTGCTTAAAGAACTGCACGATCGTGTTGTCCACTGACACCTGGAATGAACAACAACAAACAAGAAAGACATTTAAAAAATACTTTAAAAAAACAAAGCTTATACGAAGTGTAATCGTATCAATTAGTTTGGATCAGTCATGTCATTAAATGTGTCATAGATCTAAACTATCAATAATAAATCTGTGCGATTAATAATATTTTGACAATTGTTTTTGTTTAGCACTATTTCGTGCTTTTAGCTTTCTCACTACACTATCATCTTATCACTTATCTGGGGGGGGGGGGGGAAAGAAAGGGATATCTGGGTAAAGTTGTACCGTAATTTATTTTTAAAAGCGTTTGCAAAAAAAAAAAAGGTGGGAACGATCTAAATTCAAACTCGTGACTCACGCTACCTCGGGCAGACGTACTAACCACTCTGCTAGCGAGGGGCTTATGACCTGAGAAGATTGTATATTTAGATATTGTCTGTCTCAATTTGAGGAGTGCCAACCTATAAAGGGGACCAATTCAGTCAAGTACTATTTCTTTCCTTTATTCGAGATACCAAACATAATAATTAATTACCATTAGTTTATTAACTAATTGGTAATTTTTTTATATTGATTTTTGTGTTGTCAAATAAAAGAAACAATTGTGCAAAAATGTTCAGCTTGATCCGAGATTGGCTGTCTCAGAAATAACGTGTACAAACAGAGACAGACAGACAGAGGGAGTTGATATAAGCCTACCAATGAAAAAAGCATCCTTTACTACAGGTGCTCCCCTATATATGTTGTCCCATGTATAAGTATATCATTGGCTGCGCTGGGTTCCTCGACAGAGAGTTGTCGTCCAATTCAAAACTTGTAGTGTCAGCAGTCTGGACTCAGCAGTTGAATAATCAGATTGAATAAACATTGACAACCTTCTTCTGTTAGACCCGTTTCTTGTATTTCTTTGACTTATCATTAAGAGCTGGTTTGATGGCACAGACCCGTCAGTTATATTGGTGTTGTAAAAATGAATCGGCTTATACAAAAAAAACAACGTTCCAACATCTAGATCTTGTACTGTGTTTGGCCTCCTTCAGTCGTAGAATGACTAATGTTCATATTGCTGTGGAGCCCTATTTTGGAGAGACACTCCCGTCCCGTCCACAACTATCTCAGGTTAAGGTGGATTTCGCTTTGGTGGTAGAGGAGCAGGCCATTTTTCGTATGGCACGCTTTTCTTCCAGAGCTGAGGCTCGTGTTTTCTCGCTGTCCATAGCTTTCTTGGTCACCGTCTCTCTCCATCTGGTGCGGTCTAGGGCTATGTCTTCCCAATGTACTATTACCAGTTCAACTATGGCGGATGATCATTAATGGAATGTATGATGTATCCGTTAAACAAAAGAAAAAGTACGAAAGCATTTAAAAGCTGTCTCTTTGAATGAGCGCGTGTTATTTTTATTGTCACTTCTTTTATCAATACAGAATCAAATTTCTAGGATCTTACTTTTGGATGACTTAGTATTATTGAGGTCACAACAGTTATCTTTCAATATAGAGTCCTTAACATTTGATTTGTGCATGTATTTACATTTTTTAAATGTTTTCCTTTAAGTTCTATCATATCGCCACTTCCCACCACATTTCGCCAAATTACTTTGCCTTTTTTTTTTCTATGCTGTTGTATTTTTAATGCTTAAACTTGAACAGTGTAAACTTTAAATCTAAATGTAAACAAAAAAAAAAAAGCAGGTAGTTGTGATTAACTTGAAAATCAACGCCCATCACAAACACAATGAAAATATGAACCGCAAATCTTTCAAAGGAACAAATTATTATAACAACAATTCGTTACAATTTTTTACCTCGTAACCATCTTGTGTAACATCAAACCGTAACTCAAAAACTGTATCTTTCTTGAATGGTACATAGTCTTCTGTCTCCTCATAGCCCCAGTCGTCGCGCTGTTTATCATTGCAGTACACAATTTTATCTTTCAAGCGAGGGTTGTAGTGGAAGGCCACGTCATAGTCAGTGTCAAGACCGACACAGAAGCTGGCACTGAAGCTGTGAAAGTCAATGAGATAAAATGGTGCTCAGTTGTTTAATGTAAGCCAAAATAAAGGGATTAAAGTGAAGTGACATGAAATAAAGTGAAGCGACATGAAATAAAGTGAAGTGACATGAAATAAAGAGAAGTGACATGAAATAAAGAGAAGTGACATGAAATAAAGAGAAGTGACATGAAATAAAGAGAAGAGATATGAAATAAAAAGAAGTGACATGAAATAAAGTGAAGTGACATGAAATAAAGTGAAGAGATACGAAATAAAAAGAAGAGACATGAAATAAAGTGAAGTGACATGAAATAAAGTGAAGTTACATGAAATAAAGTGAAGTGACATGAAATAAAGTGAAGAGACATGAAATAAAAAGAAGTGACATGAAATAAAGTGAAGTGACATAAAATAAAGAAAAGTGACATGAAAAAAAGAAAGTGACATGAAATAAAGAGAAGTGACATGAAAATAAAGTGAATCAAATGAAGTGGAATAAAGGGAAGTGATGTGGAATCAATTGTATTGGATTGATATAAAGTGATGTAGTTTTGATTTGATTTGATTTTGATTTTATGCACATCGGAACAATTTAGGCCATGTCGTGCCTGCAGTCCCTTAAGGACTAATCTCTCTAAACAACAAGGGCCAGATTCTATACAGTCATATCATTAAAATCAAGGTCTATTCACAGTTAAAATAGTAAAGGTAGTAAAAATTTAAATATTTGGTAAAAATCTAATGTAAATAGTGCATGTTCACAAATTCAGAAATCAGACCTTCGTAGATAGCCCCACTTCCCGGATAAAGCCCAGTACCTTCCCAGGGTCGACATTATCAAATAGTGTTTTTAAGCCAGTGGCTCTAAAATATTTCTCCCTGACATCCTGGTATCTGTGGCAATCAACGAGGATATGTTCCACGATGAGGCGAGAGTCACAGTACTCACAAAGTGGGGGCTCCTCTCTCTTCAGCACAAAAGAGTGCGTGATGTAGGTGTGGCCAATCCTAAGTCTGGACATGGTCGTGCTACCACGCCTTGTCAGACCCTTAGATGTGGGCCGCCACCCGACATCCGCCACAATCTGCCTGAGTTTACTGTGAGTCTCAGCCTCCCATCGGTTCTGCCATTCTCGATAGGTGGCAGAGGCAATACTTTGTCTCAGGTCCGAGCAGGGAATTTGGGTTCCTGACACCGCATGATTTAGGGCTCTCTTTGCTTCTCTGTCTGCGGCTTCGTTTCCCTCAATGCCAACATGGGAGGGGACCCAGATGAAGGTGACATCCCTACGGTCGGCTGTTATTTGGTCCAACAGCTTCAGGCTCTTATGTACCAATGGGATGTCAGTCTTCATCCGCCCCAAAGCTTGCAATGCAGATTTGGAGTCAGAGCAGATTATAAATTTCCTCCTTTCTGATGCTTTAACGGCCGTAAGTGCAAGCGATATTGCATGCATTTCGGCCGTAAAAATGGAGCAGCCATCGGGGAGTCTACGGGAGATTGTTTTGTTCCGAAAGGAGCAGGCACACGCGACCTTTCCATCCATTTTGGATCCGTCTGTGTAGATGGTGCCACAATCTCCGTAGCTCTCCTGCAGTTCCTTAAAGTGGACTTGTAGTATGCTTGGGTCTGTATTTTCTTTTTTGAAATTAAGGAGGGATAAATTTAATTTGGGTTTATTCATTAGCCAAGGAGGATTCTGAGGGGTTTCTATTTTAGAGATTTGGTCAATGGGTGGGGCTCAATTTTGGATGGGTTCTCTCATTCGAAGGCCCAACGGCTGTATAACGTTATGCCTTCGATTGTATAATTCTACCTCTGTGGGGTTAAATATGGAGTCGAAAGCAGGGTTCGTGGGGTTGGATTTTAGCTTGACTATATACTGCATTGCAAGCTTTTTCATTCTTATATCCATGGGGAGTTCTCCAGCCTCCACATGGAGACTTGGGATAGGTGATGTACGAAACGCGCCGAGACTGAGACGCAGGGCAGCATTTTGTATTGGTTCCAGTATTTTTAGGTACGACTTCCTTGCTGCTCCATATATTATGGATCCGTAGTCTAGCTTGGATCGAATTAGACTCAGATAAAGCAGCAGCAAGGTATCTCTGTCAGCTCCCCAGTCCGTATGGCTGAGTACTCTAAGTATGTTTATTGACTTTTGGCATTTCTTCTTAAGTTCCTTAATGTGGGTGAGAAAATTAAATTTGGAATCTAAGGTGAGGCCTAAAAATTTTGTAGTTTTCACGACAGGAATCTTCTTTTTGTGTATAAATAGTTCAGGGTCTGGGTGGAGTCCCCTTAGATTACAAAAATGCATACTAACTGTTTTAGAGTCTGAAAATTTAAAACCATTATCGTTTGCCCAACCCTAAATTTTGTTTAAACATAACTGTAATTTTCTTTCTAAGGTGTTCATGTTTTTCCCATAAGTAAAAATGACAAAGTCATCAACATACAAAGAGCACTCTATGCCAGGGGACAGCGTATTTATGATGCTATTTATTTTAACGTTGAACAGGGTGACTGACAGAATGCTGCCCTGGGGTACACCCATTTCCTGGTCATGAGTGTCAGAAGCGGAGTTGCCCACTAGAACCTGAAATTTTCGGTCTTTCAGGAATTCCCCCCAAAAACGTGGAGGTGTCCCTTAAGCCCCATAAGCTCCAGGTCATGTAGAATGCCATGTTTCCAGGTTGTGTCATAGGCCGTTTCTATATCGAAGAATACAGCTACTAGATGTTCTCTTCTGAGTAATGCATTTCTAATATAAGCTTCCAGCCTTACCAGGTGGTCAGTTGTTGTCCGCCCCTGCCGGAATCCACACTGGCAGTTGGAGATCACTTCCTCTCCAGGTACCAGACCAGCCTTCTGTTAATCATTCTTTCCATGGTTTTGCAGATGCAGCTTGTTAGTGCTATTGGTCGATAGCTAGTTTAGGTATGGTATAACTGTGGCTTTCCTCCACCTGTTTGGGAAAGCGCCTGTTTGCCACACACATTTATAGACCCCTAGCAGGACTGCCAATGAGGGTTCGGGAAGGTGCTTGAGGAATTGGTAATGGATTTCATCTTCTACAGGCGCTGTGTCATGTGACTTGTCCAGCGATTTCCTCAGTTCCTCAAGCGAGAACGGTTTGTTGTAGTCTTCATTGTTCTCTGACCTGAAATCAATGGGGTGTCTTTCCTCCCTGGTTTTGAATTTTTGGAACTCTGGCGTGTAGTGTGCAGTGGATGACTTTTCTGCTATTGAGGATGCAAGGCAGTCAGCTATTTCTCTGGGGGACGTGACAGTTCGTCCTTGGTTTTTCAGACGCCCTATTGCATTTGATTCTTTCCCTTTGATTCGCCTTACTGCCTTCCAAACCGCTCTAGCAGAAGTTTTGGCATCTAGACTGCCGACAAAACTTCTCCAGGAATTCCTTTTGGCTGACCGTATGGTTTGTCTAGCCTTTGCTCTAGCTATCCTGAATAGCTTTAGGTTTTCCTGGGAAGAATTCTTTATAAATGCAGCCAGTCGTTTTTTCCTATCGCCAATAGCACTTTTGCAAGCTGTACCAAACCATGGTTTGCTAGGCCGTTTTGGATTTGCGGAGGTTAGGGGTACAACTTTCCTAGCTATACTTAGTAGCTAGCTAGCAAAGGTATCAGCTGGGTTCTGTTCATCGAGGATATTTTCTGTGATATCCTCGGAGCATCTTTTTTGGAATTGTTCCCAATCGGCCTTATTCAGTTTCCACCGCTAAGGTCGTCCCAATGAGGGGAGATTGTTAGTAATGATGATTGGGAAGTGATCACTTCCCCGTAGATCATTGCTAACTGACCATTTAAAGTCGTCCAGAAGTCCGGGGACGCATACGGTGAGGTCAATGCATGTGAGTGATCCAGTTCCTGGGTGAAGGTAGGTCGGTGATGCATCATTAAGTATGCATAAATCATGTTGGAGGAAGGTATCCTCCAGCATACGACCTCTTGTGTCGGTATTGTTGGATCCCCACATGGTGTTATGGGCATTGAAATCCCCAAGGATTAAATAAGGCCGGGGGAATTGTTTCAATAGGTCCTCCATGTCTGTTGGGTTTAATAGAGCGCCTGGTGGTAGATACAGGCTGCAGCAAGTGATAACCTTGTGAAGGGTTATCCTAGCTGCTACGGCCTGTAGTGTGGTCTGTAGTTCTACCCTCTCATGGGGGATGCTATCCTTCACAAGGATTTAGACTCCACCTGATGCTCTCTCTGCATCCTCAACATTCTTGCTGTAAGCACTGTAGCTTCGGAAGCTGATGCTATCTTTCAGAAATTTTTCCTGTAAGCAGACAGCTACAGGAGTCTCAGAGTCCATCAGTAGCTGCATTTCCTCATAATTGGCCTTGAGGCCTCTACAATTCCACTGTACAATTCTGGAATCCATGGCTTATTCTAGATGACCTACTTGGAGCTATTTGGCCTTGGGAGGCCCCCGGAGGGGTTTCCCTTTATTCTAGTGACCTTGGTACCGTGAAATCAAATGACGTGAAAGAAAGTGATGTCAAATAAAGTGAATTGACGTGAAAGAAAGTGATGTGAAATAAGGTGAAGTGAAATTTAGAGAAATGAAATAAGATGAAATAAGGTGAAAGAAAGTGAATAACAGTCGATGAAAAGTCTGAAATGAACAAAAAAAAATGTACTCTTTAGCATGCTTGTCAGTTTTGCCATGAATAAAGATTGTTGTTCCGGGCTGAAGACTTGGCAACTGAACAGAAGACGGAATGTCTACCTGGAAAGTTAAACAAGGTTTACAAGCAACAAGATTACTTAATGCAAAAAATATATAGTTAATAATAGTTATGGAAAATAAGCTAAATTTAACTTACGTAGGTCGCTTCATAAACGCCAGATTCTGTCTCTTCTAAAGCTATATAACAAAATAAGAGAAACAAACTATATATTATTAAAACTAACATTTAAATTTAAGAAAAAAAGGAATATATAACATTTATATACAAAGTACAAAATACACATTTTGTCAAAGGCTAATATAAATCAATATGGCGAAATAAAAAAAAATGCCTTCGAGTTAATTAAATAAAATACCTTGTGCTCCTACTGTGCCATATATTATATCTTATAAGTAAATATGTGAGTCATATTAATGGGTCACAAAGGTAACTATAAGATAGCACGTGGTAGGAATATATAATATATGTGTTTAACAATAGTACTGAGTACATTATAAGTGGAGGACTGAGTAAGACCAAGGCTGAGCTAGAGAAAGAAAAGTCACCAAAAGACCAAGGCTGAGCGAGAGAAAAAAAAGTCACCAAAAACACCAAGGCTGAGCGAGAGAAAGAAAAGTCTCCAAAAGACCAAGACTGAGCTAGAGAAAGAAAAGTCACCAAAAGACCAAGGCTGAGCTAGAGAAAGAAAAGTCACAAAAAACACCAAGGCTGAGCGAGAGAAAGAAAAGTCTCCAAAAGACCAAGGCTGAGCTAGAGAAAGAAAAGTCACCAAAAGACCAAGGCTGAGCTAGAGAAAGAAAAGTCACCAAAAGACCAAGGCTGAACTAGAGAAAGAAAAGTCACCAAAAGACCAAGGCTGAGCTAGAGAAAGAAAAGTCACCAAAAGACCAAGGCTGAGCTAGAGAAAGAAAAGTCACCAAAAGACCAAGGCTGAACTAGAGAAAGAAAAGTCACCGAAAGACCAAGGCTGAGCGAGAGAAAGAAAAGTCAACAAAAGACCAAGGCTGAGCTAGAGAAAGAAAAGTCACCAAAAGACCAAGGCTGAACTAGAGAAAGAAAAGTCACCGAAAGACCAAGGCTGAGCTAGAGAAAGAAAAGTCACCAAAACACCAAGGCTGAGCTAGAGAAAGAAAAGTCACCAAAAGACCAAGGCTGAGCTAGAGAAAGAAAAGTCACCGAAAGAACAAGGCTGAGCTAGAGAAAGAAAAGTCACCAAAAGACCAAGGCTGAGCTAGAGAAAGAAAAGTCACCAAAAGACCAAGGCTGAGCTAGAGAAAGAAAAGTCACCAAAAGACCAAGGCTGAACTAGAGAAAGAAAAGTCACCAAAAGACCAAGGCTGAGCTAGAGAAAGAAAAGTCACCAAAAGACCAAGGCTGAACTAGAGAAAGAAAAGTCACCAAAAGGCCAAGGCTGAGCTAGAGAAAGAAAAGTCAACAAAAGTCATCTAGTTAATCCAGTAGCTCCTACATCTCTATCACGTGACAATCTGTCATGGCTGGGCCACCATGATATGGCTGACATACCTCCTTATTCTCATATCTTATATTATAAAAGACGTTACTTAAAAAAAGAAGATGATTACGTCCTAAGCGTGTCCCTAAGTCAATCTAGTCATGCATCAATGACTTAAACGCTGCATAGTCATTGGTTTTTCTGGCTGACTCAGGCAACCCATTCCATGCTCTAACAGCACTAGAGAAGAAGGAGCATTTCTACACATTCGTCCTAGGATATAGAACAAGGAATGTGCACATCACCTGCCATACCCAACACATTCTTCACTTCTTCTTTTATAACCTAGACCAGTCATGTTAGACCTCGGCCTGAGCTGGGGGTATATATATTTTTGACACATGTGCAACGCTCCGCATCGCTGCAAAAAGTATATATATATATAATAGTAGTCAAAGGAGTTTGCTATGACCTGCTGGCTGTAATTCGGGCATTACAAGAGAGTTGATCCTATACCGAGGCAACTGCCGCTTTTCTTCACCTTAAGCTTGTCTTTTTGTTCATCTACACAGCATTGTCTGGAAACCAGTGTTTCTCAAACTTTTACCAATGGCGCCCCCACCCCAAACAAAATCAAATTCGTTCCTGCCCCTCCCTTTCTCCAGCTGGGGTCTATGGAAGTCCCCATAAGGGGGTATGGGGTTGAAGCGTGTAATAAGAAAGATAAGAGACTTATATAGTTGTAACAAACTTTTCTAGTATTTATTTTGTTACTATATGTTTGGAAGACCAATTGACCTACTAACTGCTCATTAAAACCAGTTTAGTCCTTTTTACAAGTCCTAAATATTACCATAACAAAGATCACACTTTCTCTTCATCACCAGAAAATATCATCCACAAAGATAATGCTGTCTCATCGCCACAAATATCATACTGTCCCATTATTTGTTCAAAGATCCACTGTCCCATTATTTGTTCAAAGATCCACTGTCCCATTATTTGTTCAAAGATCCACTGTCTCAGTATAACTAAGATCCTACTATCGTCTCGTTACAAAGATCAAACTGTCTCACCATAAAAATCCTATTGTCTCATCACCAAAAAAATCTTAAGGACTCATTAATAAAGATCCTATTGTCTTGCAAAGATCTTACTGTCACATCCTCACAAAAATTCTACTATATCATAAAACAAACCTTATGGCCTTATCATCAAAAAAATCATACTGTCTGATCGCCGCAAAGATCTTACCATCTTATCATCACAACAATTATCAAACTTATCATAATCACACGGATTTTACTATCTTATCATCAGAAAGATAGTACTATCTCCTTATCACATTGATCCTCTGGTCTCATCAATACAAAGATCTTACAGTTGACGTCACTACAAAGAGTTTTAGTTTGCGTTTTTTGACAGTAGTTAGCAGGTCATCGTGGGGTTGAAGCGTTGTATTCCAATCTCTTCGTTTGTGATGCGGTATTTGTATGTGATTACTACGATCCTTCTGTAGCATCTCGATTCCATTGCTAGGATCATTCTATTGGCTCCTGTCTAGTTCTGCAGTGTCCAAGATTCGCAGGCATATAAAAATGAGGCCATGACATGACCACAGGGCGTGTCTGTCTGATTTTAGTGTCGAGTGCCTTTGTCTTTCTAGATTGTTTTCGAGTTTTGCAACTGCTCCTGTGGACTGTAGTGCAGTAGTTCCTTCATCATAGACGATAGCTCCAAGGTATTTAACATTACTGACATTTGTCAGCTTTACACCTCCATTCAATACTGATGTCGCCTTTAAAGTCTGTTGGCTACTTTATATATATATATATATATATATATATATATATATATATATATATATATATATATATATATATATATATATATATATATATATATTATACTTATATTTGGCATTGATTTGCATAATATATACTTAGAACAAAAGAGCTACAAACACTGTGTTGAATTAGGTAGTGAGGTAGTCAATGCCAATGTCACATTATTTTAAGCTCGTTAAAGCAACTGCCAACTCGGAACAAGGTTTTGTCCTCATTCTGTGGTGTTTTTAAAGCCCACCCTAAAAATGACACAAAATTACTTGATATTTATTTCTCCGTAAAATGTTTGAAAAACGTTCAGTCTTAAGAACGAAACAAATATTGGCCTACACTATACATCAGATATTTCACACGACCTTACATTCAAGCCACACTTGTCCCGTTGGAAGGTGGGCTGATGTGTTTTTGTCTTTGGTGGACAAGTGTTCAAAAAATGTAACAAAATGTAAATGGATATTCCACAGAGTAAAGTAATGAACTCTATTCATTGATATTTTAAAACTTTGTAAAATATTTTTTGTTCGCCCCTGTATAAGCAAGTCTAATTGAGGCTATATTAATAATAATAATAACAATCTTAGAATAGAGATCTAAAGGAATTTTAGAATAGTAAGTTTCCACTCGCCCCTCCCCCTTCCTATAGAGTGAGGCTAGTTGGTCGGGCTGAAGAGGTTTGAGGGTTGAGGAGGGTTGAGGCTTAATTCGAGCAGAACAACGTTGTTTTTTTAATTACTTACTCTCTTACCCCACCCCCACCAACTAGTTCAAACAAGAGATTGAAGCATAGCGCAGTTCGGATGATAAAAACAAGAGATTGAAGTATAGCGCAGTTCGGATGATAAAAACTAGGAAGCATAGCGCAGTTCGGATGATAAAAACAAGAGATTGAAGTATAGCGCAGTTCGGATGATAAAAACAAGAAGTTGAAGCATAGCGCAGTTCGGATGATAAAAACAAGAGATTGAAGCATAGCGCAGTTCGGATGATAAAAACAAGAGATTGAAGTATAGCGCAGTTCGGATGATAAAAACAAGAGATTGAAGTATAGCGCAGTTCGGATGATAAAAACAAGAGATTGAAGCATAGCGCAGTTCGGATGATAAAAACAAGAGATTGAAGTATAGCGCAGTTCGGATGATAAAAACAAGAGATTGAAGCATAGCGCAGTTCGGATGATAAAACAAGAGATTGAAGTATAGCGCAGTTCGGATGATAAAAACAAGAGATTGAAGTATAGCGCAGTTCGGATGATAAAAACAAGAGATTGAAGCATAGCGCAGTTCGGATGATAAAAACAAGAGATTGAAGTATAGCGCAGTTCGGATGATAAAAACAAGAGATTAAAGCATAGAGCAGTTCGGATGATAAAAACAAGAGATTGAAGCATAGCGCAGTTCGGATGATAAAAACAAGAGATTGAAGCATAGCGCAGTTCGGATGATAAAAACAAGAAGTTGCGCTAAACAAAAAATTTTAAAAATATTTCCCGTCGCACAGATTAATTATTGTTAGTCTAGATTTATTACAAATTAATTAGATGAATAATTGAAATAATAAAACTTCAAATAAGTTTTTATTTAAGTATGTGTCAGTCAAAATATGTTAGTCACAGCAGGATCTGCAGTCTTTCAAGAATTATTTAATTATTTATGCTTTTTTTTTAGATTCTGATAGATGAAACATAGGCCTAGATACACTAATACTACATAATAGGAGTCGTTGGCATAACTGAATCTAAAGTGTATAACATATGTAAAGTTCCACATCTGGCATTCTAAGTCAAAACTGGTGACATGCAGCTTCTGTATAAGCATAGACTGCTGACATACAAATATAAGAGCTGATGCTCTATTACAGTGATGTCCAAACTACGACACATCCGGCTCGTGACGCAGCGCTGTACGGTGCTATCCGGTGCTATGAAGCCACAGAAGCTATGTTTAATTAGTTTCGACCTTTTTTTTTTTATTGAGGATGTCGCCTTGAACACATGTGTCGGAAACTAATATGACTATGACTTCTTAGATGCAAATGGATTGCGCATCAGTGCATTAATTAATATTATGTCCATTAGTTAATTTATGGACTGTGATGAAGTCATAGTTAAACACCTCATTGTCTTTGAGACAATCCAATACAGAAACAAAAAGTTGAACACATGTTAGTAGATCTAGTGTCTAGAACAATATACTTACACAAGGACTCCATTGCAACTTGTTCTATACACAGTGTTGCTTACATAACATTCGTCAGTGTTACACAAGTGTTATGGTTATATATGTATGTGTGTCAGTAAGGCTCGGTACACAAATGGCAAATGATAATGTTCACCGTCTGGGTCATCGTGACATCACGTTCTCCCCCTCGCTGTCATGCTTGAAGAAGTTTTATTTTATGTTTAGAAGAGTACATTTCGCTCCAGTATTCAATCAATACAGTCATGCAATATTATGCAATGTGTACACGAAATATAGATCATACTTTCTATCTATTTCATTTTGGATATATATATATATTGATTGTACATGGTATTTCTCCGACACCCAATTCCTCAGCTCAAATTTCGCACATTAATTTTTTTTACCTGACTAAATAATTATTTTGTTTGGTATCTCGAGCAAATGGAAAGAAATTGTACTTGTCTGAAGTGGTAGTATAAGCTGAAGTAGTCTCCTTTATAGGTCGCCGCTTTAAAGTAAGTTTGAAAAAAACAATACATAACTATACAAACTTCTATTTTCATAGCCACCTCACTAGCAGAGTGATTAGTATGTCGGCTTAAGGAGGCTTTAGCCATGAGTTTGAATTGAGGGCTTTCCCGCCTTCCCCCTTTTTTTTTAAATTTGGTCAATGCTTTTAAAAACTGATTACAGGTAACATTCCCCCAGATATGTTTGAAGTAGGTCTACACCTTGAATTCCATGATTTCATTTTTCATCTTTCGATATTCATTACGTCAAGCACATTCCATTTGTGTTGGTTTCATCGGCAGAAAGAGAAGAAGTCTTTGGCATCTGAAGTCGTATTCTACTACGAATGTTAATTTATAATAAATGACTTGATTCATTAGATGGAGATGTATTATGGATGTATTATGGATGTATTATAGATCCTAAAAAGTAAAACCCAACAAACTCTCACAGTTCAATTAGACCACCATATTTAATCTACATCTAAACTTTGTATTTTTATACATCCGTTATTCAGCACTTTACTTTATGTGCTAACATTTGTTTGTTAGCTCAGTTGGTAGAGCAACACATTAAAAATCGGAGAATTAGAAGTTCGAGTCCTAATCGCTCGAAAACTATACAGAGAGACAGAGAGACGGAGGCAGACAGACAGACAGATAGACAGATAGATTAAATAGCGTTTTTCGCACTATTTAATTTTAATAATTCAATCGACATAAGAGTTGAAACGGAATTTATAGCCTCGATCCCAAGATGACCTTTACCCCCACTCAGGGCCATCGCAAGGGTTGTGGCCGTCTACGTGCTAAATTAAAAATGCCGCCCCCCCCCCTTTTTTTTTTCTAGAAAAAAAAGTATTACGACTGAGATGGACCATGTACCATTTTTGTAGATCATTCCTTTTTTTTTTTCCTTTCATATTCACGCCGTTGTCGTATCCATTATGCCCTCATAGATGTTTTATATCCAATTTTAACTTTACATTTGTTTCTATTACCAAGTCATAAAGTCCTGTTGTTTCAGTAATGGACGAAACCCAGACAATGTTCATGTATTGCAACATTAGGTATATAAGAAACAGAAGCAATATGCTAATTATGGTGATATGTTCGTATGAGACATATCTGGTGTACAATCTAATTTTTTGTGAAAGTATTTGTGTGCTTATAAAATTTCAAGGATTTTATTTTCTATTTCACCCAAATTTTGAAATTGCCTGTATTCATTGATACAAATACCCTTATGTGTGTGTGTGTGTGTCAAATAAACTATTTGTGGATCCTTTGAAACAGAGACATTGCCAATAATAATTCGTTCTATAAAGGATTGCTAAGGCTGCTTTTCAAAATTATGCATTCTTTAATGCGTTGCATTTATTGTTGTTTTCTTTTCAAGAGCAATTTCTTAAAATTTTCTTTCTGCACTATATTCGTGCCTTTTCAGATTTAATGTGACAATAATCATTTATTCCTTTTGTACCTGTAATGTCTTTATTTATGTATTCCTAACCCTAACCAACATGGACCATTCAGTTCAAAATATTGTGACTCGAAACACAGAAGCCATTGACAGTGAACAAGCTTTAACGTTTGGTTAATCACGACTATATTTTGGAGAGGTGTGCACTGTTTCCACAATCATCTAACATACGTAGGTGCCTACACATTTATCCATCACATCTCTAGGACAAAATGAAGCAACTCAGCGCTGAATATTTTTTTTGAAATGAAAATAAACAATCCCAAGTACAAGTCACTGATACAATGACTTGAAATGAAAATAAACAATCCCAAGTACAAGTCACTTATACAATGACTTGAAATGAAAATAAACAATCCCAAGTACAAGTCACTTATACAATGACTTGAAATGAAAATAAACAATGTCAAGTACAAGTCACTTATACAATGACTTGAAATGAAAATAAACAATCCCAAGTACAAGTCACTTATACAATGACTTGAAATGAAAATAAACAATGTCAAGTACAAGTCACTTATACAATGACTTGAAATGAAAATAAACAATGTCAAGTACAAGTCACTTATACAATGACTTGAAATGAAAATAAACAATCCCAAGTACAAGTCACTTATACAATGACTTGAAATGAAAATAAACAATCCCAAGTACAAGTCACTTATACAATGACTTGAAATGAAAATAAACAATCCCAAGTACAAGTCACTTATACAATGACTTGAAACAAAACACGTTAAGGCAGTGTTTCCGGGTGACGACGCCCTACACGACAAAGTTTTCGTTCGAGCCCCTTAGAAGCCTAGAGGAGCGATGTAGGCTCCCACAGTGAGGTCGGTGAGTTTTTCTAAGAATGGAAGGAAAAAGAAAAAAAAACTTGGTCATAATTATAAAACAATTTTTAAGTTTTTGTTTTCATTTAAAGTAATTTAACACTAAGTTTAGAATCCAAAATTACATCATGAAATTTCACTAAAACGACTGATTTTTATTTGGGGGGGGGGGGTGAGGGGTGGTGGAAATGGTGTTGCCTACATAATATTTAGGCGTTGTAAAAAGTACTTTCTGGAGATAGAATTGAACATTCGGCGGGTCTCCGCTCAAGTTGGCAAGACTTTGGGGCCGGGTCCCTGACCTCAGCCTACTCTGGGGCGTTATAGCAGCTTCAGAAAGTGTTTCTCCTAGCGTTTACATGACACCTCTCGTCCTAAGAAGCAAGACTATAACAAAGGCAAATACAATTGACTTTTCTTTAAGAACGCACTATGCATCCTAGTAAAAAAAACAACATATCTAATAATAAAGAGAAAGCCCTGGTCAATAATATTATTCGAGAGACATTCTAGATAAAAAGCACATATATATATATAGCCCACGGACGTCTATAATGACGTGATCTTTTTTAAGATCATCTTC
Organism: Biomphalaria glabrata; assembly: GCF_947242115.1. Classification (NCBI taxonomy): domain Eukaryota; kingdom Metazoa; phylum Mollusca; class Gastropoda; family Planorbidae; genus Biomphalaria; species Biomphalaria glabrata. The sequence goes on from NC_074713.1 coordinate 27,445,431, forward strand.
GTGCTACCTAATACGTCTCTATCGACGACCTTTTTTTCCACACAAAAATCGGCACTATAATAATGCAATAGTCGGAAGAAATTCGACTAATCCCATGGAAGAAAATCCAGAAGAATCACACTAGTGGAGACGTTTTGAAATGTTTTGTTGAAAAAGTTTTAACCCATATTGTTGCAAGCACCTCTCGCGACATTTGACAAGGTCTTATTAGAAGATGAAACCATATATATATTACTTAAGATATTTTATTTTGTAAACATTGGTAATATTCAGACACGGATTAATAACTACAATGAAAATAAAACTTTTTTTTTTCGCCGCCCCCCTCCTTTTGTTGTTGGTCGGTCTTTGTCTTGTTGCTCCAAACAGATTTAGCCTACAACTTAATGTAGATTTACATCGATAATGACCCAACAAGTTTCTACGCTTAACAAACAGCCATTGAACATCAAGTGAACATGTTTTTAACATTGAGTTTTGAATTACTAGATCTACTTACAGCAGCGGTTCTCAACCTTTTATGTTCGGCGATCCCTTTTTACAATCCCCCACTTAGCCGCGACCCCCCCCCCCCCCCCACCCCGCACACACAGCAATTGAAGAATAGACAATAACAATCCATTTTTTCAATGGTCTTTGGCGACCCCTGGCAAATCGTCAATCGACCCCCAAGGGGGTCGCGACCCACAGGTTGAGAACCCCTGACTTAAAGAGTGGGGTACTCGACTAAACAAGAATATTTATATGTAGGAAGTGGATACTAAGAAGAAAAAAAAACCTTGATGGTGCTAGAAACATCACAAAAGAGTCTTTCAATTATTTCACTAAAAAGCTTAAAAGTCGAAGACTACTCATATTGCATGAAGGGCTAGTTTCTAAGGCGTACCGTGTATGAGCGTTGGGGGGGACTAAGTGACATTGCTCATTAAATCCTCTGGTGCCAATCAAATTTACAGATACTAAATTTCAAGTACTTTATGAGCGGGACAAAATAAAGGGGGTGTGGAGGAGAGAAAAGTGATATAGAGTTCAACAGGCCAGAAGTGTGTTTGGGAGGGCGATTTAAATCGGGCGCTCCAATTAATTGTAACATAGACTAGTATTCTAGTATTCACTGGCCAGACAGAGTTTGTGGAAATGTGGGCAGTTTTTGTGAAAATGCAGAAAAAAATAAGTTTCGGAAAAAGGCCAAAGTATTATGTGAGCATTTTTAGGAGGAAATAATAAAAAAAGGGCCCAGGACCCAAAATATCATAGAGCCAATGAAGTATTTCGAATAAGAACTGAAAAAATGAAGAATAGACAGACAGTATAAATACGTTTAGGCCCTATTTGTTACGTAGGAGACTTGGAGGGAGGGGGGAAAGATGATACTCGAATTTAGGGGAATGGTCAAATTGAACACTATCTCGCCTGCGAACCAATCCACAGGCCTAGTCGGTGTATTTGTATATTTGTATAGAACAAGCTGTACAGTGTGAACTACGACTACATTATTCATGCGGCTCTTCTTGGCCTGCTCTCTGAGAGCTCAGACCTAAATGAGTATTTCAACGAAATAGAGCACATTGAAAAATTTTTTATTATTAAATGTAAAAAAAAACCAAAGAAATGATAATCGATTTTCGTAGGGAAAAGAAGGAAAATGATATTGTTTCTGTAGCTGGAGAGACTATTGAAATTGTGCAAACATTTAAATACCTTGGTACTATCCTAGACAATAAAATAAATTTTACTGCAAATACTGATTATATCAGCAAAAAAGGGCATCAAAGATTACGATTACTAAGAAAACTGTCCTCGTTTAATGTTAGCGAAAAGGCCTTGGCTATGTTTTATCACGCTCATATCTGCAATATTTTAAGTTTCAATATCACTGCCTGGTATAGCAATCTGAGCATTAAAAATAAAAATAAACTTAATAGAATCCTAAATGCTGCTGGTAAAATCATTGGCAAAAAAACAAACCCCATTTGGGCAGTTGTTTGATACAAACATCTAAAAATAAGCTAACAAGATCCTCGAAATAAAGAATCACCTTTTGTGTCAGGATTTTGTGATTTTACCATCACAAAAGAGATACAAGACACCGATAGCAAAGACAAACAGACACAAACACTCTTTTGTTCCCCTGGCAATCAAATCATTAAATAAGAACAATCTGGTATAAACTTTGTCACATGTAAATTATGAGTGAGTCTTGTGTGAATGTACACTTTGGTTTCTTATAGTTATAATGTTTTTTTGTTTGGTGTAATGCACAAATTGTAAGACAAATTTCCATACGGACAATAAAGATTATTATTATTATTATTATTATTATCATTATTAACAGGCAGTTTCACATTCATCTGGCAGCTGATGTTTCCAAAAGGAAAGGTAAGTGCTGATACATTTTAGGAACAAAGGCTCTGCCAGGGTGGAGTACTGTGGCCTGCAAGTTGCCTAAAGCTCACCGGTTCCTGATTTTTCCTGCGGGTAGATTCCTGAAGCCTTTCCCATTTTTGTTTATATCCTTAAAGCAACAGAGGTTTGGATTCAAATTTTTCCCTGTTCTAGGTGGGTAACATGTCAAGGATAAGGAGACCCCGAACCTTACTGGCTTAGGTGCCGGTTGCTCGAAGTGCCCTTTCTCCTGTCAGATATGACAGTTCCACCGGATCCAACGTCTGGGCCACATATTAAGGCCAACAGTTGCACCTGGTTGTCAGAAGCTATTTGAGACGCATGCCAATGTAAGCTTTTATCAGTGAGTGATAATATCCATGACCAGTTCTGACAAATAACCTAGAGGTATGAATAGAGGAGAATCAAAAGACATTTCCTGTAGCAATCATTAAGTCTTCCCTGGCTGCAACATCAAATAGAGACTTGCTTGCTGCGTAGGGTATTAGTTCCACATAGATTCTAACATGCGCCTATTTTTTAGTTAATCATTTGTTTATATATATATAATATATATAATTCTCTTCTTTGCTCAAGAGTTTGGACGAGAAGCAAGAAATAAAGGAAATATCACTCTCTTATTTCTGCGGATAGTGATCCCACGAAAAAAACAAGAAGGGGGGGGGGAGAACACGTTTTCACATCTCGCTACGGATGGCTGCATGCTGGACTGACAAACCCTGCCCGCTCCCATCCCCCTTCGACCTGCGAGAGGTTTGGACTAGGAAGTAAACTATCGTCAACTCTGAAGGAACATCCGAAACATGTTAAACATTTTACAAACATTTTACAAACACTAAATAGCAGCGCCGGACTTAAACATTGTGACCAAGAAGTCATGGAAAGAGAACAGGTAATCTACTATGTATATTTACAGGTCACTAAATAGCATGGCCTGACTTAACCATTGTGGGGCCCTATGCGAAACGGATTTCGCTAGGCCAAGTTTGGATAGGGAAGCGGATAATAGTGAAATTTTAGAGTTTGTATTAGAAAATATATTCGTCTTTGCATTTTATTCATTCTTTACTACGTACAGAATTACTCTACGAGCCTTGCGTGTAGCAAAGTCATACAGTATATCTACTATATCATAATAATTCTGTTTCGTACATAGATCACGCTCAACAACAATAATTAGCAAAAGTTTCAATCTTTCTTTGATAATTGTCTTACTGCAAGTAATTCTTCATTAGTTTCAGGCGCGAGAAGCTTCTTTCACCAGATGACACAATGACACTTATGCATAATGCCGTTTTTATTTATCGCGCGTAGGTTTGGTGTTTTCCATATTGAATGACACCGCAAAATGACAATTTTCGTCTATATATTTCCGTATATTTTAAGGTAAATAGCAGGGCCTGACTTAAACATTGTGGGCTCAATGCGAAACTGATTTCGCTGGGCCAAGTTTGGGTAGGGACAACCGTAGGAATACAGATAATAAGTGAAAATAAAGAGTTTGTATTAGAAAATATATTCCATTTTGCATTTTATTCATTCTTTACTACGCACAGAATTACTACATGAACTTAGCCTGGCGTATAGCGAAGCCATAAGGTATATCAGAAGAATTCTGTTTCCTACATAGATCACGCTCAATAGCAAGAATTACCAAATGTTTCAATTTATCTACGAGAATTGTTCACTGCAAGTAATTCTTTATTAGTTTGAGGCGCGAGAAGCTTCTTTCACCAGATGACACAATGACACTTATGCATAATGCCGTTTTTATTTATCGCGCGTAGGATTGGCGTATTCCATATTGAATGACACCCCAAAATGACAATTTTCGTCTATATATTTCCGTATATTTTAAGGTAAATAGCAGGGCCTGACTTAAACATTGTAGGCCCAATGCGAAACGGATTTCGCGGGGTAAAGTTTGGGTAGGGACAACCGTAGGGATACGGATAATAAGGGAAAATTAAGAGTTTGTATTAGAAAATAAATTCGTCTTTGCATTTTATTCATTCTTTACTACGTATAGAATTACTACACGAGCTTAGCATGGCGTATAGCGAAACCATACAGTATATCAGAAGAATTCTGTTTTTTACATAGATCACGCTCAATAGCAAGAATTACCAAATGTTTCAATCTAACTACGAGAATTGTTGACCTCAAGTAATTCTTCATTAGTTTAAGGCTCGAGAAGCTTCTTTCACTAGATTCCACAATTATGGGTATTGCATAATGCCGTTTTTGTTGTTTTGTTTTTGTCGCGCGTAGCATTGGCGTTTTTTATATTGAATGACACACTAAAATGACTTTTTTTTCTATATATTTCGGGAGATTTGTATGAGTTTTCAAAAGATTTTAATAATTTCCGGATAATTCCAAGGCTCTTTCGTATATTTTGCAATTTCAGGAGATTTCCAGGAGCTCCTGGTTAATCGACAGGAGACCGCGGGAAATCTGTTATAAGTTATAAAATGGTTTAATTAAATAATTTATACACCTAGAATTAGCGCAGGGCCTATGAAAGTGCAGGGGCCACTGCGGTCGCATAGGTTACAGTGGCCGGCCCTGTAAAATAGCGGCGTATGCTACGTCGCAGGTCGACCAGTATTTAATATTATCTGAACTTTAAATTTCATTTTTAAAATGCACAGAGTTTAACAAGATTAGAAAAAAAAACATTTTTGGCTTTATTTCGCGTTATCAGTTAAAATTCTTTTTTTTTTTACTTTATTTTTTTCACATGTATTTGACCATACATACATACATACATACATACATACATACATGGGCGTAGCAAGGATTTTTTTTCGGGGGGGGGGGTGAATCTCCCCCCCCCCCCCCCGCGAAAAAAAAAATTATATGTATTTATGTGTGTGTGTGTAACCACTGTGTATGTACATAATCTTTATTACATTCTGACCATTCATTCTTTCGGAAGACGTTTATTGTGCCCTAGAAATTGTAGCTTCCCCGACATTACTAGCAAAGAGATCTGGGGGAGCTCTAGGAGCTCCCCCAGCGCGGGGCGAAGCCCCGCCGCCAAGCACTATTTCTGATATTGAAAACCAACTAAATGCATATTCTGAGGTATCTACAGTGCATTTTCCTGCTATTAAAAAGTTCTATTTCAAAAAACTAATGTGCTATTCTTACTGACTTAGACCCTCCCACGCCGTTCGGAGCATTTGACGTCAAGCTGTTTCCATAAAAATCTGTCACTGGTAATGTCTGAAGCCTCTTCCCACCTACCATGAGGACCTCCATGAATGAGTGGCGTCAAGTTGTACTAGGATATCATTGCAACTCTTCTTATGCGTAATCCATTTTGTCGGAGAACATGTCCCGCAAACCTCATGCGTCGTTCTCTCACAATCTTACTAAGGGGTCGACTCCAAGTTCGGCATAGGATTTCCTTGATTTAGACCCGATCTCTATAACTGACTCCTAAAATCTGTCTTAGCCATCTTTGTTGAGCTACATTTAGTGTTTTTCGATTTCGGTAGATGACTATTCACTGCAGTTTATTAATGGAGCCCTGCCACTGGTAAAAATGTGTAACCTCTCTTGAATACGCTCTTGGAATTAAGTGACTGTAGTTTGCTTTAGATTTTATATCGAAAAGAGAAGTTTTATCGTCAAAATCTTCTGTTGGGGGTTTTCCACCTCAAAATGCTCTGTAGGGGGATCTTAGACTCAAAACCATCTGGAGGGGTTTTAAACTTTAAAAAAAAGCCATCTGTAGAAGAAGGGTTTAAACTCAAAACCCCCGATTGGCTTGGCTACGCTCAAATAATTTTAGTGTGTAATTTGCTTTTTTTTTTATATTGGAGATGTATTTTTAGCACCAAACCCCTCTGAATGGGGGTTTAAACTCAAAACCCTTTCGGCAACGGTCATAGCATTTTGAGTGCGTAATTTGCTTTTTTTCTTACACTGAAGATGTATTTTTTATCCTCAAACCCCCCTGGCGGGGGGTTTAAACTCAAAACCCCTTTCACTACGCTCATAGATTTTAGAGTGAGTAATTTTCTTTTATTTATATTGAAGAGGTACTTTTTAGCTTCAAACTCCACTGGAGGGGCGTTTAAACTCAAAACCCCTTAGACTACACTCATAACATTTTTAGTGTATAATTTGCTTTGTTTTTATTATTAAAGAGGTATTTTTTACCTTCAAACCCCGCTGAAGTGGGGTTTAAACTCAAAACTGAGTCAAAAGCCATTTAGCTACGCTCATAACATTTTGAGTGCGTAATTAGCTTTTTTTTTTATATTAAAGAGGGGGTTTATCGTAAATATTAGACGGGGTTTTAAAATCAAAATCTTCCTTAACTGGGGGATTTTCGTTTGCATTTTTTTGTTTGTTTTGTTTTATAGAAGAGGGGGAGTTAACTGCAAAAACCCCAGGTAGGGGGTTTAAAACTCAAAACCCCTGGTAGGGGGTTTTAAACTCAAACCCCTAGTAGGGGTTTTTAAACTCGAACCCCTCTGGTAGGGGTTTTGAACTCAAACCCCCTGGTAGGGGGTTTTTAAACTCAAAACCCCCTGGTAGGGGTTTTTAAACTCAAAATCCCTTTGGTTGTGCTGGGGCAAGTGATGGTTTAGTATTAAAATCTCACCTAAAATAAACAAAATCAAAGCAAAAAATCAATTACTAAATTCCCACTCCCCCCCCCTTCGGGGGGGATTTCATTTCGGGGGGGCTTTGAACCCCCAAAACCCCCCCTGGCTACGCCCATGCATACATACATACATACATACATACATACATACATACATACATATATACATACAATGCATACATACATATATACATACATACATACATATATACATATTCCTATACCTGATCATCGACTTTCGGGAACTAGGTCAAATTTTTATTATATTTTTTTATTTGGTGAAGGTTTAACTTACAGACAAAAAAACAAAAAACTGAAGGACAATGCAGCAGCAAAAGGTCAACTTGACCGTGCCTAGACAGTCCTGGAACAACACGCCAAGATCTGGCGCCACGGTTCATAGGAACTAAGAGGCTCATTACGAAGGAGAAAATTCATAAATGTAATACAAAAATATTATAGAAATATAATTAAGTCGAAATAATGACAAAACAAGAGCTTATTATGAGGACGTCATGATTTTATTCCCAGAAATTTGGATTCTCATTCTAGAAAGGCTACGGGAAAGCTTGTGTGATTGTTTTAGCACACTATTTCAAATCATGCATGAATAGAACTCTTAGGAGTTCCTACACTGACTACATTCCACTTTGTACTTGACATTTTCTTTTACCTCTACACTAAACAAGCATCATCCAAGATAGACAGTAGTAAGCAATGGACGAGAGTGTCTCTAATGCTGGCAAAAGATACAGAGGAAGACATTGATTCAGTCGACGATCACATGTGGTGACCCCAATTGTCCAGAAAACAAAAGGAAAGGTGATAAAGAAACAAAATGTGAACCAAGTACAAAATTGTGGAATACACAAAAAGTGATACATTTAATGCACATATACTAAAAAGGTATTAATACAACTGTTTAATTCATAAATAGTAAGGCATAGTTACAGACTAAAAAATATTCGAAAAGCAGTATCTAGATATCCAATAATAAGCAATACATTGATAAAAGATCGCTTTACGATCTTATTCTATGATGACCTTTTAGGAAGTCATAATAGGCCAGTCGTTGCTAGATGACTTATTGAAATCTGACTTGTGTAAGTCTGACGTCACCCATCACTAGGACATGATTGATTTCCTGTAATGGCGACCTGAGGTGGAATTCAAACAGGTGTTGGTTGTTTGCTGCCACCTGGAAGAAGTGGACAAAATAAACTATTACAAATTGAGGATAGTTTGGTGTAATGTGTACATAGCCTATGTAATAAGTATTCAATAATTTCCATTAGCAGTCAGCGTCCTAGACTCGCAAGCCTATAAGAATGTGACCATCACCAGGAAGTGCGACAGTTTGATTTTGGTGTCGAAGGCTTTGCCTTTGTCTTTCCAGATTGTTTTGAGTTTTGTAAGGGCTGCTGTGGACTGTGCAATTCGGGCCAGTAGTTCAGGTTTGATTCCTTCATCTGAGACGATAGCTCCGAGGTATTTATATCTAATGACACTTGTCAGCCTTTCACCTCCAAAACTGATGCCCTTTTTAAAGCCCTGTCGGCTATTGGTCATAATTTGAGTTTTTTTTTTATTTATTTATTTACTTGCATATCATACGCCGCGTAAGTCTTGTCTTTGCACATCACCAGGTCAGCTAGTTCTTCTGACCCTGCTAGGCCATCTATATCATTCGCGAAGTGCAAGCTAGTAACTCTTCTTCCTCCAATGCTTACAGAACCTTCGTAGCCCTCGAGAGCATCTTCCATTATCGAGAAAGATATTGAAAAGAGTTGGTGAAAGTAAGCAGCCTTGTCTTACTCTGTGGTTTAAGCCAGTCTCCAATATTATTGTTGAAGTACACTGCACTAGTGGACTCTTTGTAGAGCTTCTAGAGAGTAGGATTCTAGAAATGGAATCAAGATGCTACAGAAAGATCCTAGCTATTAAATACAAAGACCGCATCAAAAACTAAGAGATTAGAGACAGCGATTGGACCCCACGGTCAAAAAATGGAAAACTAAAACTCTATGGCCATATTACAAGGACTCGCAAAGACCTTTCTACAGTGAACAGTACCATGAAAAAGAAGAAGAGGCAGACAGAGAAAGCGATGGGATGACAACATCAAAGAATGGACTGGCCTGTCATTGAAAGAGGTTCTATCCAAGGCAAAAGAAAGAGAGGAATGGAGAAAGATGGTTGACAAATTTTGTGTGGTGCCCCAACGGTCCAACAGACTAAGGGATAGGTGAAGGTGAATTCCCATTAAATACATTAACGCCCGTAAATAAATTTCCATCATGAATAAAGTTTTTTGATTAAATACTTTGTCTTTACCAGACATTTAACAAAAATGTCTAAAGAAGGACTGGAAAGAAGAATGAAATAATAAAAAAATTTACCCCTCACCTTAATGCTGTTTTGCTCTGCTAGTATGGTCACATCGAAATTGCCGTTGGGCGCGAATGGGAAAAAAGGCGCCTGTCTCTCTTCTGGTCCCCAAGCGCCGCCCTTCTTGTTTGTCCTTACAATGACATTTCTCTCAGACCCAAATGCAATACGTACGTCCATGTGGAGCCCAAAGTCGTGGTTCTCTGTGTTACCAGTCACCAAGTTGATGGAGAACCTTTGGTGGAAACAAATGAGAAGCATGAAAAAAACTAAGGTAGACCGAAATATATATATAAAGGGAAAGAACAAAGGGAAGTGTTCCAATTGTCCAGCCTTGCTTTATGAGTGTTTTAACTTTGTGTTTTACAATGCTTACTTGAACTCCCTCTGATTGGACTCTTGCTCACGTTCTTTCTCCCACTTCCCATTCTCGAATCAAGTGGAAACTTTGCCCAATTATTTAATGTTTCAAACAAAACATAAATCAATCGATAAATTAAAGAATTAAATAATAGATTTATTAATTTTGTTTTTTTTTTATTGTAAAGGGAAATAAATCCTACGATATAGCGAGATATTGATATAAAAGTATTTTTTATATTTCGATATTTTTGTTATTTCAATTCACTTTGTATGATGTCATTGTGTTACAACTACAACAAACATAGTTTAATTTTTGTGCTTTAAAGTTACTTATGTTTAAACTTATTTACATCCAGCAATGGTACAGACATATCCCAGCATTTAGATGAAGTGTAAATTTGACTAACTCTACATCTAGAATTCCCAGGCTAGAAGTCCGTCCAGTCAGACAGGCGGATGGATGCAAGCTTTCATTGAGTTCCAAGAGTCTTATTAACTATTAGGACCTATCACAAATAATTACTATAACGTGGTCACCACAAATCAGAAAGGTCACCTCAAGGTTTGAAATCAAAGGTTATGTTGTAGATACAAAAATATAACTGACCTTTGTGCATTGGGATTAACAACTCCACTGACGAAGATCATTTTGCCTGGGTACATTCCACCAGGTATAGCTCCGGTAAAAGGAACAGGCTGAAATAGAAACGAATGGTTTACTTTTTGTCTTCAGTTTAGGATCATTATAGTTGGACTACTTATAGAAAGCAAAGATTTTATATTTTAAATTGCCTTTACTATTTAACATTCATATTCATTAACAATGACAACACTATTTTATTTGTCACTTGTGTTAAGGCACTACACCTCCTAGCTATCTTCCTAGTTTAGAATGAAGATAATTATAAGAATGAGTTACATGAGAAATGACTCACAGGGTTGACAATTGGTCCACCTGACTGTCCAGCCTAGAATGATATGAGAACAATTAAAGACAGTAGCTGACAATTGGACTGCAAGTTTAATGTAACAAAAATTGGTTGACATAGTATCATAGAGAATAAAACTAGATCTGGGTAATAGTCTCAGAGTAAATGTACAGTGCATACATGTTACATGTGTAATGCACGCTACAGTATTTTTAATGAGAAATATTGGTGAATTAAATGTAGTGAAATAATAGACAATCCTGACCAGAGCACAAACCACGGACTGACTGACTGACTACTCAGGACTAGGCGAATAGACCACACATCGTATCAACTCCCCAAAACAGAATCTTTATAATCGATATCCATAGAGTCGCATTTATCAATCAAATGAATTCTATAAGATTCATAAGTAAAGGTGGTTCCACAACCTGTGGTTCACAGACAACCGGTTCAATGACCATTCTTTCCCAACAATCAATCCACTGGACAAGTGGCTCACCCGATGAAAGGTTGACTGGCGATGAGCTCATTGAATAGTGAACTATTTGTTGGTTCACCAACAGTCATAGGGTGCATCTCACCTCAAAGAAAGTCAAGCGACAAATGGCTTAATGTATTATTATTTTTTTAAATTTGTTCTGTATAAAAACAAAATTTCGATGGATGGGACAGTGAAAAATTGTGCAAAGTTTCAACTTGGGAAGCTGGAGATGTCACGTGGATAACATTTGTTACTAGACAGACAGTTGAAGCAAGTGGATATTAGTTTTGTAACAACTTACAGGATTATAGCCATAGCCACCCTGAAAGTACACAAACAAATTTTATAAGACGATTTATAAAAATATAAACTCTTTACAATTAATTATAAACACACATATGGAAAATAAAAGAATTGGTCTTTGTTAAACATTATAATGCAATCTACAAACACAGAACATAAACAAGAACAACATATAAAACAATGAAAACATGAAAAATACGTTTTAAAAAAAGACAATAGCTCCTTTATACAACTTATCGAGCGTTTGCTTTTCTTTTAATAGCTAATGAATGCTAGATTTTAAAAAACTCCCCACCTCCCCTCGAGAAAGAATCCTAGTTAAGCGAATGTATAGATCAACTACGCTTGAAAGTGTTTCAATGAGAGATCTTTAGATCTAGACTTACTAAGAGGATGTGTTCATTTTTCCTGACCATTAATTTATGAAACACTGAAATTCCCGAATGCGATATTTCTTTCAAGAACTCCAAAGTCAAAAGTAAATTTGTGCGATTAAAAATGTTTTCATTCATCTTTTTTGTTTAGCGCAATGATCATGTTTATAGCACATGCTCAGTGCGCTATGGTTCTAGATCTATCATATTGTGGACCAGTGATGTGGGGGAGGGTGTAGCTGGGAGAAGGTTTCAGTGCTGCCTTTTCAACAAGAATTTTTTTTTAAATTTGCTCGAGTCTAAATTCGATGAAAGGTTATCATGTTAGCCACCAAAAGCAGCTTATAAAAGTAGAAAGTATTATAATCTTTTGTTAGTTCAACGTTTAAGTGTGTGTTACCTTACTCTGTATACAAGGCTTACCTCCCCATAGCTTAGTAGACCCCCCAATAACTCTATACTATATACAATTAATTAGGTATGACTTATACTTAGTATTAATTATTTGGCAATTTTTTTGTGTATTTATTCATGTGTTGCCATGACGCATTGTCCAAGGTTTCAACTTGGGAGATTGGGAAGTGGGAGAAATAATGTGTACAAGATTGTTACCAGTCAGACAGAGACATTTGATAGAAGCTTTGTAAAAAGGTTTTACTTGGTATCACAAGAATGTGGACGAATTTAAAAGTTCATCTTGTGAATGATTGCTTTACATAAGAAAAGAGCTTGTGGTGAATGCAAATAGAAAAACAAAATGCTTACACTTTGAGGAGGAGCACCGTAGCCATACTGAAACGAGAAAGATAACTCTTTCATTATTGACATTAATAAAATCTCATTGTCACTAATAGAAATGTTCCTATGCCTACATGGTGGAAATATCTATAAATAGTTCGCTTTTTGTTGAGTGTCTCCGGTGTACAGAATACAGGAAGTGCTTAGAAGTTTATGTTTTTTAAAAGGTTATATATTTGTCATGCACTTTTTTTAGCACTGCAGAATTACATTTTTTAACCTCTTTTAAGCTCTAAATAATTTTGATATAGGGGATGACATAACATAAAACATAAGGCATATGACCCATACAGTTCAAAACAAATGGACCAATATCTAGCAGTAATCAAGAAGATTTGAGCGCAAACTGCCACATACTTCGATATAGTAAAAAAAGGAAAGTTCCCTTTTCAGACCTTGTGGTCTATAAGGTCATCTTCGATATAGTAAAAAAAATATTATTCCTTAATTTTGATCTATTTTAAAAAAAACTTCTAAAAAATTGTATGTAGAAATATTGAGCAATGGGATCTATGAAAAAAATATGTTACCAAACACCATAAGTTCTAAACTTACAGGCTGTGGTTGGGGTTGACCTCCGTATCCGCCCTGAATATGATAAAATGACATTCATTCTTTAAAATATTTAAGGAGCAAAAAAAAAATATTTCAAATTAATAATTTAGATATTGTTAGAATTTGCTACATGGGAGGACAACATTAAAGAATGGACAGGCCTGCCATTGAGAGAGGTTCTGATCAAGGCAAAAAAAAGGGAGGAATGGAGAAAGACGGTCGACAAATCTTGCCTGGTGCCCCAACGGTCCAACAGACTAAGGGATAGGTAAAGGTGAGGGTAAAAAATATATTAAGGATATGTATGAAGATAATAAGAAAGAAATAAACTTACTTGAGGTGGTTGACTGTATCCATACTAAACAGTGTCAGGAAAAATAAATATGAATGAGCTTTAGTATATAATTAGACATCTCTCCATTAAAATAAAGAAAAACTCTCTAATTTATGTTTAAATATACTATTATTTTAAAATATATTTACAAATATAAGACATATGTGAAATTAGGATGTAAGTTTTAAAAAATATGCTTTTCTCTATCGTTCAATCTTTCTCTTCACAATCAACCTCTCTGTCTCTCACTTTCTAGCACAAAATCTTTCTTTATAACTCCATCTCTGTTTGTCTCTTTCTGCTGTCTGTCTCTGACTGTCTGTCTGTCTGTCTGTCTCTCTCTCTGTGTGTCTCATTGTCTCTCTATCTCTCTTTTACAAACGTATTTAATTATTAGAAGACAAAAAAAAAAAAACGTAGACGTACAGGTTGTGGTTGACTTCCGTAGGCCGCCTGTAAATAGACAGATTTCAATATCACACACAGACTTAGATACGAGGTTTCATTTTCTTACAAGGGTGTGCTTTTATAGAGGGGTTTGGAATAAGATCTCAGCATAACATTGTAATGATCGATCAATGCATCAATTAATCAATCAATCTATCAAGCTATATATCTATTTATCTATCTATCTATCTATCTATCTGTCTGTCTATAGCGAGAATGAATGTTACTTTGATATTTTGGTATGCAGTTATATCCCCTTGTTTATGTATGGTTATGAATGTGAATAGTCTTGCACGTGTTATGAACTGAATGGTTTAGTCTTCGTTGAATGTGCTAGAGAGTGTGTTAGACTGAAGTTTTGTGTATTAAATATTTATTGAAGTTGATGTCATTACTTGTGCTCTATTGGATATTATTAAAGTATTAAAGTATCATTGTTATTTGACAGAAACTATTATTGTTATTCATGGAGTTGAAGTTTATTAATAATAAATAATTGTAAGTAATCAAGTGGATATACAACGAGCAGAGCCAAGTCAAGGACAAGCTAAGAAATGAACCCTGACACTATCTATCTATCTATCTATCTATTTATCTATCTATTTATTTATGGATCTATCTATCTATCTGTCTGTCAGTCTGTCTGTCAGTCTGTCTATCTATTTATCTATCTATCTATCTATCTATCTATCTATCTTAAATTTTCCTTTCTATTTGTCTGTCTGTGTATCTATCTACTTATTCACATGTCCTAACTTAAGAAATACATACTGCTTGAGGTTGACTTCCATAAGGCGCCTGTAAATTGAAACGTTCAACATTAAATGTCGTAAACTAAAGTCAATTGCTTTTCTTACCTAAAATAACGACTTATTGGTTGACATCAGATTATTAAAATAATTGGAAAGATAATTAAATTGTTTTTTTTTCATCGAGAAATGACAGGTAGATGTGAGACAATGACATGTAGATGTGAGACAATGACAGGTAGATGTGAGACAATGACAGGTAGATGTGAGACAATGACATGTAGATGTGAGACAATGACATGTAGATGTGAGACAATGACATGTAGATGTGAGACAATGACATGTAGATGTGAGACAATGACATGTAGATGTGAGGTGAGACAATGACAGGTAGATGTGAGACAATGACATGTAGATGTGAGACAATGACAGGTAGATGTGAGACAATGACAGGTAGATGTGAGACAATGACATATAGATGTGAGACAATGACATGTAGATGTGAGACAATGACATGTAGATGTGAGACAATGACATGTAGATGTGAGGTGAGACAATGACAGGTAGATGTGAGACATAGACAGGTAGATGTGAGACAATGACAGGTAGATGTGAGACAATGACATGTAGATGTGAGACAATGACATGTAGATGTGAGACAATGACATGTAGATGTGAGA
Source organism: Biomphalaria glabrata (assembly GCF_947242115.1). Classification (NCBI taxonomy): domain Eukaryota; kingdom Metazoa; phylum Mollusca; class Gastropoda; family Planorbidae; genus Biomphalaria; species Biomphalaria glabrata. The sequence goes on from NC_074713.1 coordinate 27,460,865, forward strand.
CAATGACATGTAGATGTGAGACAATGACAGGTAGATGTGAGACAATGACAGGTAGATGTGAGACAATGACATGTAGATGTGAGACAATGACATGTAGATGTGAGACAATGACATGTAGATGTGAGACAATGACATGTAGATGTGAGGTGAGACAATGACAGGTAGATGTGAGACAATGACATGTAGATGTGAGACAATGACAGGTAGATGTGAGACAATGACAGGTAGATGTGAGACAATGACATATAGATGTGAGACAATGACATGTAGATGTGAGACAATGACATGTAGATGTGAGACAATGACATGTAGATGTGAGGTGAGACAATGACAGGTAGATGTGAGACATAGACAGGTAGATGTGAGACAATGACAGGTAGATGTGAGACAATGACAGGTAGATGTGAGACAATGACATGTAGATGTGAGACAATGACATGTAGATGTGAGACAATGACATGTAGATGTGAGACAATGACATGTAGATGTGAGACAATGACATGTAGATGTGAGACAATGACATGTAGATGTGAGGTGAGACAATGACAGGTAGATGTGAGACAATGACATGTAGATGTGAGACAATGACAGGTAGATGTGAGACAATGACAGGTAGATGTGAGACAATGACATGTAGATGTGAGACAATGACATGTAGATGTGAGACAATGACATGTAGATGTGAGACAATGACATGTAGATGTGAGGTGAGACAATGACAGGTAGATGTGAGACATAGACAGGTAGATGTGAGACAATGACAGGTAGATGTGAGACAATGACATGCAGATGTGAGACAATGACATGTAGATGTGAGACAATGACATGTAGATGTGAGACAATGACATGTAGATGTGAGACAATGACAGGTAGATGTGAGACAATGACAGGTAGATGTGAGACAATGACATGTAGATGTGAGACAATGACATGTAGATGTGAGACAATGACATGTAGATGTGAGACAATGACAGGTAGATGTGAGACAATGACAGGTAGATGTGAGACAATGACCATAGATGTGAGACAATGACAGGTAGATGTGAGACAATGACATGTAGATGTGAGACAATGACAGGTAGATGTGAGACAATGACAGGTAGATGTGAGACAATGACATGTAGATGTGAGACAATGACATGTAGATGTGAGACAATGACATGTAGATGAGAGACAATGACAGGTAGATGTGAGACAATGACAGGTAGATGTGAGACAATGACAGGTAGATGTGAGACAATGACAGGTAGATGTGAGACAATGACATGTAGATGTGAGACAATGACATGTAGATGTGAGACAATGACATGTAGATGTGAGACAATGACATGTAGATGTGAGACAATGACAGGTTGAAGTGAGACAATGACAGGTTGAAGTGAGAAAATGACAGGTAGATGTGAGAAAATGACAGGTAGATGTGAGACAATTACAGGTAGATGTGAGACAATGACAGGTAGATGTGAGACAATGACAGGTAGATGTGAGACAATGACAGGTAGATGTGAGACAATGACATGTAGATGTGAGACAATGACATGTAGATGTGAGACAATGACAGGTAGATGTGAGACAATGACAGGTAGATGTGAGACAATGACATGTAGATGTGAGACAATGACAGGTAGATGTGAGACAATGACAGGTAGATGTGAGACAATGACAGGTAGATGTGAGACATAGACAGGTAGATGTGAGACAATGACAGGTAGAAGTGAGACATTGACAGGTTGAAGTGAGAAAATGACAGGTTGATATACATACACCTTGTGGTTGTCCACCATACACGCCCTGTAAGAAATTCAACAATCATTTCTTTAGATGAAACATTTTTAATTATTGACTTTACAAAATTGAAATTAGCAATTTGGTATTAAACAGCTGAATTGTATTTAAAATAGTTTGAAGAATGTAGATCTCAAATATATAAAGTTATTATAGGAATGTCATTTATAGTTATATTTGTAATAAAAAAAAACATTCTATAAGGATCTTTGATTTAGCATCAATAAGGTTCAATTAATGCATGGGAGCATGGGCGTAGCCAGGGGGGGGGGTTGGGGTTCAAACCCTTCCCCGAAATGAAATCCATCCCCCCTGGGGGGGGGGGATCGGAATTTAGTGAATGATTTTTTGCTTTGATTTTGTTTATTTTAGGTGAGATTTTAATACTAAACCATCAATTGCCCCAGCACAACAAATGGGGTTTTGAGTTTATAACCCCTTACCAGGGGGTTTTGAGTTTAAAACCCCCTACCAGGGGGGTTTGAGTTTAAAAAACCCTACCAGGGTTTCTGAGTTTTAAACCCCCTACTTGTGGTTTTTGCAGTTAACCCCCCCCTCTTCTATAAAACAAAACAAAACAAAAATGCAAACGAAAATCTCCTAATTCCAAGAGCACAGTTAAGAGAGATTTTGATTTTAAAACCCCCTCCAAAATTTACTATAACCCCCCTCTTCAATATAAAAAAAAGTTAATTACGCACTCAAAATGTTATGAGCGTAGCTAAATGGGTTTTGACTTAGTTTTTAGTTTAAACCCCACTTCAGCGGGGTTTGAAGGTAAAAAATACCTCTTTAATAATAAAAACAAAGCAAATTATACACTCAAAATGTTTTGTGTGTAGTCAAAGGAGTTTTGAGATTAAACTCCCCTCCAGTGGAGTTTGAAGCTAAAAAGTAAATCCTCAATATAAATAAAAGCAAATTACTCACACTAAAATCTATGAACGCAGCCAAAGGGGTTTTGAGTTTAAACCCCCCGCCAGGGGAGTTTGAGGCTAAAAAATACATCTTCAGTGTAAGAAAAAAAGCAAATTACGCACTCAAAATGCTATGAGCGTTGCCAAAAGGGGTTTTGAGTTTAAACCCCCATTCAGAGGGGTTTAATGCTAAAAATACCTCTTTAATATTAAAAAAAAAAAAGCAAATTACACACTAAAATTATTTGAGCGTAGCCAATCCAATCGGGGGTTTTGAGTTTAAACCCCTCTTTACAGTTGGCGTTTGTTTAAAGTTTAAAACCCCTCCAGATGGTTTTGAGTTTAAGATCCCCCTACAGAGCATTTTGAGTTGGAAAACCCCCAACAGATGATTTTGACGATAAAACTTCTCTTTTGGATATAAAATCTAAAGCAAACTACAGTCACTTAATTCCAAGAGCGTATTCAAGAGTGGTTACACATTTTTATCAGTGGCAGGGCTCCCTTAATAAACTGCAGTGAATAGTCATCTGCCGAAATTGAATAATACTAAATGTACAGTGGCTCAACAAAGATGGCTAAGACAGATTTTAGTAGTCCGTTATAGAGATCGGGTTTAAATCAAGGAAATCCTATGCCGAACTGGGAGTCGACCCTTTAGTAAGATTGTGAGAGAGCGACGCATGAGGTTTGCGGGACATGTTCTCCGACAAAATGGATTACGCATAAGAAGAGCAATGATATCCTAGTACAACTTGAAGCCACTCATTCATTGAGGTCCTCATGGCAGGTGGGAAGAGGCTTTAGACATTACCAGTGACAGATTTTTATGGAAACAGCTTGACGTCAAATGCTCCGAACGGCGCGGGAGGGTCTAAGTCAGTAAGAATAGCACATTAGGTTTTTGAAATAAAACTTTTTAATAGCAGGAAAATGCACTGTAGATACCTCAGAATATGCATTTTGTTGGTTTTCAATACCAGAAATAGTGCTTGGCGGCGGGGCTTGCCCCGCGCTAGCGCTCCCCAGACCCCATTGCTAGTAATGGCAGGGAATCTACAATTTTATGGAAACAGCTTGACGGCAAATGCGCCAAACGGCGCGGGAGGGTCTAAGTCAGTAAGAATAGCACATTAGGTTTTTGAAATAAAACTTTTTAATAGCAGGAAAATGCACTGTAGCCTAGATACCTCAGAATATGCATTTTGTTGGTTTTCAATACCAGAAATAGTGCTTGGCTTCGCCCCGCGCTAGCGCTCCTCAGACCTCATTGCTAGTAATGGCAGGGAATCTACAATTTTATGGAAACAGCTTGACGGCAAATGCGCCAAACGGCGCGGGAGGGTCTAAGTCAGTAAGAATAGCACATTAGGTTTTTGAAATAAAACTTTTTAATAGCAGGAAAATGCACTGTAGCCTAGATACCTCAGAATATGCATTTTGTTGGCTTTCAATATCAGAAATAGTGCTTGGCGGCGGGGCTTCGCCCCGCGCTGGGGGAGCTCCTAGCGCTCCTCCAGACCCCCTTGCTAGTATTTGCGGGGAATCTACAATTTTTCCACTAACTCATGGAAGAACCTTTTCTAGGGCACAATAAACGTCTTCCGAAAGAATGAAGAGTCAGAATGCAATAAAGATTATGTACACACACACACATAAATACATATATAAAGAAAATTTCGCCCAAACCCCCCCCCCCCCGAAAAAAAATCCTGGCTACGCCCATTGCATGGGAGACAATGTCAATGGTAGTACATTAGAATATAATATGCAAATTTTGACTTAGTGTAGTTCAAAGTTTCTATGCAATAAAGATTTTTTAAAAATAATAATTGTTATTATTATTATTATTATTATTATTATTATTATTATAAAGTTTTCAGCAAAAACAAAAACAAAATGATTAATGTCTTTTGTTCTTAAATAGTAAGAAAGAATAGACATCGAAAGTATAATGTAATACATCCATAGTGGCGACACCGGAGATTTCAACATGTAAGAACTAGTAACATAGTAACTAATGGGCTTATGACAACTAGGACATCACAGGAGCCCTTGATGGAAAGAAGACAATAAGAATGTTTGTCTTTAAGAAATCCACCTATCTAATTGAGATCATGCATCGTTTGTTACGTATCGTAACTGAATTGAATGTAATGCAGTTTGTAAAAAGGGGAGCACTTGAATTATGACTCTTTTTTTACAAAGCTTCCAAGATCAACAACACTTACACATACAGAGTACACAAGTTTCATAGTAAGTCCCGACATATGTGCAGATAGTGCAATTTTAAAATGTAGGTTTTATAGACAGTTATATATGATTTATAAATAGTGTAGTTATTTCTGGTTATAAATTAAATGTAGGCCTAAATCAAATGGCGTACATCTATTGCAAATGTATTTATTTGAATACATTTCGTGTACTTCAGAAATTAATCTGATTAAAGTAGGCCTACAACATTGCAGAACAACATTTTACAGATTTATAACTAGAGACATCCATTCATTCATTCAATAGAATCAACTAAATACACTATAACGCTATAAAAATTAAACTAGATCAATTATTTTCAAATTAGTTTCATTAGAGTTAGCTTTCTGTTCATTTTAAAGAGAGAGAGAAACGTGTTTTTATTGTCAAGAAATGTCCAGTCAAACTAAAGTGTTAAAAGAAAGAAACTAAGAAATGTCCAGTCAAACTAAAGTGTTAAAAGAAAGAAACTAAGAAATGTCCAGTCAAACTAAAGTGTTAAAAGAAAGAAACTAAGAAATGTCCAGTCAAACTAAAGTGTTAAAAGAAAGAAACTAAGAAATGTCCAGTCAAACTAAAGTGTTAAAAGAAAGAAACTAAGAAATGTCCAGTCAAACTAAAGTGTTAAAAGAAAGAAATTAAGAAAGGAAAATATTTTTAAAAAAGGGAAAAAGAAACGAATATAAAATAACCAAGAAAGATTTTAAGTTTATAAATACAACTTCTCAGAACAGACAACACACATATGTTAGTGTGTAAACAAACGTGTTAAAAACTCCTTCACTTACTGGCTGGGGTTGGTAAGGGTTATACTGACTATAACCAAACTGAAATAATGTATGGCAGAAATAACACAAAATTTTCGAGTCTAAATTATGTATTGATTTATTTTTATATAGTTTCATTAAAAAGCAAAAAGAATAGACATTGGTAAGAAACGTGTATTGGTATTGCAAAAAAAATGTGTGTTGATATGGCAGGAAACGTGTGTGGATATGGCAGGAAATATGTGTTGATATGGCAGGAAATGTGTGTTGATATGGCAGGAAATGTGTGTTGATATGGCAGGAAATGTGTGTTGATATGGCAGGAAATGTGTGTTGATATGGCAGGAAATGTGTGTTGATATGGCAGGAAATGTGTGTTGATATGCATGAAATATGTGTTGGTATGGCAGGAAATTTGTGTTGATATGGCAGGAAAAGTGTGTTGAATGACATGGAATGTGTGCTGATATGACATGAAATGTGTGTTGCTAAAAATGGTATATATGTTAATGTAGCAATAAATGTGTGTTGATATAGCAATCAATATATGTTAAAATGACATGAAATGTCTTCTGATATGGCATGAAATATGTGTGGATATGGCATGAAATGTGTGTGGATATGGCATGAAGTGTGTGGCTACTCTTTTCAGGACAAGCTGACAATTGGTCTCACTCTGCCGGCTTCGACATTTTCAAATAAATTATTAAAATATTATTTTTTTAAGAGGATTTCTGTGTACACTTTAGACGTTGAGTCATCAGATATAAGCGTCTGAAAATATTAGGACGTATTAATCAACTAATTCTATCGTTTCATTATGAATCTAAGCCACAACCGAAATTTCTACTTTTAAGACTGTAGAGAATGAATCACTTCATCAAGAAATAGTCGCTGTCAAGATGTCTACCACCAAAAGTTAGCTTCCCAACTTCCCAGGCTAACAGTAACGGGTGTGCAAGGAAAAAATAAATGTAAAAATGGAGTAATATTCTTACCGACTGTCCAGTTGTCAGTTGCACTTTCTTGACTGAGATATCCCCAGTGATGAAAAGATGACTGACTCTCTCGATGGCTAGTCTATGTTTAAAGTTGTGCACAGGAGAATTGTGTACAATCACCTAAAATGACAATAAAGTAGTATGCATTTTTAGAATTTATGTTCTTTTTTTTAGTTCTAAAACATTAGCTCTTCAACGTTAAACGCCATATTGGCTATAAGTGTCCTGCTGACATATACAGTCGATTATATGCTTAATTACCACAAGACCTCATTGATACATTGGATTACACATAGGTCGTAAGTATTACTTTATAATACTTTATAACCTTATTGAAACAAAGAATTAGATACAACCATTACCCTATAACTGATCTTTTAAACAACGAACTATAATTATCTAGTTAGTAGTTTTACCTCATATCCATGCTGAGAAATTTTGAAGCGAATCTCAAAATTTTGGTCACGCTGAAATGGAACATGGGCGTCGATCTCTTCAGGTCCCCAGTTACCTCTTTGTTTATCGTTGCTGACCACTCTTCCTTGCTCCAGACGTGGGTTATAGTGGAAGACCACATCACTGTCCATGTTGGGACCAGCACAGAAGTTCACACTGAAGCTGGGAGTAAAATATAAAAAAATGTCCATCCGTCCATACCTTTCATACTATTGACTATTTTCACTCATTCTGTTCAGAATTTATATAACATTTGTTCACTATTGTTTTACTCTTATTGTTTGTCGAAATTGAGTTAAATTAAACAAATTTCAAGAAAGAAGGTAGCTTTTAAAACAAAAATTGACCTAATTGGCCAGTCGTACACATTACTTATACTTTGCATAGCAAAATATTTGTATTTCTTACTGACGCTGCAGTTAGAACAAATCCACTTTCAGATATTTGAGTTAAGAAAAATATTTCTTAGAATTGCAAGATCTGTTACTCACCCTTTACAGTGATCATTAGTTTTGCCTTCAACGACAATTTCTGATCCTGGTTGAAGGCCAGGCAATTGAACAGAATAAGGAACAGATACCTGATGAGAAAGAAAATTAGAATTTATCAAACATTTTATTCAAGTTTTTGTGTTGCTAAACGAGTACCCTGCTTATTAGATCTGGTTTTGAAATAGAAACTTACATGACTTGATTCATAGAATCCTGGTCCTCTTTGTTCTAGATCTATTCAAAGACAACAAATAAGACAACTTAGGACAAATGTAAGAGAAATGTCAGAGAAATGTTTAATATTAAAAGTAAAATGAATTCCTAGTTTTGTGCTATTGAAACTGTATGCAGCACAGATACATGTCACTTAAGTCCGGCCTTCATCCACAGATACATGTCACTTAAGTCCGGTCTTCATCCACAGATACATGTCACTTAAGTCCGGCCTTCATCCACAGATACATGTCACTTAAGTCCGGCCTTCATCCACAGATACATGTCACTTAAGTCCGGCCTTCATCCACAGATACATGTCACTTAAGTCCGGCCTTCATCTAAGAAGCTAAAGGTGATCGTTTCAGTAGGCCTATTCTTAAAGTTTCAAAAGTCTTTTTTTTTGGTAACACGAAAAAGAAATTATTGACCTACTTTAAGCTACAATTGTGTACAAATGACTTAACAAGACTTTCCCCATACAAATAAAAATTAATATCTCCATTGTAATTTGTCATACAAACTAGACATAGATTTAGCTAGATCTAGACCTAGTTTTAGATCTAAATCTAGATTCAAGATCTACGTCTAGGCCTAGAACTAGATCTAAGTCTAGACACTTTTACCATTGTGCACATTTTTTGTTTACCAATGCTCGAATGTATGAATGAAGCTTGAGTTATTAATGAAGAAGTCCATGAACTTTTTTAAAAAGTTATCTCCCCTGAAGTATTTCATTGAAAAGTAGTGTAATTTTTTGAAAAATTTGCTTGCATATATAATTTTAAAAATTAGATGGTTCACTTTAGGAAAAGAAAAAGGTTGCCGTTGCATCAGAACTTCGTAAAATATCATGATGTCCGATTTTCATTTTCTCTTCTAGTTTCTGAGATCTAAACGGGACAGACAGGCCACACAAAACTAATATCGTCTTTTCCCCATTCGGGGGCCGCTAAAAACAAGTTGTTTTTTTTTTCAAACACAGCTATTATTCAGTGTAATTGTATCAATTAGTAGTCAATTGTTCAAGGATGTTCACGTGTTGTTATGAATAATCGTGTAAAGTTACAACTTGATCCGAGAATGGGAAGTAGGAGAATGACCGTGTACAAAATGTGTACCTGCCAGATGAGTTAATATAAGCTCTGTACAAAGAATATGTTGTGAAAGAAAACAATTCTGTCTTCTAGAGAGTGTACTTTGTATGTTCCTCGTTTGAATGATCATCGACCCAGTGAGCCTTCTAGCACCAATCTTCTATTTGAAATCCGCACCTAAATTTCTTCAATGTTCTTCCATCGAGGTCGATTTGTAAGCCTGTGTTTGAACCTCCCAAAGACCTATGCAGTTTCCAGTAGTTAGCAATATAAAGACAATTTTTAACAACAGTGGGGTTTGGGGGGGGGGGGAAGAGCACATTACTGTGTTGTCACAGCTTCATTGGACATTGAGTGTTTATTGTTAACTTTGGGTCTCGAAGGTGAAATCAGGAGAAAACTCTTGAGTAGAAAGAGGAAGTGAGACTTACTAAACTCAATGGACCTCATTCACCAATCGTAAACAAGCAACATTTAGCCACGTGGTGCTCTATCTCTTCTATACAATTTACGATCTCATGTTTCATTTATGATGGTTGTCACGTGACGTTTTTTTTTCGTTGTTTTATCAATAAGATCACGTGACTAAATGTTGTTTGTTTACGATTGGTGAATGAGGTTTGTTGCTTGCAGTCTTTCCTCGGTACTCGGAGCAGTACACATGTATTGGAGTTGCCTTTGTTATCCGCTGTGATGCGGTCGATATTTAGCATTGTATTTGTACGTAAACCTATTCTAGAGGATTTATCATATTTTCTGCCCGCTGTGATGCGGATGTAACTGTATTTCAATACGTTGGATTATGTTTGTATAACTATTGTGAAGGATATCACGCCATTTCATATCTAACCGTGATTTGTAGTTGGACGCTTGCACTATTTATTTTTATATTATTCACAGTAAATAAACATTATTTTGTCCACTGAAATTGGACTAAGTTTGTGTGTAATATTTATGTTTGTCATATACTAAATGTGAAGAGGAACAGTCGAAGCTCAGACTCACGAACCCTGCAGTAGCGAGATCACAACACGCAGACCATTCTACATTTTAATGACCAGTACGACTGTGTTATGTGTATCTCATTGTCCTTGGCTGCCTGGTCGTGCGGTTTGCGCGCTGGACTGTCGTTCGGATTTATCGACGGTCGAGGGTTCAAACCCTGCCCGCTCCCATCCCACGTCATCCTGCGGGAGGTTTGGACTAGGAAGTAAACTATCTTCAACTTTGAAGGAACGTCCGAGCCATATGAAACATTTTACAAACAAAACATTTTTCTTTAAGTCTTTTTCAACTACATTTCTATTTTAGGTCTAATGGAATTTCAATAAATGATAAATCTAATTGACGTGTTTTCATTACAAGTTTTTAACTTCCAGACACTGTCTCTATGCTTCGTTAAAGATCTAATCCACTACGTAACTCTGTTCCAATTATTGTCTCGTTAAAATATGTTCTCCCACTCGAGATCAAATATGACATTTCGAAGTTGTTTTTTTTTCAACTAGAAATGAAATGCTATAATAAAGCATGTTAATCAATATGAATTCCATAAACAAGTCGGCCCACTGTCTACTCAAACCACGTTCATTTCTTTTGTCCTTAATTCTAACTATTCAAGACTTTTTAAAAACTTTATGTTTCCTGCGGAGATGTTGGGGGAAGCTTAATAGACTTTCTGTTGCTAAGTGTGAACCTACCTAAAAGACCTTTTGTAATTGTTTCCAATTCATCTTCTCGACCTTCCGTTTGTACTGTAAGTGCTATATTTAATATTTCTACCCAGATGTAGAAAGGTCTCATAGCAAGAAATGGCCAATGGCCATCGTAAATTATAGTATAATATTATATGTATACTATATTTACGAACTGCGCACTAAATGAAGTATAAGAACAAGGTTACAAACACAGTTTGTGTGGAAACACAAACTAAAAATCGACCCCAAAGTGGTCCACCCAGATATGTAAAAAGGCAGGTTTCAATATTTTCAGAAAGAACATCAGAATGAAATTCTATAAAAGACAAATGACAGAGAAGAATGGAAAAAAGAAGGTTGACAGATCTTGTTTGGTGCCCCAGCGGTCCAGCAAAGGATAGGTGAAAGTGAATGTGAAGTTAGATTTGAACCTAGCCTAACTGATGTCTTATTACGAATATCTAATTGATCTAATTGTTTTGTAAAGGGACAATCACTTATTCAAATCCTAAAGAAACAAGGTTACAAAAGACAGTTTGTGTGGAAACACAAACTCAAAATCGGCCCCCGAAGTAAAATGTTTTACAAAATTCGGATAATCCTTCAGAGTTGAAGATAGTTTACTTCCTAGTCCAAACCTCCCGCAGGACGACGGGGGATGGGAGCAGGCAGGGTTTGAACCTTCGATCGTCGGTAAATCCAAACGACAGTCCAGCGCGCAAACCGTACGACCAGTGGTCCACCCAGGTAGGATTCAATATTTTCAGAAAGAACATCCGAATGAAATTATATCAAAGACAAATGAGAGATAAGAATGGAGAAAGAAGGTTAACAGATCTTGTGTAGTGCCCCAACCGTCCCGCAGATCAAAGGATACGTGAAAGTGAATGTAAAGTTAGATGTGAACCTGGCCTAACTAGTTTGTGTTCTATAGGGCAGATGATGTAAAGTTCATCTGTTTTTGTGGCCTACGGTTAACGAGGGTGTCATGTAGCCAGCACAACGACCAACCGCCTTTGCTTTTCCCCAACTAATGTCAGGTACCCATTAGAGCTGGGTAGACTCAGAAGTTGAAAATCCCAGTCTTCACCAGGATTCGAACCCGGGACCCTCGGTTCAAACTAAATAAGTTAATTGTTTTGAAAAGGCTCAATCTCATATTCGAATCCTCAAAAAAAAAAAAAATTTCCGCTATATAAAAAAAATGTTCACGAAAATGATGTTTATAAGATTACTATTCGTCTTAAATTAGTTCTAACATATAATGCATACTAATTAGCTTTTTCTTATAAAAAAAAACTGCTTGCATGATTGATTTTAAAAATTAGAATTTTCGCTTTCAGGAAAAAAAAAAAGTAGCCGTTGCATCAGAACTTTGAATGGTCTAAAATATTGTGAAGTCGGATTTTCAATATCTCTTCTAGTTTACGAGATCTATACGGGACGGACGGACAGACGGACAGACGGACAGACGAACAGACATTTCGCACAAAACTAATAGCGTCTTTTCCCCTTTCGGGGGCGCTAAAAAACATTTCGTAAAAACAAAATTTTTCCCCTTTAGTTAAGTGTTCTATGGCCGCAGTGTAGCACTGCAGATCACACGATAATATGAAAAACTACTTATTAATATTATGTTCAACTTATATGCATACTAAATAGATTTTTTCTCTTTAAAAAAAGTAAACATTTTGTGTAAATATAGTAGTTAGTATAACAGAACTTACTTAACTTAGCAATACAAATGTAAAAAAAAAAAAAAAAAAAAAAAATTGACAAAAAATCCAGACTCCCGTATTTGTTACTATTAATAGTGAATAGTTGTAAAAGTGGGGTATTTTTATGAAAAAAATGCTTCAATGAGTGATTTTAAAAAATTAGATTTTTCGCTTTTAGAAAAGAAAAAAGTAGCCGTTGTATCAGAACTTTGAATGTCTAAAATATTATGATGTCAGATTTTCACTATCTTTTCTAGTTTACGAGATCTAAATGGGACGGACGGACAGACATTCCACACAAAACTAATAGCGTCTTTTTCCCCTATCGGGGGACGCTAACTAGAAAAAAACATTAAAAAGTACATTTTTGTTAAACGACAATGCCTCCATTATAAAAATAAATAAATAAATAATAGGTTTTTTAAATTAGCTCAAATTGGGTATCGAACACGCGATGTTGACATCGTCAGATTCTTGTTTGAATGAATCTACAAATTAGGCCAGCGGGCATAGTATAGCAATTATTTTTTTTATACCTTTAGTACACGTAGAATTTATAGATCAGGTAAAAGTATAAGCAAAGCTTTGATAATCTATCAAAAAAAAACTTAAAGCAACTTTTATTTTAATGATCAAAACTTTTTTTTCCTAAAATAATTCTAATGATATAGATCTAGGCTTTTAATCTAGACTTCGAAGACGGTACCGGTATGCAAATTTTCCTGAAATTAAATTCATTACTCTTGAATCAGTCATGTCTTTTATTCGGAAATTCCCGAACGTGATAGATCTTTCAAAAACGCAATAGTCTTTTCGAAACATATGTTGGCTCTAGATCTAAGTCTAGTACTCAAGCCAAATTTACAATTATTTATTTTTTACTTTGAAAAATTATAACAGTCAAGCTAGAGTTTTCCCCCATGTGGGCTACGAGCTAATAATTCTTTTCTTAGCAATATACATCAACTGTTACATTTCTAGGGAAATCGTAAGAGATCAGCGTTCAGGTTCCGCCCACTCGACTTCCATGAAGTTCTGACTAGAATAGAATTATTGTTATAGCTAAATTCTTCTTTTAAGAACCTAGGAATAATAATTTACAGTATACAAAAAATTATATCACATCTTCTTCTTGTTTCCATGATCAAGTTATAAGGCTCAGAAAATATATCCCTTATATGATATTATAAGCACAGTTGCCTCTATATCAGGCATCCCTGTAGTATGCAACCCTGAAGGATTAGGACATCATTCTCTGGAGATATTCCGCAAAGTAACTTCTCTAGCTCCAAGTTATTTGATAGTGGAGATACATGTCTATGACGGACCGGAGAACTATTAAAATCTTGCTATTTTGCTTTTCTTGTCAGCAGAATATAGAAAGTGAATAACTATGGTTTTTTGAAGTTTTTTTTTTTAATTAGACCATTTAATCAATGTGCCAGTTACTCAATTAGCAATGGATTCTTGCGATGATCCAACTGTGTACACTCGGTCCTATTGGTTATTAACAAGCATCAACTATTTCCATGAATCTTCATCGATAACAGAACTTGAATATTTCTTTTGATTTTTGTTTTACAACGTCTTTATTCAAACGCCTGGCAAGATAATATAAGTTTGAACCTACTCTTAGTCAACACTATGACCTGTTAGCCAGTTACTATTTAAAGCTAAATTATCAGTGAGGTGTTTTATTGAAAGCATCGTTACAATCAACAAGAAGGAGAGGAAGACAGAATTCAAGAAAACATTGTTTAGAAAATATTCTATCCCCCACACTTCAATCTATGGGCTCCTATTTCCAAACCTCACAACATGTGAGATCTATTTGTATTGCCTCTATTTCTAGGGCTTGGTAGTGCAGCTTTCAAATCACCGTCACGCATGGTTGACTCACAGCCAATAGTCTTATGTATACACAGGCAGGCTTGAGAAAAGTCAATAAATATCTGCACAAACTTGGTTTCTTCTCTCCCTAGTGCATGAAGGGCTCTCATTATTTTAACACTTTTCTACTTCAGGTCTTAAGTTTCAAAGATGTGTGATTGCGTCAATTCGCATAGTATGTACTTTGATTAATCATCTCGATGGTCAAGAGATTAAACAATGCCAATCCTGATCGGTCCGATAGAAGGCTTAAGCTATTAACATTCCAGTCTTTATTTCTTAACATTCCAGTCTTTATTTCTTAACATTGCGCACTATTTTTCTGAACATTCCAGGTCCATTAAAAGGCATCCAACAGGTCCATGCTGCCCATATATATATAAGAAGAAGTTGCACAAGAAGTTGCAAAGGGAAAAGATCGTCTCACGAGACGTAAAATGCCACAGAGATATATATATATATATATTATATGTATGTATGTATGTATGTATGTATATATGTGTGTGTATGTCTGTGTATGTCTGTGTGTGTGTGTGTGTGTGTAATGGGAAAAAACACAAAATCACTACCATATCTCAGGTTTAGTTCCCTTTTTCTATTTAAAACCAAATTAATTAATTAATTCCCTTTAATTGATTAACTAATTTTATTTTATTTTTTATTGAGTCCTACGTTGTTATCGACTATGACTAAGTGTGCTAAAGCTCAATTTGATCCAACAATGGGAATTAGGAGAAATAACGTGTCAAAGATGTTTACCAACAAAACAGACCAAGTGAGTTGATATAAACTTTGTAAAAATAGTCTCCTGTTAGTCCAAAGTCAATGTAGTGAAAGCGATTTAGGTGTGTTCTTTGCAGCATAATGGGTACGTACTATTGACCCACTGTGGCCGACTGCGTGTAGTATAATGTGAATAGCCTATATTAAATTACTCTGTCTGTCCGTCTGTCTGGTACATTTTTTTGTAAAAGCTATTTCTCCCACATCCATTTTTGGATCAAATTAAATGAAAAGGGAAATAAATGCAATATATGACTCTAAATGTGGAGTTTTTTTTCTTAGTACGTTTTATACACGCTTTTTCTACCAATTCTCGTCCTCGGATCAAATTGAAATTGGGCATAACTATTCATTTGCTTAATCAATTTGTGGTAATTATTTTTTTAATTATAGAAAAAAAACTAAGTTTGTTCCTACAGCATCGAGATATATGTTGCTGATTTTTGCGGTTCTTTCCTTAGATAAGCTTTGTTTAAAAAAAAGATTTTTTTTAAATTTTACTTGTTTACCTATTTAAAGTTAAGACTATTCCACTGACACTGCTGACTCAATAGTCAACTAAATGTAACAGACAAACAAAACAAAACACTTGCGACTGTCAATTTAGCATGTAAACTATAGAAGTGAACTTGCTTCTAAGGTCAACAACCTGAGTTCCATGATTACCAATAAGAGTTCTCCCCCTTCAGTTAACTGACGGATTTGTCAAACCAGTTTTTTGGGTATCTAAAAAAAAAGTACGCGCTATTTTTAGCCATCGTGTGTGTGTTTGAATAAAATACCTATCAATGTATCCGTGACACACGGATCGTTAGGTGTGCATAAAGAATAGGTCCAATAAAAGACGGCTCTCTCTTATATGCATTCCTATGTAAACAGTGTTTGCATTAGCTAACGATCAGGGAAAGGTGCTTATACAAAGAAATTTTGTATAGACTCAACACCAAACAGAAGAATGCATCATAATATATCAAGTAAATGTGTCTTTTTTTTTGGTCATGTCAACATTTGTACAATCTAAAGCTGGCAGAGACGCCAAGGCTTTACGGCATTGTTGTGGAGTCAGCAAAAAAAACCCAAACAAACATCAAAAGACACCATGAGAGCCAAACTGTAATTTCTTGTATTGTTTCGTTTGTTCTTTCAGAAGTGAAGATTTTTTACATTCCAAGCCAGACCTCTCACACGACTGCTGGGGATGGCAGTGGGCAGGGTTCAAACCCGCGACCATCAAGACGGTTGTCCAGAGCGCATACCACACGACAGGCAGCGATTCACATATCTCAGTAGACATAAAGTTCCTTTCAATCATTTTTTTTTTAGGACAAACGAACGTTCAGAAAGCTAATTTTTAATTATTCTATTAGAACTCAGCAGCTCTGCCCGCCATCTTCTAAACCTCCACTTCCCATAATGCATCTTAGTTCTACTGTAAGTTACTGTACCAAATAACAGAAACTTATAAAATGTGTTGCTTTTTTTTTCAACGTGATACTGAAGTTATGGTAGCTGGGACTGACTTATTGATGTTGTTGTTTTATATTATTTTCCTAACAATACTTGGAGCTATCAAAGATTTACCAGACCAGTAAATCGTACAGATATTTGCCTCAGCTACACATCTACTAGCACGCCCCCATTTGAAATCACGCTTCAAAAAGCGAACAACTAGTTTAATTTGCCTACGTAATCTAAATATGTATTGAACGCAGATTTTTAGCGGCCCCCGAAAGGGGAAAAGACGCTATTAGTTTTATGCGAAATGTCTGTCCGTCTGTCCGTCGTCCCGTTTAGATCTCGTAAACTAGAAGAGATATTGAAAATCCGACTTCACAATATTTTAGACCATTCAAAGTTCTGATGCAACGGCTACTTTTTTTTTCCTGAAAGCGAAAATTCTAATTTTTAAAATCAATTATGCAAGCAGTTTTTTATAAGAAAAAGCTAATTAGTATGCATTATATGTTAGACCTAATGTAAGACGAATAGTAATCTTATAAATATCATTTTCGTGAACATTTTTTCTATGTAGAGGAATTTTTTTTTTTTTTTTTTTTGAGGATTCGAATATGAGATTGATCCTTTTCAAAACAATTAGCTTATTTAGTTCGAACCGAGGGTCCCGGGTTCGAATCCTGGTGAAGACTGGGATTTTCAACTTCTGAGTCTACCTAGCTCTAATGGCTACCTCACATTAGTTGGGGAAAAGCAAAGGCGGTTGGTCGTTGTGCTGGCTACATGACACCCTCGTTAACCGTAGGCCACAAAAACAGATGAACTTTACATCATCTGCCCTATAGACCACAAACTAGTTAGGCCAGGTTCACATCTAACTTTACATTCACTTTCACGTGTCCTTTGATCTGCGGGACGGTTGGGGCACTACACAAGATCTGTTAACCTTCTTTCTCCATTCTTATCTCTCATTTGTCTTTGATATAATTTCATTCGGATGTTCTTTCTGAAAATATTGAAGCCTACCTGGGTGGACCACTGGTCGTGCGGTTTGCGCGCTGGACTGCCTGCTCCCATCCCCCGTCGTCCTGCGGGAGGTTTAGACTAGGAAGTAAACTATCTTCAACTCTGAAGGATTATCCGAATTATGTAAAACATTTTACTTCGGGGGCCGATTTTGAGTTTGTGTTTCCACACAAACTGTCTTTTGTAACCTTGTTTAATATAATTTCTGAAAATTTTCTGAATAGTCCGAAACTAATTCCTTGTTAGTTTACTTCCCCTTACCACACTTTACCAAATGCTACTAATTCGTAATTTTTTAAATTGAAGATCGCAATAAACAAGGCCGGACTTAACTACAGGCAACACAGACTATACCTTAGTGCTCCCAATACATATTTAACACTGAATGTAATATCTGGCCTTATTTAAGGGTCTCATTTCTTATATAGCTTAGGCACTGCCTATAAATGGGTTTAAAACATAAAGCCTCACATACATATATGTATTTATGTGTGTGTGTGTGTGTGTACATAATCTTTATTACATTCTGACCCTTCATTCTTTCGGTAGACGTTTATTGTGACGAAGAATAGGTTCTTCCATGAGTTAGTGAAAAAATTCTAGATTCCCCTACATTACTAGCAAAGGGGTCTGGGGGATCGCTAGGAGCTCCCCCAGCGCGGGGCGAAGCCCCGCCGCCAAGCACTATTTCTGATATTGAAAACCAACAAAATGCATATTCTGAGGTATCTACACTGCATTTTCCTGCTATTAAAAAGTTTTATGTCAAAAACCTAATGTGCTATTCTTACTGACTTAGACCCTCCCACGCCGTTCGGAGCATTTGACGTCAAGCAGTTTCTATAAAAATCTGTCACTGGTAATGTCTGAAGCCTCTTCCCACCTACCATGAGGACCTCCATGAATGAGTGGCGTCAAGTTGTACTAGGATATCATTGCAACTCTTCTTATGCGCAAACCTCATGCGTCGTTCTCTCGTAATCTTACTAAGGGGTCGACTCCCAGTTCGGCATAGGATTTCCTTGATCTTAAACTCAAAACCATCTGGAGGGGTTTTAAACTTTAAAAAAAAAAGCCATCTGTAGAAGAAACTCAAAACCCCCGATTGGCTTGGCTACGCTCAAATAATTTTAGTGTGTAATTTGCTTTTTTTTTATATTGAAGATGTATTTTTAGCACCAAACCCCTCTGAATGGGGGTTTAAACTCAAAACCCCTTTGACTACGCTCATAGATTTTAGAGTGAGTAATTTTCTTTTATTTATATTGAAGAGGTACTTTTTAGCTTCAAACTCCACTGGAGGGGAGTTTAAACTCAAAACCTCATAGACTACACTCATAACATTTTTAGTGTATAATTTGCTTTTTTTTATTATTATTAAAGAGGTATTTTTTACCTTCAAACCCCACTGAAGTGGGGTTTAAACTCAAAACTGAGTCAAAAGCCATTTAGCTACGCTCATAACATTTTGAGTGCGTAATTAGCTTTTTTTATATATTAAAGAGAGGGGTTTATCGTAAATTTTAGACGGGGTTTTAAAATCAAAATCTTCCTTAACTGTGCTCTTGGAATTAGGGGATTTTCGTTTGCATTTTTTTTTGTTTTGTTTTATAGAAGAGGGGGAGTTAACTGCAAAAACCCAAGGTAGGGGGTTTAAAACTCAAAACCCCTGGTAGGGGGTTTTAAACTCAAAACCCCTTCGGTTGTGCTGGGGCAAGTGATGGTTTAGTATTAAAATCTCACCTAAAATAAACAAAATCAAAACAAAAAATCAGTCACTAAATTCCGACTCCCCCCCCCCTTTGGGGAATTTCATTTCGGGGGGGGGGGTTGAACCCCAAGAACCCCCCCCCTGGCTACGCCCATGCTAACATATCATAATTTACTTTGCATTCTAATGTTTTTAATGGTATTAACAAAAAAAAGTTCTAGATATTTCATGACATGATTTATGTTGTGTTATTTATTTGAAACACACACACACAAACAAACATTGTGAAGTCTAAGAAACACAAGAAATATAAGACACCTAATGGCACACACACACACACACATATATATATATATATATATATATATATATTTGCTCATGTTAAGAAAGTCTAGCTGACGGTAAGAAAGTCTGTCTCACGGTAAGAAAGTCCAGCTAGTGCATTGACATCACCTGCCCCTAGAAAACTCAAGATCATAAATGAGAAAGTTTACTTTTTAAAAAGTTTTTTAGAACTTGTCGCAGTTGTGTATAAGGTAGAATAATAAGTTTATTTTGAGAGAAAACAGCACATGACGAGAGAGAGAGAGAACATACTCATTCAAAGTGTTAGCTAGCTATTCATATCTCAAATGTGTGTGTTGTGTCTGTTCTCTTTTGAGAAATGGAGTTGTTTTTAATTGAAAAAGAGTCATTGTCATCACATTACATTTCCAAGAGGCAGTGTTAGTCTTAGTCTTATTGGACTGCCTAGGGTCACTTAATAAAAAGACTGTGTATTATATAGTTAAATAGTTTATTGATGACATATCTAAGAAAAATAGTGAATGTCAAATGGCAAGACAAAATAGCAGATACTGAAGTCCTTCAAAGATCGGGTCTACAAAGCATCCATACAATCCTGATGCAGTCGCAGCTGCGATGGGCAGGACACGTCTGCAGAATGGAAGACCACCGCATCCCTTAACAACTCTTGCATGGCCAACTAAGCGAAGAAAAGCGCTCGCAAGGTGGTCAAAGAAAGTGCTTCAGGGACACCCTCAAAGCTTCTCTGAAGGCGTTCAGCATAGACCTGGTAGACAGAGGCACATGACAGAGCATCATGGCGTCGCGCTGTGAAAACTGGCGCACAGGTTGCTGAGGAAAAGAGAACCACGCTGGCAGAAGAAAAACGCCAGAGAAGAAAAGCAAGGCTCACGACACTAGCTCCAGATGGAATAACCTGCCCAGTGTGCGGCCGAACATTCCGGGTTCACATAGGTCTCATCAGCCACATGAGGAGGCATAAAACCCCAGTGCAAAGCCCTCAGCCCCCTGAATGACAAAGTGGTCACCATCGAACCACGATGGACGAACTATATAGGCTATATAAATATACATTAATAGTGCTTTTTTTTCAATAGGTGCATTGCCTAACCTTAACTCACTAGCGGATCCAGAACTTTGGAGTGGGGGGGGCGATTTTTTTCCAAACCCTAACCCTAACGCCCAGTAAACCCTAACCCTATGCATAAACGTGCGTACAGCATATATATATATATATATATATATATATATATATATATATATATATATATATATATATATGTATATATATATATATATATATATATATTATATATATATATATATATATATATATATATATGAGAAAAAAAGCGCAGCATTTCTCAACCTTCGGCGAAAAACAAAACAACTGGGGCAGCGCTATAAGGTTCCATAGTTGGTTTCGGGGCAAAGCTCCGACGCCAAAAGCGTTTTCTTGCTTTTTTCACTGAAGAAACGCATTCTCCTGACATATACAGCTCATTATTCAAAAAAGAATTCGGGGCGAAGCCCCGACGCCAAAAGCGTTTTCTTTCATTATTCAATGCAGAAACACATTCTCCTGACATCTACAGCTCATTATTCATAAAAAGAATTAGGGGCTAAGCCCCGACGCCAAAAGCGTTTTCTTGCATTCTTCAATGCAGAAACGCATTCTCCTGACATCTACAGCTCATTATTTATCAATGGAGTTCGGGGCGAAGCCCCGTCGCCATAAGCGTATTTTTTGCATTCTTCAATGCAGAAACGAATTCTCCTGACATATAGAGCTCCTTATTCATAAAAAGAATTCGGGGCGAAGCCCCGACGCCAAAAGCGTTTTCTTGCATTCTTCACTGCAGAAACGCATTCTCCTGACATATACAGCTCATTATTCATAAAAAGAATTCGGGGCGAAGCCCCGACGCCAAAAGCGTTTTCTTGCATTCTTCAATGCAGAAACCCATTCTCCTGACATCTACAGCTCATTATTTATCAATGGAGTTCGTCAAAAGCGTTTTCTTCACTGCAGAAACGCATTCTCCTGACAACTACAGCTCATTATTCATAAGTGGGGTTCCGACGCCAAAAACCTTTTCTTGCATACTTCACAGAAGAAACGCATTCTCCTGACCTAAAGCTCATTTTTCATACTATTAAAAAAGGACCTTTCGAATAATGTTGTACTTGAAAAATATTCTAATATGAATTTATAGGCCCTTAATACATTGCAAATAAAACCGATTTGTTCCTTGAGAAGATATGATACCCCACATATTTAGATTTGGCTTTGAGGATCGCCGCCGAAAAAAGAATTATTCGATAAATAATATTCAATAAAATTAAAGTATAAATTGTGAATTATAGTCCCAAATTTATTTAACTAGAAAAATTTCAGATTGAGTAAAGGTTGGGAAAAGGCGACTATGTTCCGCGTTATTTGAGTTTAGAACTTCTCAATCATGACTCTTATACTAAAAATTTCGTTTGAATTCTAACTTTCTTAAAATAATTATGATAAATTCATGTGAAATTACATAAACTTTGTCTGGAAATGAGAGAGCGGTAGAGTGAAAACGATTAATCCTCGCTCCTTTAATAATTTCTGCTAAAGATTGCATTTGGCATTAAAGAATAGGAGTGGGGCGACTCAACTAATTTTGTTTACAAACTATGATTCTCCATAAAAATAGGACCGCCCCCCCCCCACTCAGAGGGCTAGAGTGGGAGGGCAGTACATGCAATCACTCTCCCCCCAACTCCACCGAATCGGCCAAGATACCAGAAGGGGATTGACATAATATAAAATTTATATATTAATTGAATTAATTTTGTTCACAAACTATGATTTCTCCATAAAAGTAGGACCGCCCCCCTCCCCACTCAAAGGGTTTAGGCAGTAGAGGTATTCGCCCCCCCTCCCCCAATCGGCAAACAGGGAACGTTATAATATAAAGATCGGTTAAAATATTAATAACAAGTTTTAATCATATAGGCCTATATATATATATATATTTAATTGTTTCTGTTAGCAAGCTGTGATTTCTACAAATAAATTGGACCGCCCCCCCCCACTCGAAAGTGTATGGGTGGGGGGGGGGCGGGATTGATACCATCGCCCCCTCCCGACCCCACCAAATCGGCCAACATACTAGAGGGGGGGGGCGAAATAATCTAAAAATAGGTTGAAATATAAATAATTAGTATATATTATTAACATAAGTAATAAATTCGTATACAAATTGTGTGAATTCTATACTAAAATTCGTCCGCCCCCCCCCCTTCGGGGGGGGGGGGGTCGGCCGAGTGGGGGGGGGCGATCGCCCCTACCGCCCCCCCCTGGATCCGCCAGTGCCTTAACTACTATTAAATTAATAATAAACGTTAATATACAACAACATTAAATAATTTTTTCCCCACAAGGAAAAAGGTGCGGTACTTTTAAAACGTTTCCTTGAAGGTTATTTTGCCAAATTATTCACAATATTAAATCACAAGGTATTAGAAAAAAAAACTAATAATGTAGTTGCCGACGATATCTGTTCTAATGCACTTGAATAGCACTTTACATTATAGTGAGCGTTGTCGGGCCGTGTTTAGCGAGGGGTCTGAAGTTCTCTATGAACAGAGAGAGCGCACACTCAGCTTTGAGCAGCTCCGCCGAGACAAAAGATGCACTCCTCTAGTCATTGTCATACAAAGATAATGTTCGACCCTAGGCTATTTACATACTCATGTTAAAGGTCAAAGTTTAACTACTACAGCAAGAAAAACAAAAGCAATAAATATATATATCTTACATGCCATGGCTACTGGAAGTCAGCGAACGATCACCAAGTCAGTGCACTGAAGAGACGATTCACTGAGTCAGCCCACCGCAAACATAACATTTATATCCTGTTCTGCCTGGTTGCATCTGATCGTCGACCAAATCGCTTGGTTTTTTTTTCTCTCTATTTACACTGACTGTCCCCGATGTTTACCTGTGTGAGCATGCGGGGGTGGAAGAGATTTGACTTACGTGCTACATGTAGGCGTATTAAAGGTAAAGTTAGTGGAACATAAAGGACGAAACAGAGTTAGATAGGGTTTTATTTCAATAATTCAAAACTAGTAAACAAAAAAAGTTTAATCAGGAAATCATGTCGAATGCAATTTTTAGCCGATTCTATAGTCCTGTTTTTACTAAATAGCCTTAATTGTTATTTCCGAGGTGAATTCTATTGTAATTACTGACTAAAAAGAAATTCTCAACTTTGTATTTGTGTGTGTGTATTAGAGAGGGTGTGTGCATGAAGTAGTAGACTGCTTAGTATCACTTAAATTGTCAATATTTCTATTTAATATTTATTAGGATAACTTAAACTCATGGGCGGCACCCGATGGTCAGTTGTTTGGTAATCAATGCAGGTGAAAGGGCAAGTTTGATATTTGAGCAACAAGAGGGGGAAATTGGATTACAAAGGTCAGTAAAACTCCGTAGTGATTTCCATTTAAGTATATATCTCACTAAGGATCGTTCAGGATATTTGTAAAATTTATTTGAGCCACCTAAAGACTTGTCCTATAAGTAGGCCCAGTGGCGAAGCTAGGGTATTTGATGCCCTGTGCGGCAGTTCCTCATGATGCCCTCCAAAAAAATATTTTAAGACAGCGAAAGTTTCTAATTTCGAAATAAAGTGCATTCATTATTTAAGCATTGCTATTTCGCAAAGAATCAATTTTACAAAAAGATAATACAAGTGAATCTCACGTAATTTCTCGCCGGCAAGCTATGGATAACTTTATCGAAATCAGTTTTTTTTCCACTAGGTCTTGTTCAATAGATGACATTGCCAAATTAGTGAGTCTTAAATTCGTCATCGTTGATTGTAAGTATTTCTTCATCAAAGTAAGTTTGGAAAAACTTCGCTTGCATGTAACCACACTTACCACAGAAATAAAAAAAAAATTGTGAATCTAGATGGCAATATTCGGGGACTGACATTTTTTTAAATAAAACTCTAGAGCTCAATAGATTCTTGTTTCTGAAGTTCGGAGACTTCTGGAGAAACTGCGACAACTACCTGAAGCCCCCAGACAAAATTTGTTTATGTCTATGTCGCTGGGAGAACCATCCAACCATCCAGATTGATTTCCATCTGATGATTCAATAAAGGCGACTGAAAGTCATATTTATTATGACGTTGTCATGATGGGGTTATTATTTCATGAACAATAAGGTCCAAGGAAGGTATTTCCATCAGTAGCTATTTCTATCTTCATCTTTTTTCGCCTAGCAGTTTTTGTGTGTGGCCAATACGTCTCTGAGGGTCTGCATGACAATGTACCCTCAAATTTTGATCCAGATTTTAGATGTTAAGGGTACTCTGGAAAATAATCGAGAATTATTTGCTTTTTAAACTTTCTGTATGATTTTTGTTTTGTTTTTATTAGCATTTATATTACAATATTTTCATTTTTATTTTCTTGAGACATGTACGTATTCGGTCTCTCAAGAATGGATCGTACTTGGATAGTAATTTCACTCCAGAATATTTCTTTGATTTTGTACTGCCAATTGTTCTTCAACTTGTTCGTGATGCCCACTGAGAGACAGATTCTGCTTTAAGTGAAAACGCATGATGTCCAAGGTTCTCTACAGATAATCTCTCCACATTTTCACCTCTTGCTTATTTAATCTTGAGCCTTGCTGTCATTATTGTTGCCTAGTCACAGACAAACTTCAAGTTCCCTCCAAGTAAGTGATGTGTGGCTGAGAGGCTAAAACCGCTTGGTTACGGCTTGGCCACCTTACATGTGGGCTTGAGTTCGAATCCCTACTCTAGAAAGGTAGTGTTTGCTAACCGGATGGAAAACCTTCTCCCACATACCCCTCCACCACTGGTCCACAAAAGAGATTGATCCATTACTAAATAGTTATAGAAAAAAAACACTATTATAAACTTGTCCACAACCAGTGCATTGAACAATGAAGCATCATCATGTAAGGCTTCAAAAAAAAAGTGTAAAAGTTGCCTTCAGAGATTTAAACAAATCTGATAACATTTTATTCCAGTTGGTCTACAGCTTACATTTGATTTAATTTAAGAAAGAATATAGGACATATCAAATAAACAAAACAAATAAATGTGTTTGTTTTTATTTATGTAATTACATTGTGTAGTTTTACTGAAAGTTGGTCCTCAGTTTGCTGCCCCCCACCACTTGATGCCCCGTGCGGCCCGCACCACCCGCACATTGCTAGCTACGCCACTGATCAGGGGTGTAACTAGGGATTTGGGGGCCCGGGGGGGATTGACCTCTTTGGGGGCCCATTGCATTTTGACATTCGACATATGACATGAGATAGTGTACGTAAAAATATATAAGCCCAAAATCAAATTGGTTCAGTATATCAGTAAACTTAACAAAAAGTAATCATCAAGACTCTTTTAATGAATAATACCGTTGTTTTAAATAATGCACAAGTGTCAAATATCAATTGATATCGCTTCACGTCGTGCATTCTGTGCAGCAAAGACATCTATAACATCATCTACATCGATACTTTCTAGTATTTGTGACTTCACTGACATTAAAGCCATGATAAGCCTTTCTTGCGTCATTGTGCTCCTGAGATAGTTTTTGATGAACTTGAGCTTTGAGAATGATCTCTCACAGGACGTAATGGAAGTGGCCTGAGTTAGCGGTATTCGGAAGAGGTTGCAAGATTTGAGCACACGTAATTCCCATATGAAGCCTGTTTCCTCAATATGTCTATTGGTGATTGTATTACTGGTTTGTTGATGAAAAGTGCTCGTGCATCAATGACATCATTGAAAAAGCGATTTTCTATTTATTTCATCATACAAACAGGAAAAGTAGCACAGTTTTTCATAAGCGTGTCTTCATCCAACAGGTGTCTTGGTTCAAGAAAAAAACCAAAGGTATCCAT
This sequence comes from Biomphalaria glabrata, assembly GCF_947242115.1. Classification (NCBI taxonomy): domain Eukaryota; kingdom Metazoa; phylum Mollusca; class Gastropoda; family Planorbidae; genus Biomphalaria; species Biomphalaria glabrata. Next base: position 27,487,368 of record NC_074713.1, read on the forward strand.
TTTCTTTCCAGCCTTTGGAATCTGCCCTTCATCTCCATATGAAATCTGTCCAGCACTTCTGTCGCAACACGTTTGAATTGCAGTTCTATTGACAGTCCTACATTAGAACTCAACTTCCCATCAAGTCTTTTCTTTCTTCTGGTTGTTTTGAGTACAGGGAATCCATAGTATTCACTACCTTCTTTTGCTTTTTCGATGGATTGGGTTTTTGTCAGTTTCTCATCATTTTGCAGAAAGCATGAAAGGGTACTAATTTCTTTAGCAGCTTCCCGTATATGCAGTCCAGACTTTTGTAGTTTCTTCTGAACTATATTAATTGGGCGCAGGAGCTTTGACCAGAATTCAAGATAGGCAAAAAATTCTTAATTTTCCACTGCATGAAAAGATTCTGTGCTAATATTATATGGTATTACGTCATTGTTGGTTGTTTATGTTTTGTGCGAAAGCAAAAGGATTCAGAGCATACAAAAGTGGGAAAGATCCATATCTCGTTATGCTCGAGTATACCAATACTCCGATAAGTGGACTGCCATATTCACCATCACAACTGCTGACTCAGTGAATCATTCCAACTGATCCCAAACTATTGAAACCATCGGTAGCTGAAAATGCAGAGACATTACTCGACGAACGACAGATAAAAAGCAAAGTGAAATATGATGCAAAAGCAAGACTACCTAAAGATTATTCTGTCGGAGAGTTCGTCTAGGTCAAACATGGCAGAAAGCAGTTGTCATAAAAAAAACATTCAGCACCCAGATCTTACATCATAAAGACAAACGATGGAAAAACATACAGAAGAAATCAACGCTTTTTGAATAAGAGTTTCGATGAAGACATCTCTGGGTACTATGATACCGATGAAGACAATGAACTGCAAACTGTTGGAACAAACGAAACAGACAGTTATAGACCAACGTCTAGAGAACTTGTTGTGCCAGTCAAGACAACCAGAAGTGGACGAATTGTTAAAGTTCCTAGTAGACAGGGTCGGCCTTAGGCCACTGCAGCCTATGCGATCGCAGTGGACGCCGCGCTTTCATAGGACCCGCGCTAATTCTAAGTGTACATTATTAAATTAAACCATTATAACGTATATAAAATAACAGGGTTTTCGCTACCTCCTGATTTTCCAGGGCCTCCAGGAAATCTCATGAAAAGGCAAAATATACGATAAAGTCCTGAACTTTTTTTGAATTTATTTAAATCTCCTGAAGAATAGACGAAATTTACATTTTGGGGTGCCAATAAATAAAAAGTGGCACTGCGAGCTTTCATTTGATAAAAATTAATTGCAAAGACGAAAGTAGGGCCTATTTTCTAATTCAAATAAAATAATTTTGACATTATGCTTATCCCTACCCAGACAATGCCCCTCGCGATCCGTTTCGCATAGGGCCCCGCAAATGTTAGGGCCGGCCCTGCTATTAGATATCACTCTTAAGAACTTTAAAAGGAAGGGTGTGATAATAACTTCCAAAGGAAGGATGTGCTAATATTATATGATATTACGTCATTGTTTTTTGTTTATGTTTAGTGCGAAAGCAAAAGGATTAGATGGAAATAAAAAGAGAGTTTCCATTGGATTGATGAAAGATGAATAGAGGGGTAATAACTCGAGTGTGAAGTTTAATTCTGAAATTATAGAATAATGAAGTATTTTAGCATTATTAAGAATAACTTTTAGATCTGTTATACTCGATTCTGTAAATTTTGCTTCAAGGTTAATTAGTGTAGCCATATAGGTAATACTCGCCATTTAGATCTAAAGGTAAAGGTAACAAGATACCTGGAATTCGCTGTATATCATGCAGTTTTATTCGTGGCAACAAAGTTTAAAATGTAAAACTAACTTTAAAAAAACTTTGATCTCTGTGGGAAAAAATATTTTTAAAATGTCAACAAAGTCAACGTACTGATAGACCTAGATCTAGGTTTAGTGTTTGTGATAAATTTAATCCATAAATGTTGAAAAAAAAAAGACACCCGTCGACACTATTTGTGAATCAAATATATTAATTTATGTATTTACAAATAAATTTCGGACACCCATTTGGGCCCCCCCCCCCCTAGGTGGGGGCCCGGGGGGATTTTAAAATTCTCTCCCCCCCACCCCCCTCCTTAGGTACGCCACTGCTATATCTACTTAAATAAGTAATTGGTAGTGCCTGAATCAATATAGATTATACAAATTTGGTCCCATTAAGAAGTCGGGATGTAGTTCAAACTTAAAAGATAGTGGCGGTGGTAGCATAGGAATAAATATATCAAGAAAATGAAACAAAAAGAGAAAATCATCGTGCTAGCCCCATCCTGCGTGACACCGTCTACAGCAAAATATTTTTTTGTTTTTGTTTCTTCAGAATTGAAGATATTAATACATCTTATCCCAAATTTCTTGCAGCACGGCAAGAGATGGCGGTGGGAAGGGTTCGAACCCGAGACGACAGTCCAGAGCACTTACCACACAACCAGGCAGATACGTGAAACAACCAGGGATGATCCCCCAAGAAGATAACGGAACACCTCCCAAAAGAAGCGATATGAGTAGACGAGTAGGGGCGCCTAGTCTGGGCTGAACAGATAGGTGAAATGGGGGACTTCCCAAAAGCTCCTAGCCAATAGAGAACATTGCTGGCAGGCATAGATAGATTTAATTACATAGATAGAATGGATTACATAGATAGATTGAATTACATAGATAGATTGGATTACATAGACAGATTGGATTACATCGATCGATAGATAAATTTGATAAGATTAGATAGATAAGATTAAATAGATGCAAGCCTATATGGTAGCATACATTTGTTCACGTTATATAGAGTTATAATTTACTCATTTAGTAATATCAGATAGTCTCAGAAGCATGTTAATATATTATTCACGCATGCATGCTTTAAGTTTTGGTTACTTGTATTAACTTTACATAATAATTTTGAGTACAGGCTTAATTGGATACCCATCATATGGGCCTCAGGGCAGGGGTGGACTGGCTATATGGGCAAACGGGCAAATGCCCGGTGGGCCGGCCTGTTCGCAACCAAAGATTTTTTTTTTCAATGCAGACAACTTAAAAAAAAAATTGACAGCAGTAAGTCACAGATGCCGAACACGTTTTCTTCTTGTTTTTTTTTTTTTTATTAACCTACTATTTAAAAAAAAAATTCAACAAGAATATAAAAAAATGTACACTATACATTGTACGTATCATTTGCAAAACGTTAGACCGTACTTTATGCTATGCTATATGACATGACATGTGTGTGCCGGTTCATATGGTAATGCCCGGGCCGATTTTGATACCCAGTCCGCCCCTGCCTCAGATTATGAAATACCCAGGCAGATTTTGACACCCAATCCGCCCCTGGTAGACCCCTACTAAAGTTTAAAGTACAACATAATAGAAAATCTAACTTCATTATGAATACAATGAAAAAACACATTTCAGTAGTTAAAAATAGATTTATTTGCACCAATGAACACACTTTGACCAAACTTCAATTCATCATCTTTCTTGTCATACATGTCAAACAACAAGATACAAAGTGTCTTATAAAACACAGACTGAGTACATTGAATAAACACAACATTAATTGACATAATGCAATTAAAAATTCTCATTTTAAAATATTGTTCAAAGTATATTATTTAAAAGACAATGGTGTTAAAAAAAATATACATCTTTAAAATATTTTTGTTCTTTTTTTTTTTGTTTAAAATTAAAATATATTAAAATACATTCATAGAAACCATTGATACTTTTTTGGATTATCTTAAAAAGTACAACATGGTGTGTAAATTTTTTTAACACAGTTGAGGAAGATTTTGATTTTAAAACCCCATCCAAAATTTACGATAAACTCCATCTTCAATATAAAAAAGCAAATTACACACTCAAAATTCTATGAGCGTAGCCAAAGGGGTTTTGAGTTTAAAAAAGTATCTCTTCAATATAAAAAAAAAGCAAATTACACACTATAAAATCTATGAGCGTTTAGCCTTGTTTTAATGTGACTAGGAAAGATCACAACGTAATAAAATAAATGACCTGCTGCTTAAGTTGTTTTGATTGCAGCTCAGAACTTGTATAATATTCCAATTTTAAAGATTTACTGAAAGCGGACTTGGGTCAGGCTGACATCTCCTAAGACCATCAAGTGATCCACTCTTTGGACTGGCTGGATGCGGTGGAAAAACTCAGTAAAGTGTTGATTGTTTACGGCAATCTAGAAAGATTGAGAAATAAATTAAATTTAAAGGTTAGGGTACATGTTCATGTACATTATATTTATCTTTGATAATTAACCTATTCTCTAATTTTTGTTTTAAAAGTTAAATTTATTGCTAATAAAAAAAAAATTATTTCCCTGGCTATTGTATTTTGGCAGCAGACATTCAAGATTTTTAAAAATAAGAATCAGAATTAAAAACATGTTTGTGAGTTTAATTGTTCCGAATCCTAAAATATTTTAAAGCATAAAATTATCTTCAAGTATAAAATTTAAACTAAAATTTATAATATAAATAATGAGATGGATGAGTTTACAAACAACTGGAAATCCAAGTATTTTAAGAGAAAATGAACAAACATTAGGAAGTGCTTTCGAAATTGTGTTTTTTTTTAAATATATTTTATTGTTGTTGTTGTTGCAATGCTTTATTGTTGTAACCAATTCATTTCACTTTTTGCAACTTTACTTTAGGCAACAGTTGACAAGATAAAAACAAAAAAAGAAACCTTTTACACATTGAAAGAATGAATATTTTATTTTATTTTTTGTGCTAGAAAAAATTTAGACTACTGATATATTTTGTAAAACAAAATAGCTATTTTATTAATGTAAAAACAAATTTGAACTTTCTGCAATTAAAAATATCATAAACCTTGATCAAAAGATCTCTTTCATTTTTGAGGATACTGCAATTAAAATTGTCTAAAAACTGTAAATAATATGTTTTTAAAAATTTAGTTTTTGTGATTTATTAATATCATATTTTTCCATAGTTCATGGTAAGGAAACTTTGGCCAAGTAAGCTATGAATCTGGTTGTATGCACCATCTCATATCTTTTTTTTTTTTTGGCATGAGTTTGAATCCTACTACTGCCTAAAACTTCTACTCACTTTTATTTGAAACCAAAATAAGACTGAACAGTTAGAATGACAGACATGAGAAGTTTAAAAACAAGTATGTACAAATTACCTTGAATGAATTGGGCTCTGTCAGAATCATTATTTCAAAATTGGAACTAGGGAAAAAGGGGAAGTAATTCTGGAATCTGTCTTCAGAGCCATAGCTGCCTCCCTGCTTGTGAGTCCTAACAACTTGGTTTCTGTCAGAGCCAAAGTTGAACCGCACATCAAAGTGTAAGGCAAAATCAGATGAGTCAAAAGGTCCACAGGCCAGGTTGACTGTAAATCTAAAGAGAAAGTTAAGCAAAATTAAGAAAAAAAAAAGATTTTATTTATTGTCTATTCTCTATTTGTCATCATGAATGAATGAAAAACTTATTAATGTTAGTAAAATAAAAAAACACAAATATTTTGAAGGGATAAAGTCAAGGCTTTAATTACAGTACCCTGCAGAAATGTGAGGGGCTTGAAATGATAGAGAAATTTTACTTGTATGAATTTAAAGTTTCATACTATTCTTGGGAGTTATTTGTTTAGGTTTTTCTTGTATTTGTCATAGACTTCTTACTAAGTAAACTTGCTTCTATCTAAACTGTCGATTCTATTTTTTAGTATCTTTCTGTTCCATACAAGCAACTTTCTATTCATTTATGGATTTACTGCAACTAAATGGATTGTTTTACTGTGATGCAATGACTGGACTAGGATTGTATTTCTGATTCTGATTTTAGAATTATAAAACGAATGCATTGAATTATTTTAAGTTTTACATTACATATAAAAAGTTGTATAAAGTCTGGTCTACTATGATTTATTTCTACATGTGTAGTGGAAGATGTTATGTGGTAATTGAATTAAAAGTAATTTAATTAGTAGATCAAGCATCTCTTGAATTTAACTACTTAATTTGTGACAGCTCTACAGGTTCTAGATTTATCTACCAAGTTTTATAAATCAACCTAGAAGGGACCAAAGTGAAGTAGGTGAAATCCCACAGCTATCACATGTGGCAATATGCATAGAAACGGAAAATGTGGAGACCAACCTTGATGGATTAGGATATGGTACACCTGTGATGTAGATTATCTTTCCTGGATATAATCCACCTGGAATAGGTGTGGTAAATGGAACTGGCTATAGAAAAAAAAACAGTCATATTCTCAATAGGCATTTTATATTTTGTTAAGATCTTGTATCAGTTAGCATTTTAATTTCATTAAACTTAAAACATTGATACACATTTGGTTAATAATGTAAGAATTAAAAAAAAAGAAGTGTGTCACTGTAGTCACTTTGTGCTAAAGTCTATTCTGAGGTAATGGACTGACAAGTAATACTCAAAAAAGGAATAAAATATGAACCATTCGGAACCATAAAAGAGACCATAAACTGTTCAAATTTTTTAAAATGTAATATTTTGTTCAAATTTAAACTTAAATGACTTGAATATCAAGGGAATCACAGAATGGCATTAACTTTAGTTTTGACCTTCCCAAAGTGACCAGTTAGTCAGATACTATCACATTAAAAGTGATCAATGATTTCTTACAAGTAGAAATATTTAAAAAATATTTTAATATAAAAAGTAATTGTAAGTTATATTAATTCTAGCTGGACTAAATAAAAATTATGAGAAAAGATCATCTTACAGGGTTGTATATGGGTCCGACTGGTCCAGGGAACTGAAAAAAAAAGGCAAAAACATTTTCACAGGAAATCAACAAAAATTACTAATATATAGTTTTATATTTTTTAATCCTGTTGTTCTTTTTTTTTAACCATGTACAGATAATTTTAAGTGTCCACTACTGTCCATATACTGATAATTTTAAGTGTCCACTACTGTCCATGTACTGATAATTGTAAGTGTCCACTACTGTGAAGTCAGTCAATAAGTTTGGAGCATAGAAGCACATCATCTCCCTTACAATAGTTTTATCAATCTACTCATTTATTTCCCCGCCACCTTTTTTTTTCTGTGTCACAGATTGAGTACCTTCCGCCTCATCACTTAATAATTAATATTTTCTATAAACTTCTTCATTCAAAGAACAGTTCAGGGTCACATATTTTGAAAAGAAATAAGAAATTTATAAGTGAAAATGAAGTAAGGAGACCTTTTTTTAAAACCATCTCATTAGGTCCTGTAGATTCTAGAATACTTGACGTTATTCTCTTTACTAGTCTCCAAGGCAGCAGCTGATCAATTTCAGCATTTGTTATAAGCCCTGACCAATAGATGCCTACACCAGACAAGCATGCAAAGTGCTCCCCCCACCTACCAGCTAAGTTCTACACCATCAGTTAAAAATGCAAAGGCAGGCTAAGAGAAGTCAGAGACTCCTGCAGTTTTAGTTTTTTCAGCACACCCCAAGAGGGTGAACTTAATGTACTCCACTTTTTGAAATTCGGAGCACATTTTTAAGCTTCTTAAGCCCTCATACAGTATGATGATGATAATTGTTATGAAAATTATATGCTGTATCGATTGTCGTTCTTATGTTTACATGTGCTTGTAGCTCGTCCATAAGAATGTGTTCTGCGCAGTGGTTTCCAAATCAGGGAGCTCTCCATATAGTTTTCTTTCTATTGGGGTGATTTGGGGCCAATGTCTTATATGGGCCTCTTGTTAAAGAGAGCAGTTTTGGAGGACGTGGTCGGCATTTTCTGGTGATACTCCACATGGGCAGATTTCACTGGTTCTAATTTTGAGCTTCCGGTACATGTGTTGTCACATTCTGTTGTATCCGGTCCTGAGTCGAAAGATTAGACGTTGGTCTTGTTGGGATAGCTTATAGTAAGCGTCATCTTTCTTGTGATTTGGATGGGAGCTCGTCCATTTCTCATTTATTTTATCTACAATTAATTTCTACATTTCTTCTGGATAGAGTGCAGAGTTTATTTGTGAGTTAGTTCTCCCACTCTTGGCGAGTGTGTCAGCCTTCTCATTTCCTGCTAGTTGTATGTGAGCTGGTATCCATTGAATAACAGTTTTTTTGGTGTTGTTGTTGAGCTTTGTAAGTGCTGTTCTGAGGTTTTTAATATAAGGGGAATCAGAGTTTTGCAAGCTTTGGAGGGTTGTTTTCGCATCTGTTAGAAAGACAATCTGACTGTGAGGGGAACTTGGATGATTTACTAGCATGGTAGCAGCTAGTGCTAGTGCTTCCCTTTCTGCTCTGTGACTGTCAGAGAGCTATCCAGTTGCAATGGATTTTTCTAGTTTTCCTCCATCTGGCCATTCAATAAGTATTCCAGCTCCTCCATTTGTGGTGGCTTTATGGGATGAGCCATCCTTGTAAACTCTGATCCACTGGTACTGTGGGTAATTGGTATGTAGAAAACAGTTCACTATTTCCTTGAGCTCTGTTGGTCTGTAATCAGATTTTCTTTTTATGTTTCAATATGGTCCCTTATAGTAGGAAGAGGGCTTTCGTCCCAGGGTGGAGATTCATTATAGTGTATCAAGGATTCCAGAGTAATTTTTTCAAAATTAGAAATAACAATTAATACCAAAACACACGAATACATATTTCCTGTGCTTGATTGAGTAGGAGGGCAGTTAGGCTACACTTATCCCCCTTTGTTCATACTGAATAATCACTTTCCAATACTCTACATTACTATATTTTATAGTCAATAACCACTACAAATGAACTCAGACTTACAGCTGGTGCTGAAGGGAAACTGGGTACTGGAGGAAATACTTGACCTGTGGGATACTGTGAATAGAAATATAGTATTAGGTTGAATCTACATATATTTATGTAAAGTAAAGTTATATGGGGCAGATGATGTAAAGTTTATCTGTTTTTGTGACCCCTGGTTAAAGAGAGTGTCAAGTAGCCAGCACAATGACCTACCGCCTTTACTTTCCCCCCAAAAAAGTCACCCATTAGAGTTGGGTGGACTAGGGGGCACTCTAAAAATCCTGAAATTCAAAATCCCAGCATTCACCAAGATTCAAACCCAGAATCCCATGTTTGGAAGCCAAGCGCTTAACCTCTCTTAACCCTTATTTATCATAGTAAAAAACAATATAATAATAATATCTTGAAGACCTTTTTTTGTTTTAGACTAAATTGCCACATAAAATATTCATTGTTTTAATATTGAGTTAGATTCTTGTACTATGATTGGGAGAACATTGAGTTTGAATACCTACATTTCATTTAAAATTAGACAAATATTTTAAACACCTTTTGAAACTTATCAAATAGATCTAGGTTTATGTTATCAGTAAGACCAACTATAAAACTTACAGCAGGCGGAGGTGGCTGATAACTTGGGACAGGGTTGAACTGGAGAGATAAATAACAAACAGAGCATTCATTTAAAAGTGACTATTGTTTCCTAAACTTAATCATTAAATACAAAGATGTATCCTTAGTCCACATTTAGATAATAAATATAATATCTTATGTCTCTTGTTGTAGCTATCATTTAAAAAAAACTACTTGTAAACGTTATGTAGGTATTTGTGTATAAAGTCAGACACATGAAACATTAAAATTTAATAAATCGAATTAAACCTGAAATAAAAATGTATATGGAGACTAAGACACTGAAATGAAATAATTTCTTCAAACCTGAAGCTACATCTTTAATAGATCTAATCTATATAGATAAACAATTAATTAGGTCTATGCTTGATAATAACACACTAAAACTGTATTTCTAATTAAGTTATATAAAAGAAGCTAACTGAAGTTCCTAATACACAGCACTAGAAATCAGTGAACAAATGTTGACTACAATTATCTAAACATGTTTTGGGACACAAATAAAAAAAAGACCTGGTTATCCATGTTTGTTTGTTTGACCTAATGACGTGCTAGCTCAGCACACCAACAACTGACCACTGCCAGGGACTACGAAGGGTCAATGCACAGATATGTTTACGTTCTATTTTGTAGTCCTCGTGACAGTGTGTCAGAAGACCGGGGAGTTCCCCTCCTCCATAACATTGCAATAGTGACTCGCATACACACACACAAACACACTAACAGTATCACACTAACAATCACTTAGAAACACACAAATACGCGGACCTAAGTGTGTAACAGCCACTGGATGGTGAGTGAATGCAGACATCTCAAAACATCCGTTAAGTTAACTACAATGGTTCTCAAACTTTTATGATAGAGATTAATGAAACGAGAGAAGAAAGTAAGGAAAAGAATGTCAAAAAAAAAGGAAAGAAAGACAAGAAAGGAAAGAAAGACAAGAAAGGAAAGAAAGACAAGAAAGGAAAGAAAGTCAAAGATTTCAAGACTCTCGGTTTGTATTGAGTCAAAGTATCGGAGCGAGATAATGTCTTATAAGTTATTGAGAAATAAAGAGACGAGAACAGATTAGATGAAGCGATAACAAACTGAACAAACATAGTGAGGAAATAGGAACGGGCAGCGACCTAACGTGTTTAAAATGGGTACCAGACAGACAGACTGACAGACTGAGTTGATATAAACATTGTAAAAAAAAGTTATTTTTGTACTTACTGAAGGAGTGGGAAACTGAAATAAAAAGTCAAAGTTTTCATTCAGATTGTGTACAGCCTATTCTACCAGATTCAACTCTGGTTAGAAGATATATCTATTTGGTTCTTTTTAATACATTTACTGATCTTCCTAGATAAATAAACTATTATTTGTAACTTAAAGTTTTATAATTATGTGTATATTTTATGAGAGAAGTTTACCTGTTGAAAGATTTCAAGGAATATTAAGATATGACTCAAGTACAACAACAACTAAAAACAAATGAGACTTCAAAAAAAAAAAAAAAAAAAAAATTTCTGTTGTAAAAACTTTAAGGTGGCCCCTAGAAGGAGTCGTAGCCAACTTAAACCTTTTCGTTATATGCACGTAGCATCGCTTCCTCTAATTAATTGGTATAATGACATTATTATCACTAATTTTGTTGAAGAAAATTGAGGTGCTTTGTCGACTTTTTAAGGTTATCCACTTTTCCACGCCTCTAGTGACGTATACAATTTAATTAGTAATTCCATACAATTAACAATTCAAACCTAAAGAATAAGCTATGTTTCGATTCTCTTTATCACATACATGCCAGAATCAAATAAAATAATTATATATATACAATATATTGTTTATTTTGCTTTAAAAAAATACTTTCATTTCCACTGTGTACAAAAACACCATAGAAATATCTTTGAAAATCTTACTTAGCCAGCATACTTGGCGGAGTATGCGCAAATTCATCGCGATCCGATTCGAGTCACAATCTGTTTGTAAACAAAGATTTCTTTATCCAGAATATGAAGCGGAACTTACCTGAAATGTGAATTCATCACATCAGTCAGGGAGGAAGAGGGACTACTTCACTTTCTGGGAGCCCAACCAAAAGCACACTGGGATCGGATCCCTTATTTTTCTATGAGTTATAACTATGCTGTAAGGCCACGTAAGTGATGCCTATGAAAGAGGCATTGAGAGAGGAGCAGCGTGGTTAATTAGAAGGGTGAGCGCTCACCCCTTCAAACTAGCTAGATGAAAGTTCTAGAATCCATGTGGTACCCTTTTGTGAACAGTGTCTGTGCATATTCACAACAGCAACAGCAGTTTAATTACATCAATTAAAAAAAAAAGAGCGCTTACCGAGCTACCTCCCCTGAACTGGATGAATGTAATGGTTGCGTCCCCTTCAATGTAGATGTAATTGATAGTTTCTTTGGGAAGTCGGTAATTGAAGTCACAGAAATGATGGTGGTTGACTGTTACCTGCAAGAAGACATATATCATATATTATTTGCGAGTATGTGCTGTTAATGTCCCTGTCTTGCTTACTAGATATCCAATACAATACAGTTATGTTTACGGTAGTTGACTTGATGATTATATATAAAATGTTAAAAACTGACTGTAACTTACTTTGAAGCCATGATGGGTAACTTTCATGTGAAGTTCAAAATTGTGACCCCTCCTGAAAGGCATGCCACCGTGAGTCTCCTCGGCGCCCCACTGTCCACCCTGCTTGTGGTTCCTGACCACCTTGCCATCGTTGAACCTCGGGTTGAAATGGAACGCCACGTCACCGGAATCTATGTTTGGTCCAGAGCAAAGGTTGATACTAAACCTGTCCAGAATAATTCATTTGAATGAATATGTGAACTGATACAAAACACAATATTTAGTTTTCTATTGAGACATCTCAGGCTGAGTTAAACATACAAAGTTTTTTTTTAAATTGTTTTATTCTCATCTCATAATGCTGACTACATCAAGGATAGTGATACAATATTTAAACTACAACATAAAACAATTGGATTAGTTGTGACTAATTATTAACCATAAAATGTTTTGTTTTGTTCACTAAGTTTCGGAAACTTCTTTAGAAAAGGAAATGATGTCCTAGCTCAAAGCTCCTGTAAGAGAGATAGAGAGAGCGGCCTTAACGTTCAAACTCGGTGCCATCGTGAAGACAGTCGAAAACATTTTCATTTTTCTTTCATCACATTCCTTCGTGCTATTTGAATATTTTTTACGTTTCTATCAAGAGAAATGCAAAGTAAGTCTTCTAACAAATTTATTCTAAGGAGGTACCTAGACGGTTGATTTGTTTCCCTGAGTGAATGGGTGAATAGCGTTTGCGTTTAATTGAAAAGTGCCTTACACACAATGACACCAATCAGCAGCACTAGCTTTGTAAGGAACAAATTGTCCGTAAGGACAGACTTTGGAAGATCATTCTTGCAAGCCCACATGACACAACTAATAACTACGAAAGCTGTTGGGAGTTTCAAAGTCATCTCACAAATACAAGAAATATTGCATCGCGTAGCGAAAACCAGCCACCAATAATTTCTTTATCTAACTTTGGACATGCATTGCAAAAAAAACATCAGAAAAAGTCTGGTATACAAATCAGCCAACTCAAACATTGTAAACTCAAGACACTCGTTTTGAGATCCAAGTGTTAGACCATCCAAATGTTTGACCATAAAAGTGTTAGACCATCCAAATATTTGACCATCCAAGTGTTAGACCATCCAAATGTTTCACCATCCAAGTGTTAGACCATCCAAATGTTTCACCATCCAAGTGTGAGACCATCCAAATGTTAGACCATCTAAATGTAAGATCATCCAAATGTTAGACCATCCAAATGTTAGACCATCCAAATGTTTGACCATCCAAGTGTTTGACCATCCAAATGTTAGACCAACCAAATGCTCGACAATCCTTATAAAGTTTTAGCTGATTCTATTTCAGAGGATGAATCAGAGGCCTTCAAATACACTGATCAAGCTTGTTTCTTCATTGAATTCAAATCAGAGGATAGAGTTTCAGTTTCCTACAAACTTGAATTAAAAATGACAGAATTAGAATTGGTGACCCTCTCATTTACAGCAAGTTTCTCTTTACAATTAAGTTTTAGTGACAGCTTCGTAACATGGAGAAAGAAGGAGAACTTTATTAATTTTTGTGCTGCCCAGACGGAATACACTTTTTTTTAAGTGACTAAAACTATGCTAAACATATTGTAAGAGTAAAACAATCCTGTAGACTCTCTACTGCTCAAACATTATGATTAATCACAGACTTATTACCTGTTGAAACTTGGCAAAGTTCTTCCACTGATGACCACATCCGTTCCAATATGGACTCCACCGGAGATGTGACCAGAGTAGGGTAAAAATATCTATTGAAGTAAAATATATTGGTCTATTAAGTGGCATAAAATAATGTTAATAATAAAGTACGTTTTTAATCAGAATTAATTAGGAAGAATCAAACTGTACGTAAACTTGTTGTCTCGGTAAATAGAGCAATCAGGTCAACTTCATACAAGTTTCTCTCCAGGTGTTATATGAGAAACAACTTTTGAATACGTTTACCAGTAGTACAGTTCTATGTCTAAAAACAAATGATCAGCTCACGTCGTTATTTATGCTTAGAGATGTCGGAGAACTAAATCAATGGAACTCAAAGTGACGTGAGCCATGGGCGTAGCCAGGAGATTTTTTCAGGAGGGGTATTTTTATTTCTTTTGCACACACACACACGCAAGTGTCCAGTGTAGTGTGAATGTGGAATGGTACTAAATGTGTGTTGAAAGAGGAAGAAAGAAAGAGACAGAAATAATGAAGTACTGTGAACAAGGAGATTATTGAGATTATTATTCGTTGAGCAAGATTAAAGTTCTAATAATCTATGACTTGTGGTTCAGCGTTGGTGTATCATCTGCTCGTAACACTATCACTATATATTATATATATATTTGATTTAGTTGTTTATTAAAGAATTGAAGAGGACGTAGTAACCTCAAAACCTACTGGACGGGGAGATACCAAAGTCTCCATTGACTACGCTCATGGAATTTGGTGACTTTATTTTGCTTTAGTTTTTTTTTTTAAGAAGGGGATTCAACCTCAAAATCTCTTGGAAGGGGTAAGGGTTTAAATTCAAAACCACTGGAGGGGGGTTTAAATGCAAAACCCTATTGGTTACGCTCATGGAATTTCGTTACTGTATTTCGCTATTTTTTGTTTATGAAGATGGGCTTCTTAACCTCAAAACCTTCTCGGCAGCGTTGGGGCAAGTGACGGTTTAACTCTAAAATCTCCACTCCAATAAAAAAAAAAAAAAAGCAAACCTAAGGTCACACAATTCCCCTCCCCTTTTGGCTACGCCCATGACGTGAGCAAAGTGCTTACATTAGGTTGTGTTGGAGCTGAGTATCAATAGAGTACGAACTTCCTTTTTTTTTTTTTTTTGTGAACTGTTGTAAATCTTGAAGAATTTGCGTGGAAAATTGTATTTTATTTTTTTATTTTAGTATTTTTTATTTCATACACCTTAGAATAATACAGTTAGATAGTTTTAAACATGACAAGGAGGAAGTGGATTCAATGTATCGGAAATACCGTCAAACATAATGAACAAGAAGAAGTAAAAGCAATATTTTAATATTTCAGCTTGACAATAAACAAAACATATCAACAAGGTAGACAACTGTTACAACAATAATGCTACAATGACCCAACATTTGTCTGATGTTTGTTTACAAATCTGAACATCCACACTCGAAATTTGAATGACATGTTAGAACGTAGTCTGTAAAATCTTGTAGAAGAATCTCTCGTGATATCTTATACAAAGCTTATAACTCATTCAGTCTGCCTGAATAGGTGGATTGGATTCTTTTACCCTTTTTTTTTTCACTTCCCATTCTAGGATCAAGTTGCAATTTTGCACAATTATTCAATGTCGATGACAACATGTGAATTAATCAGTTAGTTAATTAGTAGCAATTAAATGTTTCATATAAAAAAATAAGGAGAAACAAACTAGGGCATAAATTGAACTGTGCGCTCCTCTTATTCATTGTAAGCTTTGTTTATATATAAAAAAAAGTAATCTTTATATTTTGCTTTGTAAAGATTAATTTCATTTGTAGTTTAAGAAGTTTAAAATGAATATAGACTTAATGACATTATTTTTTTGTTACCATAGCAATTTAGAATGATAGGCCTACTTAACTCTTTATATTTCTAGGGCAACAGTGCAAAGAGTAGATCCTTAAATTGCATTTTGGTGCTAAATTGATAGTTCGACAAACCAGTTACACTTCAACATCTGGCTACATCAGTAAACACTGGCATTCAAGAGGCATCAATTAACACTTTCAGAGAAGCCTCAAAACTACAAGACTGAGAATAAACAAAGCAAGTTGAGGTGACCTGAACGAACGATAGACATGAGCCTCGAAAACAGAATATTTAGAGAATGTTTTTAGCATAGACCATCTAATTAATAATGGTGTAATAGTGTCGGTTAGAGCTTTAAAATATTTGTTTTCCTGTTTAGCAGCTTAGCAACTGTAAAACTGTCTGGGTTTCCTTTAGTCTACTCAGCGAGATCTGGGTTCACGACTAAGGAGCTAAGGAAGGTGTCAGAAGCTTGTGACGTTTTAGGAAAACCAAAGTATCAAGACGTTTCAAGAGAAAGTTACATCTTGGACGTTTTGTGTGCTCTGTTTGAGAAGATTTCCTTCTACAACCTTTGACCAATGTCAGAAAGCTAGGACTTATAAACAGAACGCAAGGGGAGTCGATACGTCATACCATTGACACCAACTAACAGTTCATGATACTTGGGACTTCCTGGTTCATTTTGGTTTGTATTTACAATGGGAAAAGTTCAGAATGAAGTATAACTTACTGTCTTCTGCAATTCAAAGAAAAAGAAAACATTCTACTTTGAGGATTAACAAACAAAAAGACCATTCCGAATGTGTCCAGAAGGTGGTCAGGATTAAAACAAAGCGGGAAGAAAGATTACTCTGCCAAAAAAAAAAAAAAGAGACCTGGTGAGCTGTGATAAGGGCGCTAGAGGAAGCGATGGAGGACATAATGGACTGGCCTATCTAGGGAGAGACTCCTGGCAACAGAGAGTGAGGAATGGAAATAGACGGTTGTTACAATTATTTAATTATTATACTTTTTCTTTTATTTTGAAGCTACGATTGCTACTTAGTTTAAAGTGTGAGAATATTGGCCACAAATCTGTATTGGCTACTGTATACACTGTAACACACCAGCATTGACTTGCTTGCACGGCTAGACTACATACGATTAGAAGTTTACATTGACTAAGGGAGCGGCACATGATATAGCAAAGAAAAATAAACTGTTTCATCTATCTCTCTACTCCTGTTATCAGTGGGTTATATATTGATTTTAGCGCAATGCAATACGCACACACACACACACAACAAGACCATAGAACACTTTAAGTTAACTTTTTGTACAGAACAGATGAGATACAAATACTAATTGACTTGATATCAAGAATAGATGTACCACAAATATTTATTGACTTGATATAAAGACTAGATGAATAACACAAATAGAACTTACATTATTTCCCATTGTGAAGAGTGTTCTCTTCTATCCACTGGTTAAACCTAAAGGAACACACAATGTAATCATTGATTTGGCTCATTTTTGTTTTATATTGTCATTATTATTTGCAAACAGAAACAATTTATTGTCAAACATTTTTCTGTTTCTAACCTGGCAATGCACATTGTTCATGAGCAAAAGCAATAGCCAAGTTTTTTAAATTGTTTTTTTAAACTTATATCAACGCACTCTGTCTGTCACAAATCTTAAATACATTATTTCTCGGATCAAGTTGAAACTTAACACAATTAATTAATTTACCTAACAAAACATGAATCGAAAAAAAAAGCCAACTATTGAATTTATTACTGATAATTATTTTGTTTGATACCAAAATGGGAAATTAATCCGTCAGTATTTAGAGATATGGCTTAATATGCGGGGTGGGGGGTGTCTCAGGCTCGTGTATTGCCTTTTATCTCAAACTTACCAGACGCTTTAATCGTAATCAAAAGACAATAAGAAAACGTTTAGTGTTCCATTATTTCTAATGGTCGTAGACTGTGTCTTGGAAGACGAATATTTTTTTTTCAAAGATTTAAAGCTGTTCTTTATTGGAGATGTTCATATATGCCACAAATCCATAAATAGATAGATTGTTGGTCTATCCGGTTTACAGACTAAATATGTTGCCTGTAGGTCCGGCCCTGGGACTTTCGGGGCAAATAGAGCGCACCTAGAACCTACGTCTGGAATGGTCGAGAAAGTCGTAAGATCGTGTTGCTAAGACGTCTGGTCGCGAAAGTCGTAAGATCGTGTTGCTAAGACGTCTGGTCGCGAAAGTCGTAAGATCGTGTTGCTAAGACGTCTGGTCGAGAAAGTCGTAAGATCGTGTTGCTAAGACGTCTGGTCGAGAAAGTCGTAAGATCGTGTTGCTAAGACGTCTGGTCGAGAAAGTCGTAAGATCGTGTTGCTAAGACGTCTGGTCGAGAAAGTCGTAAGATCGTGTTGCTAAGACGTCTGGTCGCGAAAGTCGTAAGATCGTGTTGCTAAGACGTCTGGTCGAGAAAGTCGTAAGATCGTGTTGCTAAAACGTCTGGTCGAGAAAGTCGTAAGATCGTGTTGCTAAGACGTCTGGTCGAGAAAGTCGTAAGATCGTGTTGCTAAGACGTCTGGTCGCGAAAGTCGTAAGATCGTGTTGCTAAGACGTCTGGTCGCGAACTATTTTGCTACTCAAAAGTCGTCAGCATAACGATGTACACCAATTCGACCGTTCTGACAAAGGGACGTCGAAAATAACTGCGTTACGGAATGTCTTCTTCAAAACGTTTTGTTGCTGACGCCACAGAAAGAAATCGTAAGACATTTTTTAATGGCTCTGTTTATAAGATAAAAAAACGTCTTGTACTCAAAATAATTCAATTCGGAACTATTCTGATTTTACTTGGTTATCAAACATTGATACGTAACTATAATTAAACAACGACTTTTCTTTTTGTCCGCTGAAAAAGTAAATAGGCCGCCCCCGCCCGCCCACCCCCAATACTCGTCTGGCAGGTTGATTTATTTTATTTGTTGATTTGAGGCACATCGGCACAATTTAGGCCATGTCGTGCCTGCAGTCCCTTAAGGACTACTCTCTCTCTAAACAGCAAGGGCCAGATTCTATACAGTAATATAATTAAAATTAAGGTCTATTCACAGTTAAAATAGTAAAGGTAGTAAAAATTTAAATATTTGGTAAAAATCTAATGTAAATAGTGTATGTTCACAAATTCAGAAATCACATCTTCGTAGATAGCCCCACTTCCCGAATAAAGCCCAGTACCTTCCCAGGGTCGACATTATTAAATAGTGTTTTTAGATTAGTGGCTCTAAAATGTTTCGCCCTGACATCCTGGTATCTGGGGCAATCAACGAGGATATGTTCCACGGTGAGGCGAGAGTCACAGTACTCGCAAAGTGGGGGCTCCTCTCTCTTCAGTACAAAAGAGTGCGTGATGTAGGTGTGGCCAATCCTAAGTCTGGACATGGTTGTGCTACCACGCCTTGTCAGACCCTTAGATGTGGGCCGCCACCTGACATCCGCCACAATCTGCCTGAGTTTACTGTGAGTCTCAGCCTCCCATCGGTTCTGCCACTCTCGATAGGTGGCAGAGGCAATACTTTGTCTCAGGTCCGAGTAGGGGATTTGGGTTCCTGACACCGCATGATTTAGGGCTCTCTTTGCTTCTCTGTCTGCGGCTTCGTTTCCCTCAATGCCAACATGGGAGGGGACCCAGATGAAGGTGACATCCCTACGGTCGGCTGTTATTAGGTCCAACAGCTTCAGGCTCTTATGTACCAATGGGATGTCAGTCTTCATCCGCCCCAAAGCTTGCAATGCAGATTTGGAGTCGGAGCAGATTATAAATTTCCTCCTTTCTGATGCTTTTACGGCCATAAGTGCAAGCAATATTGCGTGCAATTCGGCCGTAAAGATGGAGCAGCCATCGGGGAGTCTACGGGAGATTGTTTTGTTCCGAAAGGAGCAGGCACACGCGACCTTTCCCTCCATTTTGGATCCGTCTGTGTAGATGGTGCCACAATCTCCGTAGCTCTCCTGCAGTTCCCTAAAGTGGACTTGTAGTATGCTTGGGTCTGTATTTTCTTTTTTGAAATTAAGGAGGGATAAATTTAATTTGGGTTTATTCATTAGCCAAGGAGGATTCTGAGGGGTTTCTATTTTAGAGATTTGGTCAATGGGTGGGGTTAAATTTTGGATGGGTTCTCTCATTCGAAGGCCCAGCGGCTGTATGACGTTAGGCCTTCGATTGTATAATTCTACCTCTGTGGGGTTAAATATGGAGTCAAAAGCAGGGTTCGTGGGGTTGGATTTTAGCTTGACTATATACTGCATTGCAAGCTTTTTCATTCTTATATCCATGGGGAGTTCTCCAGCCTCCACATGGAGACTTGGGATAGGTGATGTACGAAACGCGCCGAGACAGAGACGCAGGGCAGCATTTTGTATTGGTTCCAGTATTTTTAGGTACGACTTCCTTGCTGCTCCATATATTATGGATCCGTAGTCTAGCTTGGATCGAATTAGACTCCGATAGAGCAGCAGCAAGGTATCTCTGTCAGCTCCCCAGTCCGTATGGCTGAGTACTCTTAGTATGTTTAATGACTTTTGGCATTTCTTCCTAAGTTCCTTAATGTGGGGGAGAAAATTAAATTTGGAATCTAAGGTGAGGCCTAAAAATTTTGTAGTTTTCACGACAGGGATCTTCTTTTTGTGTATAAATAGTTCAGGGTCTGGGTGGAGTCCCCTTAGATTACAGAAATGCATACTAACTGTTTTGGAGTCTGAGAATTTGAAACCATTATAGTTTGCCCAACCCTGAATTTTGTTTAAACATAACTGTAATTTCCTTTCTAAGGTGTTCATGTTTTTCCCATAAGTAAGAATGACAAAGTCATCAACATACAAAGAGCACTCTATGCCAGGGGACAGCGCATTTATGATGCTATTTATTTTAATGTTGAACAGGGTGACTGACAGAATGCTGCCCTGGGGTACACCCATTTCCTGGTCATGAGTGTCAGAAGCGGAGTTGCCCACTCGAACCTGAAATTTTCGATCTTTCAGGAATTCCTCCACAAAACGGGGGAGGTGTCCCTTAAGCCCCATAAGCGCCAGGTCACGTAGAATGCCATGTTTCCAGGTTGTGTCATAGGCCTTTTCTATATCGAAGAATACAGCTACTAGATGTTCTCTTCTGAGTAATGCATTTCTAATATAAGCTTCCAGCCTTACCAGGTGGTCAGTTGTTGTCCGCCCCTGCCGGAATCCGCACTGGTAGTTTGAGATCACTTTATTCCTTTCCAGGTACCAGACCAGCCTACTGTTAATCATTCTTTCCATGGTTTTGCAGATGCAGCTTGTTAGTGCTATTGGTCGATAGTTAGCTGGGTCAGAGCCGTCTCTTCCCGGTTTAGGTATCGGTATAACTGTGGCTTTCCTCCAGCTGTTTGGGAAAGCGCCTGTTTGCCACACACAGTTATAGACCCCTAGCAGGACTGCCAATGAGAGTTCGGGAAGGTGCTTGAGGAACTGGTAATGGATTTCGTCTTCTCCAGGCGCTGTGTCATGTGACTTGTCCAGCGATTCCCTCAGTTCCTCAAGCGAGAACGGTTTGTTGTAGTCTTCATTGTTCTCTGACCTGAAATCAATGGGGTGTCTTTCCTCCCTGGTTTTGACTTTTTGGAACTCTGGCGTGTAGTGTGCAGTGGATGATTTTTCTGCTATTGAGGATGCAAGGCAGTCAGCTATTTCTCTGGGGGACGTGACAGTTCGTCCTTGATTTTTCAAATGCCCTATTGCATTTGATTCTTTCCCTTTGATTCGCCTTACTGCCTTCCAAACCGCTCTAGCAGAAGTTTTGGCATCCAGACTGCCGACAAAACTTCTCCAGGAATTCCTTTTGGCTGACCGTATGGTTTGTCTAGCCTTTGCTCTAGCTATCCTGAATAGCTTTAGGTTTTCCTGGGAAGGATTCTTTATAAATGCAGCCAGTCGTTTTTTCCTATCACCAATAGCACTTTTGCAAGCTGTATCAAACCATGGTTTGCTAGGCCGTTTTGGATTTGCAGAGGTTAGGGGTACAACTTTCCTGGCTATACTTAGTAGCTTGCTAGCAAAGGTATCAGCTGGGTTCTGTTCATGGAGGATATTTTCTGTGATATCCTCAGAGCATCTTTTTTGGAATTGTTCCCAATCGGCCTTATTCAGTTTCCACCGCTGAGGTCGTCCCAATGAAGGGAGGTTGTTAGTAATGATGATTGGGAAGTGATCACTTCCCCGTAGATCATTGCTAACTGACCATTTAAAATCGTCCAGAAGTCCGGGGACGCATACGGTGAGGTCAATGCATGTGAATGATCCAGTTCCTGGGTGCAAGTAGGTCGGTGATGCATCATTAAGTATGCATAAATCATGTTGGAGGAAGATATCCTCCAGCATACGACCTCTTGTGTCGGTATTGTTGGATCCCCACATGGTGTTATGGGCATTGAAATCCCCAAGGATTAAATAAGGCCGGGGGAGTTGTTTCAATAGGTCCTCCATGTCTGTTCGGTTTAATGGAGCGCCTGGTGGTAGATACAGGCTGCAGCAAGTGATAACCTTGTGAAGGGTTATCCTAGCTGCTACGGCCTGTAGTGTGGTCTGTAGTTCTACCCTCTCATGGGGGATGCTATCCTTCACAAGGATACAGACTCCACCTGATGCTCTCTCTGCATCCTCAACATTCTTGGTGTAAGCACGGTAGCTTCGGAAGCTGATGCAATCTTTTAGAAATGTTTCCTGTAAGCAGACAGCTACAGGAGTCTCAGAGTCCATCAGTAGCTGCATTTCCTCGTAATTGGCCTTGAGGCCTCTACAATTCCACTGTACAATTCTGGAATCCATGGCTTATTCTAGATGACCTACTTGGAGCTATTTGGCCTTGGGAGGCCCCCGGGGGGGGTTTCCCTTTATTCCAGTGACCTTGGTATTTTTATTCTTGGGTTTGGATGGAGAGGAGGACAACCCCCTTTTGGGGGAAGTCTTTCTCTCTGGAGAGGGGAGATCCCTCTGGTTAGAGCGGAGGTTATTTCCTCCTCTCTCACCTCGGGCATTCTCTCCGCTTTGATTTCTCCCCTTAGGGAGTTGGTCAACCTCTAACTCAGTAGAGGTTGGGGTGTCTGGCTGGGTTCTCTGAGGAGAACCTGTGTCAGACATGATGTCTCCGGGTTCTCCCGGAGTATTGGTTTTGACATGCTGCTCAGTCTCCATGCTCTCATCAGCGAGCACAGAGAACCTGTTCTTTAGCATGACAACATGGCTTTCTTGTTTCTTCAGAGGTGTGTTCTTTGGCGGTGTTTTCTTCTGAGTTGGGGGAGGAGGAGGGGGTGGTGGGGTCAATGTGTCCGTCTGTGTGGCTATGGATCTTCCTTTCTTAGCAACAGCCTGGGCGTAGGTCTTTGTCAAGCCGAATTGGCCCTTGGGTAGGGCCAGTACAGCCGATTTCGCCTGGCTAAAGGTACATCCGTTTCTTGCCTTGTACTCCTGCACGGCAACCTCCTGTTTCCACACAGGGCAGTCCTTGGAGTAGGCTGAGTGGCCAGCTTGACAGTTTGGGCATTTGAACTGGGCTGTGCAGCCCTTGTCCTCATGACCCTCTCCAGCACATCTGGCACACACAGTGTTCCTCTTACAGACTGCCGCGCCGTGTCCATAACCCTGGCACTTGAAGCACCTCATGGGGTTAGGTATGTAGGGCCTCACTGGAACTCGTAGGTATCCTGCCTTCACATACTCTGGCGGTGTCCTAGTTCCGAATGTGAGGATAATAGTGGCGGTTTTGACCTCCTCACCCTCCCTGCGCCTGGTAATGCGCCGGGCATGGGTGACTCCTTCAATGCCCTCCACTATTTCCTTCTCGGAGCATTCCAGTAGGTCCCTAGAGCTGATTACACCTCTGCTGGTGTTCAGACTCTTGTGTGGCATGACTTCCACTTGGAGATCACAGAGTCTTCTGCATCTTAAAAGCCCATCAGAGTGTGTCTTGCTGTCTACTTCTACAAGGAGTTCCATTGTTTTGTGTAGCTTAGACACACTCTTGGGCTCTCCCACTACTGACTTGAGTCCCTTATAGATAATAAAAGGGCTCAACTTGGTCAGGCTTTTTCCCTCCTCTGTGCATCTAACCACCAGAAATGATGGCCAGGTGGCACAGCTTTTTGCGACCTCCTCTTTTTTATCGTCAATTCGTCGTTTCTTGCCCAGACATAGGTCTGGGGCAAGTAGTTTTGTGTGTGTTTTTTGGTCCATATATATTTTGGTTAATTCGGCACCTGTGCTCCCCACCCGCCATCGAGTCCAACAAGGGGACGGGCCATTCGGATGTCCAGAATGAGCCCACCAGGGCTACACAGGTGCTATACTCAGTCAGCTGCTACATCGGACATGTGTCCAATACAGCAGCTCCCTGATTGACCCTCCAGCCACCGCCCTCCAGCATAGGTCGACGACCTATGCTGGTAGCTCGGCATGACCAGCCGGTTGACCCAGAGCGGGCCATCTGGGTCTCAGGTCTAGGGGAACTTGGAGCCAAAGTATTGTGTTGTTGTGGTTTATCCTCAGATAGCCACCACTCAAACACCAGGATCTCTTTATCCCCCCTTACCCGTCGCAGTCCACGGCAAACGGACTGGTCTAGGACGTAGTGAGAATTTAAAGTTAAGGAGACAGTGTGATGATCAATGAAGGCAGACTTAGGAAAAGAGGAGGCAGACACAATGATAGAAAAGAAGTAGGGCCCTTTTGAGCTCCAAAAGTGCTAAGGAAAGAGGAGCGCAGTTTAACGTCATGTCTCGGGACGATCTGGCAGGTTGAGCTCCCCCAGTTTAAGAAACATTGAGCTAGATAGAACAAAAAAAATATTTGGTAACATTGACCCAGTTTTTTAAATTAACAAAAACTAAAAGGGGTACTGGTAGCTACTCCTTAGCATTGTTCAACACGTGAATATATCACAGGATTAGAATTGTAACTACCTTCCTCTTTATACATAACCCAAGACTGATTTCTTAATGTCCATTTAATATTGAATAGCATGTTTTCAGTTTATGGTACTGCTTAAGTACAATGTCACTGAAATACTGTCTCACATAACACACACACGGAGGAGATAAACTCAAGAGTTTAAGATTTGATATTGTCAATAAACATTGCACCCTGGGTCAGGATTTGGTGATTTTACCATCACAAAGGAGATACAAGACACCGATAGTAAAGACAAACAGACACTAACACTCTTTTGTTCACCTGGCAATCAAATCATTAGATGCAATTCAATAATTAAGGATAAACATTTTAGATGTAGATTTTGAGTTGTTGTTTGTTTTGTTTTTTTTGTAATGCACAAATTGTAAGACAAATTTCCATAATGATGGTAAAGATTATTATTATTATTATTATATTATTATAGTTAATAAATTCGGCAAGAACCCCCGCCCTCCCCCATGTAACAATAAATTATGTTACAAAGAAAATCAATGGTTTGAAATAATGAGTGTCTGCTTCTACTTTCATTTTCACCTTCCGCGAAGTGAAAATCAATTGTGTAAAAATAACAGGTGAACAACATGTTGCATTTCTCAGAGATATATCGACTCGCTTTTATTTCTGATGTACGCCTAAGAGTGCCTAGGCTAAATATCATAAGAGAAAGGTGGTTACCTCCCCATCCCAACACAGTCTTCAAATACAAATGTCAGTAGTCTCAAAGTTTTCTAGCTTAGATGTAACATTTACCTCATACTTACACATAGGCCTGCACACGATATATATATATATATCTATAAATCCCCATCTTATTAAATTCGCAAATACTCCCTATTATAACGTATTGACATTAATATTGTTATTAGATTTAGAAAGACGTGGTCTAGATAAGTTAATTACCAGAAAGGGGGCGGGGGCGTATATTGCATGATATAACTAAGTTTTTATTGTATCTAATTATTGCTTCAATTTGTGTTTCTTATTAATACTACATACTACATACAACATACTACATACAACATACTACATACAACATACTACATACAACATACTACATACAACATACTACATACTACGATATTCAGTGCAGAAAACTGAGTGATGGTCAAGAGAAGTATGCAGTGAATGAAACTCTACAAGAACTCATGCTTGATCTGAGCTCACACTTTACTGCAGATTGTAGGCTTCTCGTTGCCTTGACGCATGCACGTTTAAGAAAGAAAAAAAAAAAGACAGTTTAAAGTAGGCTATGTATTAACAAGTATAGTGCGTGGTTAGAAAACAAAAAGCAGTCAAGTTATCCTACGTGTGATATACAAAGTTTAGGACTTACCTCGAATGTAAAGCTGTGCCGAGTAGATAGCCCTCTCGTGTTACCGTACTGATACTGACGGTTTGTTTTTATACACGGATGTGTCATGTGTTGGGCAACGGATGAGTCTATAAATAGCACGTCACATGACTGTTACAGAGCACAACATAATTACACATTGAACTTTGTGAGAGAGAAAAAACTGTCTCACGGAGAGAATGGGGTACAGGGGCGAGCCTGGCCTCAATAAGCTCCCCACGCCCACCTTTTAAACCTCCCTTAGACATAGAGACTATTCATTTTCAACGTGAGTTGACAGGGAATGGTTTGAGTTTGCAAAATAATCTTGTCTTCGGTATGGGATAAAAATAAAAATCAAATTGGCAGACAGCTTGATAGAAGTATCTTAAACCTTGACTGAAATTAATATAGACATGTATATGACAAATTAACGCCATCCTCTCTCTCTCTCTCTCTCTCTCTCTCTCTCTCTCTCTCTTTGTGCCTCTCTCTCTCTCTCCTTTTTCCTAATTAGCCTCTCTCATTTACCCACTCTAACCTAGCTAGACTAAGATTTTAATGATCTAATTGAAAGCTATCAATTATCATAAGATCTTTTGACTGTAGGCCTACATGTATTTTAAATTGTATAATAAAAAAAAAAATAAACGCTAAGGGATCCTACTCGTATTAAGTAGAATATCTTAACTGTACCAAATTATCTTTCCTGGTCAATCAAGTTTTAGTAAGTTAGAGTTACTTTTCTTTTTGCCCTGTCCAGCTGTAACGTTAAGATCTCGTAAACATACAATTTTGACATCTGATTTCCAAATCGCGAATTGATCTAAGTGCAGCTTACACTTAGTGCTATTTCTGTATCAGTTTGTATTTGACAGTGATGCCCAACATAAATCGACCTGCCGTCCATTTTAATTTTCGACACTGGTGTCGCGGGCCACATAATCGGAAAGGTACAAAAACGAAATGAAATTGACCTGAAATTATTTCATTAGAAACCCGTGGATCTAGCACTTACATTCATTAATGGGATATTATTATCTTTTTTTTTTTCATGCGTCAGAAAACGGCTTCATTTCTCTACTAAAAAATGAGCAACAGTGTAGCTAGCTTTACCAACGACTCATATTCTTGACTCTTTTTTATAAATATTAACATAAATCTTCCAATCTCTAGACGTAGTTTAACAATCTTTTTATTCAAATGACGTCAAATTTGTTTTATTTTTGCGTTTCTTTAAAAAAAAAAAAACAGCCACACTTTATTTACAACTCAAATATATTGGCTTATTATCATGTTCTGCCAAAATAGTAAAGTTTTATTTGTATACTTTTTTTTTCTTTGTTTTTTGATAAATTCTACATTAAGAGTCTCATAAACGAACAAATGTTAGTCATGGTACCAAACAATCGGAGAAAATTTGAGGGCACTAACGTAGGTAAAGAGACATTTTTAAACCTTTTCTTTAGCGGTGATAGCGGATTTTATATACTTTGTGCCGACATTTCGGCGGGCCGGATGGAACCACTCTGTGGGCCGGATCTGGCCAGCGGGCCGTATTTTGGGCATCACTGGTATTTAACATTATAAGTGAGTAACACAGGTCCACAAAGGCAGCCTTCTAGTTTTTTTTATATCATTGTTATGATTATTATCATTGAGTGTACATACTTCTTAAACTTTTCGTTTAACGAGTCAATTGATAATTTAAAAAAAAAAAAAAAAAAAGAAATACAAAAATTCAATTAGAACAAAGATGAGTTCAACATACAGACCTATATATATATATATATATATATATATATATATTATACCTAGAGTCCTAGACTGGAAAACGGAAACAAATTCTTATCCGATAATGATCAGATCACAGACCTATAGGCCTATATATAGAGATCATTATTTACGTAACTGATTTTCAAGCTGTAAATCTTGGAAAATCGATTTTTTCTGCCTTAGAAAAGTAATGATCTTCAGTTTTCAAAGTTTAGATAGAATGCAATATCACTTGCCTATTTTATTTTATAGAAAGGACTATTACATGGGCGTAGCCAGGATTTTTTTTCGGTGGGGGGGGGTTGGGGGGGATTTCCCCCCCACACACCCCCACCCCCGCAAAAAATTTTTTTTATAT
This sequence comes from Biomphalaria glabrata, assembly GCF_947242115.1. NCBI lineage: Eukaryota > Metazoa > Mollusca > Gastropoda > Planorbidae > Biomphalaria > Biomphalaria glabrata. The sequence continues at coordinate 27,515,428 of NC_074713.1, forward strand.
GTATTGTTATAAACCTGGTGGTGGCACAGATGGGGGTAGTGGTGTGTGTGTAGTCAGCCGACGCAAATCGCCCCAGTCCAGCGCAGGACGAGCGGTCAACTGTGACCAGTGACAGTACATGCCAGTTCGGCAACGACCTGTGTGTAAACATTACGCACGCAAGTCACGGCGATTGTGATCATTCTGAGTGGTCAAGAACGTTCCATCCGATTCTAGAAGGCCATTAGAGACAGTATATCAGAGCGAGTGTGTCAGAGGGACTGGACTTCACGTTACCTCGCAATGTGACCAGTACGAGGCGAAGTTAGAAACAGTACGGTGTGTGAAGTCAGGCGGAGAAAGGCTAGGTTTTTGGACACTTTGTGTGATATTGTTGCCAACTGTACAGTGTTTTATTGTATTTGAAATTAAATTGCTACTGTTACTTTGGAGCCCTGAGTTGTGAGGTTCTTTAAGTTCGTTGTGTTGTGTGGTGCAGTTTGAAGAGAGCCTGGATAGTAGTGAGATTCGTAACACTGGTGTCAGAAGTCGGATCGGAATCGGATTGGATCGGATCTACTATGGCTCGTCTGAAACTGCTGTACGAACTTGAATTTAGAGAACTGAAGGAAGAACTCCGTGGACGAAGGCTGAAGGCATATGGTAACAAGGAAACTTTACAAGCACGCCTCCGAGAAGACATTTTGGAAGAAAAAGAAGATCCGGACACATATCTTTTTGAAGTCGAACCGGACTTGCTAAAACAGCTCGCCAGTAGCACGCAGCAACTGATTACCAGTACCAGAATCATGCAGGAACGGATGGCAGCTATGCAAGAAGAGAACACATCAAACAGCAAGACAGATCAAGTGAATGTTTGCTCCGTGTCCAAGCATGTTGCCGAGAAACGTTTGCAAGTTGAAAGTGGCATACGAAGGTTGGACCCTACTGACGCTTGCCCAGATTCTAAGACCAGCGAGAGAAGCCCTGATGGTGACCATAAGAACCCAATGAAATCTGACGAAGCTGTTGAGGGACATCTACAAGCTGAGAGATACAAGCCAGGTCCGGACCCAACAGACGTTGGTCCAGCTGCCAAGACTGGAGATGAAAGTCCTGATGGTGGTGAAGAGAATCCAAAGAAGCTTGACGTTGAAATTGATAGACATTCGTACGATGAAAGTCATCGACCAGGTCTGAAACCAATAGGCGATTGGCCCGATACTGAGACGAGAGAGAGAGGTCCTGATGGTGGTGAAGAAAGCCGAATGGAGCCTGAAGCCGAAGACGAGGTACCTTTGCACGAGGAGTGTTACCAACCTGCCCCACGAGCATGCCCTCCAGACAAGGCTGAAGATGATGACTTGCCTCACCATTCCCAGTCCTGTAGATTTGAAACCCATCCCAGTCATTCTCCGCAAAGTCACCTCTTTGGCCAACGATCTTGGTATCCCCAGCCCTTACATCCTACACCTCTCGATGTGCCAAGCGGCTATCCTCAATACCGAAGGACAATAGAGCGATGCAACCACGACATCACTGCAGCCACATGAAGACCAACTGGCGGAGAAGAAGAAGAAGGCGACTTTTGCTGAGTGCAATATGGATGACCATGCGATCACGACGTCGATACAACCAGATGAAGGCTAACTGGAGGAGAAGAAAACGTTTTCTGAGTTCCACGTGGATGGCGATGAAAGCACGACGGCGAGGCAATCAGGTCAAGGTAAACTGGAGGAGAAGAAGGAAGCGACCATTGCTGACTGCAACATGGATGGCTCCGTCAAGCTCAACAGGCAAGCCAACTGCCACCGATCGACCCCCACCTACAGCGATGAAATTTCACAGCCAATGTCATGAGGTTGATTCTGTCCGGGACGGACAGATCTAAGGAGGGGGCAGTGTTATAAATCTGGTGGTGGCACAGATGGGGGTAGTGGTGTGTGTGTAGTCAGCCGACGCAAATCGCCCCAGTCCAGCGCAGGACGCGCGGTCAACTGTGACCAGTGACAGTACATGCCAGTTCGGCAACGACCTGTGTGTAAACATTACGCACGCAAGTCACGGCGATTGTGATCATTCTGAGTTGTCAAGAACGTTCCATCCGATTCTAGAAGGCCATTAGAGACAGTATATAAGAGCGAGTGTGTCAGAGGGACTGGACTTCACGTTACCTCGCAATGTGACCAGTACGAGGCGAAGGTAGAAACAGTACGGTGTGTTAAGTCAGGCGGAGAAAGGCTAGGTTTTTGGACACTTTGTGTGATATTGTTGCCAACTGTATTGTATTTGAAACTAAATTGCTACTGTTACTTTGGAGCCCTGAGTTGTGAGGTTCTTTAAGTTCGTTGTGTTGTGTGGTGCAGTTTGAAGAGAGCCTGGATAGTAGTGAGATTCGTAACAGTATGTATGTGTGTGTGTGTGTGTACATAATCTTTATAACATTCTGACCTTTCATTCTTCTGGAAGACGTTTATTGTGCCCTAGAATAGGTTCTTCCTGGAGTTAGTGGAAAAAATTTTGACTCTCCGCCATAGCTAGGAAGGGGGTCTGGGGGAGCGTTAGGAGCTCCCCCAGAACAGGGCGAAGCCCCGCCGCCAAACACTAGTTCTGGTATTAAAAGCCAACAAAATGCATATTCTGAGGTATCTACAGTGCATTTTCCTGCTATTAGAAAGTTTTATTGCAAAATTTAATGTGCTATTCTTACTGACTTAGACCCTCCCGCGCCGTCGGCGCATTTTCCGTCAAGCTTTCTCCACAAAAATCTGTCACTGGTAATGTCTGAAGCCTCTTCCCACCTGTTCTGAGGACCTCCATAAATGTGTGGAGCCAAGTTGTACTAGGATGTCATCCCATTTCTTATGCGTAATTCATTTTGTCGGAGAACATGTCCCGCAAACCTCATGTGACGCTCTGTCACAATCTTACCAAGGGGTCGACTCCCAGTTCGTCATAGGATGTCCTTGATTTAGACCCGATCTCTTTAACTGACTCCTAAAATCTGTCTTAGCCATCTTTGTTGAGCCACATTTAGTGTTTTTCAATTTCGGCAGATGACTATTCACTGCAGTTTAATAATGGAGCCCCGCCACTGGTAGAAATGTGTAACCTCTCTTGAATACGCTCTTAGAATTAGGTGACTGTAGTTTTTTTTTAGATTTTATATCGAAAAGAGATGTTTTATCGTCAAAATCATCTGTTGGGGGTTTTAAACTAAAAAATCTCTGGAGTTATTGTATTTTTTTAAATTCAAAACCCCATTTAGCTACGGTCATAGAATTTGGTAACTGTAGTTTGCTTTAGAATAATATTGAAGATAGAGGTTTTCTACCTCAAAATGTTCTGAAAGGGTATTTTAAACCATCTGGAGGGGTTTTAAACTTTAAAAAAAAATCTATTGGAGAGGGGTTTAAACTCAAAACCACCAATTGGCTTGGCTACACTCAAATAATTTTAGTGTGTAATTTGCTTTTTTTTTTTATATTGAAGAGGTATTTTTTAGCATCAAACCCCTCTGAAGGAGGTTTAAACTCAAAACCCCTTTTGGAACGCTCATAGCATTTTGAGTGCGTAGTTTGCTTTTTTTTTTTTACACTGAAGGTGTATTTTTTAGCTTCAAACCCGCTGGCGGGGATTTTAAACTCAAAACCCCTTTGGCTGCTCTCATAGGTTTTAGAGTGTAATTGGCTTTTTTTTATATTGAAAAGGTATTTTTAGCTTCAAACTCCGCTGGAGAGGAGTTTAAACTCAAAACCCCTTTGACTACACTTATAAAATTTTGAGTGTATAATTTGTTTTGTTTTTAATATTAAAGAGGTATTTTTTTTACCTTCTAGCCCCGCTGAAAGGGGGTTTAAACTCAAAACTGAGTCAAAACCCATTTAGCTACGCTCATAACATGTTGAGTGCATAATTTGCTTTTGTTTTTCATATTGAAGAGCAGGGGCGGACTGGGTGTCAAGATCGGCCCAGGCATTTCTATACCATCCAGCCCATAAATTGTATAATATACGATGGGCACACAATTCTAGGTCTACCTGTCCTCAAAATGATTCTATTTATTTAGAAAATGTATCGATACAGTTGCATGCATACAGTTATTTAATACGTGCCTTAGAGACATCAATGAGGCCCCTGTCTTATAAAATACAGACGTAATTTAAAACAAAAAGATTATTGTTGTGGTAATACCGGCCCATTTGGGGACCGGCCCACCGGGCATTTGCCCAAACGCCCATATAGCCAGTCCGCCCATGTTGAAGAGGTATTTTTAGCTTCAAACCCCGCTGAAGGGGGGTTTGAACTCAAAATTGAGTCGAAACCCATTTAGCTACGCTTTTTCATATCAAAGAGGAGGTTTATCGTAATTTTTTGGACGGGGTTTTAAAATCAAAATCTTCCTTAACTGTGCTCTTGGAATTTGGGGATTGTCGTTTGCATTTTTTTTTTTGTTTTGTTTTATAGAAGAGAGGGGATTTAACTGCAAAAACCCCTGGTAAGGGGTTTTAAACTCAAAACCCCCTGGTACGGGGTTTTAAACTCAAAACCCCCTGGTAGGGGGTTTTAAACTCAAAATCCATTGGCTGTGCTGAGGCAAGTGATGGTTTAGTATTAAAATCTCACCTAAAATAAACAAAATCAAAGGAAAAAATCAGTTTTTTAATTCCGATCCCCCCCTGGGGGGGATTTCATTTCGGGGGGGGGGGGGGGGTGAACCCCAAAAACCCACCCCTGGCTACGCCCATGGAGTATTAATCACAGAACAAAATATATTCAGGCAAATCTATGAAATAAAGCGATTTCCTGTTAGTTTCCATTGAGATACTGTTTCGAAAATCCTAGATCTAGATCGTAAAAATTCAAGTTTGTTGATTTTAATCATGTTATGATTTTAGATTGTGCATTTAAATAGATTGATTACTAGATCTTTCTAGATCTAGATTATGTATCCAAAAATTGCAAAATAATAATTATGAGACGAGTGAACTTTTATTTTTTTTATGTTCGATAACATAGGTTAGGGTTGAAACTACTTTACAAAACAACGCCGTGTTTCATTTTTTTAAAACAAGTTTTTCACATTTTTGATTAGTGTTATGTCCAGTCTAGATATAATATATAATTTGGCATAATTTAAAACAGCAATTAATAAGTAGTTTTTCATATTATCGCGTGAACTGCAGCCACTGGCGGATCCGGGGGGGGGGGCGTGGGGGCGATCGCCCCCCACCCCACTAGGCCGAAGCCCCGCCCGAAAGGGGGGGGGGGGGGGAAGCGGACGAATTTTAGTATAGAATTAACACAATCTGTATACGAATGTATTACTCATGTTAATAATATATACTAATTATTTATATTTCAACCTATTTTTAGATTATTTCGCCCTCCCTCTAGTATGTTGGTCGACTTGGTGGGGTCGGGAGAGGGCGATGGTACACTTTTGAGTGAGGGGGCGGTCCAATGTATTTGTAGAAATCACAGCTTGCTAACAGAATCAATTAAATATCTGTGATTTAAACTTGTTATTAATATTTTAACCGATCTTTATATTATATCGTTCCCTGTTTGCCGATTGGGGGGGGGGGGCGAATACCTCTACTGCCCTTCCCACCTAAACCCTTTGAGGGGGGGCGGTCCTACTTTTATGGAGAAATCATAGTTTGTGAACAAAATTAATTCAATTAATATATACATTTTATATTACTACGCTCCCCTTCTGGTATCTTGGCCGATTCGGTGGGGTTGGGGGGAGGGCGATTGCCTGTACAGCCCTCCCCACTCTAGCCCTCTGAGTGGAGGGGGGGGGCGGTCCTATTTTTATGGAGAATAATAGTTTATGAACAAAATTAGTTGAATATCTATATAATATAAACTACGTATTGACATGGGAACCCATTGTATATTATGTCGTACCACACTCTAAATGTCATTAGTATTTTTATCATTTGTATATTATCATTAGTATATTTAAATGAAAAAGGGTTGTACCAGGTTGGAGGGGCAATACATGCAATCGCATTTCACCCATCGGACAAACCAATACTTTTTCTTTATGTATTATAGTTATAAATTACACAATTTAAAAATCTGTCACAAATATAATTTATATATACTATAAATTAAATTCTTATATTGAGTCGCCCTACCCTTATTCTTTAATGCCAAATGCAATCTTTAGCAGAAATTATTAAAGGAGCCAGGAGTAGGCTAATCGTTTTCATTCTACCGCCCCTCCCATTTCCAGACAAAGTTTATGTGATTTGATATGAAGTTATCATAATTATTTTAAGAAAGACTTTGCATTGAAAAAGTTAGAATTCAAATGAAATTTTTCAGTATAAGAGTCATGATTGAGATGAGTTCTAAACCCAAATAATATTTTCATAGTCGCCTTTTCCCAACCTTTTCTCAATCTGATATTTTTCTAGTTAAATAAATTTGGGATTATAACTCACAATATATACACCAATTATATTGAATATTATTTATCGAATTTTTTTTCGGCGGCGATCCTCAAAGCCTTAATCCAAATATGTGGGGTATGTTTTCTTTTCAAGGAACAAATCGGTTTTATTTGCAATGTATTAAGGGCCTATAAATTCATATTAGAATATTTTTCAAGTACAACATTATTCAAAAGGTCCTTTTTTAATAGTTTAAATAATGAGGTTTTGGTCAGGAGAATGCGTTTCTGCAGTGAAGAATGCAAGAAAACGCTTTTGGCGTCGGGGCTTCTACCCGAAATCCTTTGATGAATAATGAGCTGTATATGTCAGGAGAATGCGTTTCTGCAGTGAAAAAAGCAAGAAAACGCTTTTGTCGTCGGGACTTCGCACGGAACCCCACTAGGGAACCTTATAGCGCTGTCCCAGTCGTTTTGTTTTTCGCCGAAAGTTGAGAAATGCTGCTTTTTTATTCTCATATATATATATGTATGTGTGTGTGTGTGTGTGTGTGAGTGTATATGTGTGTGTGTGTGTGTGTGTGCTGTACGCACGTTTATGCATAGGGTTAGTGTTTACTGGGCGTTAGGTATAGGGTTTGGAAAAAAAATCGCCCCACCCCCCACTCCAAAGTTCTGGATCCGCTAGTGACTGCAGCCATGCCATATCGACACGAAACACTTAGCTAAAGGAACATTTTTTAATTTTATTTTTACTAGAATTCCTTATTGCTGATGATATCAATAAGAGGTTGACCCTTTGCAAAACTATTAGATCGATTAGATATTAGTTATAAGACATCAGTTAGGCCAGGTTCACATCTAACTTCGCATTCACTTTCACCTATCCTTTGGTCTGGGGCAACACACAAGATCTGTCTACCTTCTTTCTCCATTTTTCTCTGTCATTTTCTTTGATATAATTTCATTCTGATGTTCTTTCTGAAAATATTGAAACCTGCCTTTTTACCTGCCTGGGCGGACCAATTCGGGGGCCGATTTTGAGTTTGTGTTTCCACTCAAACTATATTTGTAACCTTGTTTTCGGAAATTCATAGTGAAATATAAAAGATGATCTCAAAGTATTTTATTCAAATTAAATCAACTCCGCATATCTAGTATTGAACCGTAAGTGTAGAAATAATCTGCTGGTTTGATTTTGAAAGATTCTATAGCCAATTAAATGTCTTACTATTTATAAATGAAGCACGCTCTCATTTAATTAAAACATGGTCATTACAATATAAGCAATTGTGGGTTTTTTATGTTAAATCTGTAATTTTTAGTGAAGAGCTTCATTCATCCCTAAGCTTTTAATGCAGTTAAAATTTTTTACCCGCAGTTGTTGAGGCCGTGAATTGATATAACCCAATGTGTTTTCTGACACCAAAGTTTGGCATTATGTTTCCAATCACCTCTTAAACTTAACTCTTTCTCTCCGTAATCATTTACCACATTCTGGTGGAATCAACGCTGGTATCGTCAGTTAGGAGAGAAAGAGTTAAGTCACAATTCAAAGGCCTGTGCTTCGCTCATTTTTCTTTAATCTGCAAAGTTTTCACCCAGAACTACATCTAAAGACTAGGGGAAGTAAAGAACATATAAGCTTTTTATACATATTAAATATAAATAAAGTATAAAAAAAAACTAAATTTTAAGAAAATGCAAAAATGTTTATTTACAAAATAAACAACAAAATTTAAATTTATATAGGTTCCAAAAAAAAGATCATAAATTTAATTTCGGAATATTTAACGTTTTCAAAATAGATATATACAAATTATTAAAAATCATTTGAAATAAACAATCTTTCATTTTTTCCTTAAAGCAGTAGGTTTAAAATAAACATTGGAATTATTGAAGATTTCATGGACATTGTCAATGTCGCTAAAAATAAAAAATAAAAAGATGAAGAGTGTATGGGTTCCGGTTATTCCCTTATTGAAATTATTTTGTAATATAAATGCAAGAGCATGAACAATTTGATCCTGTAGTGTTAAAAAGTGCATTAAAATGATCCTATAATTTCCTTTCTTTTGTACACCGGATACATCATACATCAAAAAGCTAACTCTGTTTAGTTTTCCCACCATGTATGAAAATCGTTAAAAGTATTCCCAGCAATTAATAAGGAACAAAAATAAAACAAAATTACTTACTGCTGGCGGAGCACTTTTTACTGCCCTTGTCTGGGGAAATTAAATTGTCCTTAATTAGTAGGTTAATAACATCTTGAGTAAATTGTCCAACAAGCAATGGGTGAATGTTTTATATGTCAGTTCCTTGTTGCCTGAGTGAATGAAACAACACTAGAACCTCAGTATCCGCTTTTAATTATTTTTTTGTTTCTATTTTTAAAACCAATTTGAAATTGTATTTGGCAGCACACGTTACGTGATAGTTTTAGTTGCCTTGCCATATCTAATGCGATGAAAATGATATAGATTTGTTGTTGTTGTTGTTTTAGAAACATTTATTTGAGATATAACTATTAAAGAAAACATAATTGAAATATTAGAAACTGTTTTTCATTCAATGTCAGATATGGACAGAAGCTAAGGAGAAATGGGGAAATATAAATTTAATTAAAAATAATTAATAAAATGAGACTAGACTCACCGTGTCGCTGTTAAAAAGCTGTATAGAACTAATAGACACATCCCCACTGATGTATATGAAGTTAGCTTCGTGCATGTCAACTCGATGATTAAAAGCATAGAAAGGTGAGTCGTCTATAGTGATCTGTGGAGTGGCACAAAACATTTGGATTTAATGGGAGGAATATTTGAGCAACATGCAAAACAGTAAACACCAAACGTAAGTCAGAAATGTTGTAATGTTTGTAGCGAGTGAAAAAGTAACGTGAGAGGCGGAACACTGAATACATACATATGATCATACAATGGTAGCACTCTAAAGAAGGAGGTAACTGTCAATGTTGCCGTGATCGTGATAAAAAAATGTATTTCATTTGTTTGTTTTTTTAAGTTGTACGACTTCAATTCAAACTCGAGGGATCAAGCCTGATCAAGCTGACACCTTTACTACTGTGCCAGCGAATTGCTTATGAAAATGGAAGGTTTTATAATTATTTATTGCTCATTTTAATTTCAAACTTTAACCTAATTATCTACTTATTGTATAAAGGGGACCTACTCAACTTATATCACTATATCTGTCATGTACAATTTCTTTTCCTTGTTTGATACCAAACAAAATAATCAATTACCAATAGTTAATGGTTAATATTTTTGCAAGAAGTACAAGAACTAATTGTGCGAAATTTCAACTTGATCCGAGGTTGGGTGTGGGAGAAATAGCGTGTACAAACTTTCTACCAACAGATAGAAAGACAGATAGACTGAGTTTTAAAAAAAACATGTCAAAATCAGAGTATGCTTTAAAACAAGGACTCTCTAGAACTAATGTCCCAGATAGAGATTGTCAGGGAGAGGTATGGCGAGAATGAATGTTAGTTTGATATTATGATATGATTGTTATATCCCCTTGTTATGAATGCGAAGTGTTGCACGTGTTGTGAACTGAGTGATTAAGTCTTCGTTGAATGTGCGAGAGAATGTGTTAGTCAGTAAGGTCTTGCTCCCGGTCCAGGAAGGTTGGACGTTTACTTCCTGGACTGGTATTTATGTATTTATAAGTTGATGGACTGGTGTATTGTGTATTACTATTTCATAAGAGTGATATAATTGTGTGCGTTATCAAGTATTAAAGTATTGTTGATATTCATGAATATAAGGAGTTAGAGTTGATGTATATTAAGTGTTCGTATTTGAGTTAAGCAAGTATTGATGACATAATTGAGTAACCAAGAAAGTATCAAGCAAGTATTATATAGTATTCAAGAAACCCCTAGTGAGCCACAGGAGCCAAGTAACAGAACAATAACAAGAGACAAGCAGAGCATAGCAGCAGCAGTAATATATATATATAATTTTCGACATCTGACATCTGGGGGCCTGTCCGGGCAGGTATCGTTGTACCTGTTACCTGTATTATTAAACACCAGTGTATTAACCGGTGTACTAATACAGTGTTATTCTTGACATTACCTGAGGGCTAGTCCGGGCAGGTCAGTTATACCTGTTATGTCATTCGTCACGTTGAAGAAGTCGATAAGAAAATAAAGAATAAGCAACACAAGCAAAGATAAGGATACCGAATTTTTTGAGCTTCGTCCGGTCTGGGACAGTAACTATTGTACATGACATTGTCTACTAAAGTTACTTGAACGTTACTTGTTAACTTAACCTTTATAAGTTAATTTACGCTTATTCAGTAATATTTCTTATTATTTGTGATTACCATGGACGAGTTTAAACCTAGGTCAATTGAGGTATTAATAGAACAGGCCCACATGTTTGGAATTCAGGGTGATGAATTACGAGAGTTTGTTTTAAACCAACAAAAACTAGATCTAGATAGATTAAAAGATTTAAACCGACAAAAGCTAGATCTAGAAAGATTAAATTTAGAATTAGAAAGAAACGCAATAGAAGTGGTAAAGTTGGAAATGGAACTGGACGAGTTTAAACCTAGGTCAATTGAGGTATTAATAGAACAGGCCTACATGTTTGGAATTGAAGGTGATGAACTACGAGAGTTTGTTTTAAAACAACAAAAACTAGATCTAGAAAGATTAAAATATTTAAACCGACAAAAACTAGACCTAGAAAGATCAAAATTAGAATTAGAAAGAAAGGCAAATGAAGTGGTAAAGTTGAAAATGGAACTGGAAGTAAAACTGTCATTACAGGGAGATGTGAACTATAAAATAGAAATTGAAAATGACATATTAACTAATGAGGAACAAAATAACTATCAGGATATTGATAATAATATAAGTGGGATAGAAGATAATGAAGAAATTGAGAATGTCTTATCAAGTAAGGAACTAAATGATTGTAATTATACTGTTTATGATATCAGTGAGATAGAAAAGGGAAAAGTAATTGAAAATGTCTTAACCAATATGGAACTAAAGGATTGTAATTATATTATTAATGATATGAGAGAGATTGAAGATAAGGAGATATTAATTGAAAATGTCTTAACCAATATGGAACTAAAGGATTGTAATTATATTATTAATGATATGAGAGAGATTGAAGATAAGGAAGTATTAATTGAAAATGTCTTAACTAATAAGGAACTAAATGACTGCCATTATATTGAAAATGATATCAGTGACAACCCATATAAAAGAGAAAAAAGTGAAAATGTGTTAACTACTAAAGAACTTATTGATTGTCGGTTTAATGAAGTAACTACTGAGGAACTTATTGATAAGGAACATATTGATTGTCAGTTTATTGACAATAATATTATTCATGTTCTGAGACCATTTCACAGAGTACACAAACCATTGAAGAGATTAAACCTAACAAAAGGAGTTTATCAAGTTGTTGGTACTGGTAAAGTAAAACCAGACTCCAATTGGCTACAAATGTTTTTCTACCTAAAAATCCCCAGAAGAAGAAAAATAAGTCTTAAAGAAGTTTGTCAAGTTGTTGGTGGGGGTAAAGTTAAACCAGACCCCAATAGGCTACAAATGTTTTTGTACCTAAAACTTCCAAGAAAAAGAAAAAAGAAATCTTGACGTAGTGTTTCCCCTCTCCCTGTTGCTGAGAAGGGGAATGTCCACGAGGGTCACCTGAATTCCCGAGTGCGACTTGGCAATAGAGAAAATTCAGCCTATTTTGTCCTCTTCTTGTATTTTAATTTTTGTTGTTGTACCAAATCTTAATATATTGTATTATCTAAACAGTTCACCCGAAATAGCTTGCTGTGTGTTGCACCAAGTAGATGGCTTCCTTCCGGTAAAGTGCAGAGAGCTGATACATGGAGAGTAGCATTACTTCATTAGTAGCGTGAGTGTCCAACGCCTAGACAGATACCTCTGATACACAGGAGGTTGCACAATCCAGTTTGACCACAGACTAGCCACAGACCATTGTCTACTAGCAGATAAACTGTCAAGATTTAGCATAGTTGTATTAGTTATAATTGTTAGAATTCATCTTTTTTTTTTTTTTTTTTTTCCCAATACAATATGAAACGCAGTTATAACTATTAGAGATTGTATCTTGTCATATATTATTGCTATATATAGGAGTTGATCTTTTCTTGTATTTTTGCTGTTTTACATATTAAATATTAACGTGGGAAGGACTATGCCTGCCGACTTCAAATTGTAATTTAATTCTCCATGCCACTATTTTTTTTTCTCATTTATTCTTTTCTCATTTATTCTTTTCTCTCTTTCCCTTTGTTGTAAATAGCTGGACATATTTCTTTTGTTAGGTTAATAAGGGCTATTTCACTTTCATGTACATTATATACATTTGTGTGTAGATATAGTTGTTTATATGTATGTATATAAGTATGTGTATGACACAGTGTGTATGTATGTATATTTATGTATATATTTGAATGACTGTTATCTAATAACAGTCATATCGTGAGAGGGGGGATGTCAGGGAGAGGTATGGCGAGAATGAATGTTAGTTTGATATTATGATATGATTGTTATATCCCCTTGTTATGAATGCGAAGTGTTGCACGTGTTGTGAACTGAGTGATTAAGTCTTCGTTGAATGTGCGAGAGAATGTGTTAGTCAGTAAGGTCTTGCTCCCGGTCCAGGAAGGTTGGACGTTTACTTCCTGGACTGGTATTTATGTATTTATAAGTTGATGGACTGGTGTATTGTGTATTACTATTTCATAAGAGTGATATAATTGTGTGCGTTATCAAGTATTAAAGTATTGTTGATATTCATGAATATAAGGAGTTAGAGTTGATGTATATTAAGTGTTCGTATTTGAGTTAAGCAAGTATTGATGACATAATTGAGTAACCAAGAAAGTATCAAGCAAGTATTATATAGTATTCAAGAAACCCCTAGTGAGCCACAGGAGCCAAGTAACAGAACAATAACAAGAGACAAGCAGAGCATAGCAGCAGCAGTAATATATATATATATAATTTTCGACATCCGACAGAGATCTGTTCTGTTTTACACAGCTAATGTAATAAATTCAATAATATTAAATTGCAATATCTATCACTTACCACATATGACTGTTTGGTCACAGCTATCTCTATCACTTACCACATAGAACTGTTTGGTCACAGCTATCTCTATCACTTACCACATAGGACTGTTTGTTCACAGCTATCTCTTTTCTCTATCACTTACCACATAGGATTGTTTGGTCACAGCTATCTCTATCACTTACCACATAGGACTGTTTGGTCACAGCTATCTCTATCACTTACCACATAGGATTGTTTGGTCACAGCTATCTCTATCACTTACCACATAGGACTGTTTGGTCACAGCTATCTCTATCACGAAAGGCTGGTTCGTATTGAAAGGCATATTCAGCCAGCGTTCTTCCTTGCGCCACTTGGAATTCTTCTTGTAGTTCATAACTACCTGGCCATCTGTGCACTTGGAATTGAACCTAAACCTCGGGTTGAAGTGAAGGACACAATCCTTGTCGATGTTATTGTCCTGGCTCAGGTTCACACTGAAGCTGGGGAAGAAAAAAGAGCTAGATGCAGAGTACTTCGTTTGTAAGTTTTAGTAAGTTTTAGAACATTGTCCACTCAACCTAAATCAAAGCATCGTCTGATTTTATTGAAGTAACAATTAGAATGAATGCAGTCTTGCAGCGCAGAATGTTACTCTTCTATTAGAGAATAAAACTCCAAAACTTGCACATCATTGGTTACCTCCCATTTTTCTTTTCCATTTCCATTTAAACACGAGTACCGGTTACTTGAAACAAAAAAAAAAAAAAAGTTACCAGCAAGTCTTGGCCCTGACCCCACCTCGAGGCTAGGAATTGATGTCTATCCAAATACATAAATAGGAGAACGGTGTGATCAAATGAAAGTACCAACATTGTATACACTACTTTAATAAGGCCATAATCAGCTTATCTTATCTTATAGATGGCATACGTTATCTCAGTGATGCCCAAACTACGGCCCGTGGGCCAGATCCGGCCTGCGACGTGGTTCTGACCGGCCCGCCAAAACATCAGCACAAAATGTAGAAAATATAAAGAAAAAGGTTGAAAAATGTATTTTCTCTATGTTAGGATTCTCACGTTTCCTTTGATGTATTTCATACTAATCTATTGTCTTGTTAGTTATTCATGTTCATTTTTTTTCTATAAGAACACAAGTTTGTTTTTTTTCCGCGACAAGAATTGACAGTTATTTTAGAGTCTTGGACGATTCAGCGGCTGTCTTGAGCTAGCTGTGTCCTTGACATCTCATGTGTATAACACAGCGCATCTTTTCTGCATCATTTTGGTTCGGGTATACTTCTGACATCAACATGATTGGTGCCATTCCATGTAACATTTGTACGTTTATGAAATGGGAGTGTCGAAGAATTGGATATTCCAGAACAAGTGGACAAATCTTTATTAAATGTAAATTAACAAGACAACATGTTTGATTAGTACTGAAAGTCTGGCAGTTTTAAAGAACAAAACATAAAAGGCATTCTAAAACAAATCATTACAAAAATATGGAGGCATTGTTAGTTTGAACCGCTAAGAAAAGAGTCGCTAAGTTACATCTAGAGTTGAGCGAATGACGAAAATATTTACCAAGAAGTCAATAAAATGAATCGCGGCTGTAATGGAGGCTACAGAGTTGCTCACATTTTAAGAAGGGAAATGAAGCATTAAAAAGTGCTTGCTAGAAGGAATGGAATAAAATCGGCCTGAACAAAAATGCATTTAAAGCTGTGCCGCCTTTCTGGCATGACTATTGCAAAACGAGTGAACAATGTTGATGAAAATCTTCATTCAAAACTAAATAACAGAGCAGCAGATTGTGAAATATATACTATTGCCGCTGAGGAGTGTCACAAACTGGAACTGATTGACTTAGAAAGCCAGACTTTCCAGCTTGAGAAATTTCGAGCAATACAGACAATAGATTTCTTCGCCGTGTTGTTTACATACACCTTGCACATTTCCGAAAACACTGGACCTCATTCACCAATCGTAAACAAACAACATTTAGCCACGTGGTGCTCTATCTCTTCTATAGAATTTACGATCTCATGTTTAATTTATGATGGTTGTCACGTGACAGTTTTTTTTCATTGTTTTATCAGTAATATCACTTGACTAAATGTTGTTTGTTTACGATTGGTAAATAAGGTCCATTGCTGTGTAGGATGACAATGTTTACAAGCACTTAATTTAGTAGAAAAACTGTTTCAGTTATAAAACACCTGAAACCCTTGTTACATAATTGACTTATGGCTGGATCCACAGGATTGTTATAAAACTTTTTAAACTGGTTTAGTCTCTATTTCATTTTTCTGCATCTTTTTTCATTAATGTGGCCCGCGACACGAGTGTCGGAAATTAAAATCGCCCGCAGGCTGTATAAGGTTGGGCATCACTGAGTTATGAAAGATAATTATGCCCTACGCATTTCATATATTAATCTAGTCATTCATGCTAATCAGTGACTCTGCTAAGTCGTTGGTTTTCCTGGCTGACATATGCAACCCACCCCATGCTCTAACGGCACTAAGAAGAATGAGCACTTTCGTTGATCTTCGCATTTGAAACAAGGTCTTACACAATGATTGTTTCCCTTTGAAAGTAAATTAAGCCACGAATTTTTTGTCATTGTTCTGACAACATTGACATATACGCTAATACGTCACAGTGAATGGCCTAGTTTCATTTGTTGCTAGACCAAAAGTTGCTAAACAGTTCATCCATTGAACATGTATCTCAGTGTTAACCTTTTGAACGTTGGTAGTGTTGTTCCAGCATTGTTTCGGTGACGATGATTTTATCTTACCTTTTGAACGTTGGTAGCGTTGTTCCGGTGATGATGATTCTATCTCCCTGTTTCAGTTTGACTGGCAGCTGACAACACAAAGAACTTTTATTCTAGAGAAATAAAGTCATTGTTGTGTGAAGTTCATAATATTTATATGGATGGACAGACTTATGAGTAGGTAGATCAGTGGATATATAGAAGGTAAATTTTGTTTTATTTTACATGTTTCGTAAGTTCCTTCAAAAGTGAAGATAGGTCAAATCTCTTCAGGACGGCGAAAAAGCCAGCCAGGAAAACCAATAACTTGGCAGAATTTAAGTCATGATTAACATGCATGACTAGATTGACCTAGGAACGCGCGTAGGAAGTAATCTTCTTTTTGGAAGTAGCGTCAGTAGGCATAAGAATGGTGGTGGCAGTGGCGTAGCTAGGGTGTTTGTAGGTGGAGGGGAAAATTTGAAAATCCTCCCGGGTTCCAACTTGAGGTGGGCCCCAAATGAGAGTTCGATTTTTTTACATTAAATATTACGCAAAATGCAGGGGCCCCCAAAGAGGCCAAGCCCCCCCACCCTATGCCCCCAAATGATAGCACATTCCTAGCTACACCACTGGGTGGGGGCTGGGTTTGAACCCGGGACTGTAAAGACGACAGTCCAGAGCGCATTGCTCAGTCAGTCATGAATATTGGAGATGTTCGCAGTTATCTGCTCTTTGTTTGCACTTGTTTTTTTAGCGGCCCCCGAAAGGGGAAAAGACGCTATTAATTTTGTGTGGTTTGTCCGTTCGTCCGTCCCGTTTAGAGCTCAGAAACGAAGAGAAAATGAAAATCGGACATCATGATATTTTAGACCATTCAAAGTTCTGATGCTACGGCTACTTTTTTCTTTTCCGAAAGTGAACCATCTAATTTTTTAAATTATCTATGCAATGAAAAACTTCAGGTGGTAAGTTTTTTAAAAAGGTCACAGACTTCTTCATTAATAACTCAAGCTTCATTCATAGATTCGCGCATTAGTACAAAAATTGCATCTAACGTGTAATAAGATATAAAGGAACACTGAAGAGTAACCTAAACCAAGGCTTTATTAAACTAGAACGACACATGAACTGACGAAAGAGACTTGGACAGTAGCACACTAAATCAATGTTGTGAACACATTCTCACGACGTTACACAAACATAAACAAATAGTAACTATTTCACCACATTCACCCCGCCTAGAATTAAAATAGCAAGTATAGTAATATAGTAGGCCAATAGCATAAATAAAAAGAGAATGCCAGTGCATGTAATACAATAGATCAATAAACAGTATCGAAATATTAATTTCTCTTGTAAACATTAATAAATGGTGATACAAAGAAACCTAAAAACCAGTATCTGTTGTATGACTTATAAACAATTACTAGTTTCTGTTTTAAGTATTAACAAATAGTGTAGTAAGTAGACATGTACGTAAGTAAGTGAAAAGTAAACTCTAGTATAAGTAGCAAGAGATAAACAATGCCAGTTTATGTAGAACATAAGTAGTGCAAAAGAGGAACAACTCTAGACTCTATAGTTTGGCCTGGTTCTTCTCTCTCTCAAGTTATAACGGGGTTGACTATCCTGTTCTACAGTTTGGGAGTCACTAGTGAGTTCCTGAGCGTCAAGTGGGGTATTTTCAAGAGGAAGCGCTCGGAGGTCCTCAGAGCCTACCAGGGGTTCTTTCCTTTCTTGTATCACCGTAGGGGTGTTGGCTGGTACTTCCGTGTTTTGAGTTTCTGGAGGATATTCATTATCCTCACTCTGAGGGAAGAACGAAGGTTCACTTGTTGTTGTGGATGGGGAGGGGGGTGGGAGCCAAGCGTCTTAGAGAGACCGTCTCCTCTTTACCGCTGGGCAACCGTACGACGGCATATTGGGGGTTACACATCAGCAATTCGACTTCCTCCGAGAGAGGATCATATTTTGAAGATCGGTTCTCTCTTCTCAGCAACACTCGACCTGGGCTAGATAGCCAAGTGGGGATAGATATCCCGAAGGAGGATTTCCGGTTGAACCGGAAAACTCTCTCATGTGGAGTTTCGTTTGTTGCCGTAGATAGTAATGATCTAATCGAGTATAGGGCCTGGTTCAAGACAAGCTCACATCTTGAGATCGGGAGATCGAGGTCTTTCAGTGCTAAAGTAACAGCGTTCCATAGAGTTTTGTTTAGTCGTTCAATTTGTCCGTTGCCTGAAGGATTAAAAGCTGTTGTTCTACTTGTAGCTATTCCCCTCTCGTGCAGAAAGGATTGCACCTCCCTCGACATAAAGGACGTACCTCTGTCAGAATGGACGTACTCTGGCATCCCAACTAAGGAAAACAGCTGATTTAAACACTTTATGACAGTAGATGAGGACATATCGGGACATGGGTAGGCAAATGGGAAGCGTGAGTACTCATCCACCATTGTTAATAAGTATTTGTTGTGAGTAGCAGATGGGAGTGGCCCCTTAAAATCAATGCTTACTCTCTGAAATGGTTGGGTAGCCTTGATGAGGGTGCCTGAAAACTGTTTGAAGAATCTAGGCTTCAGTTCAGCGCAAGTTTTACATTGGTTTACCACTTTGCGGACGTCCTCGCAGGAAAAAGGTAAGTTCTTAGTCCGAACGAAATGGAGGAGTCTCGTGACCCCTGGGTGACAGAGGTTGTTGTGTAACAGTTTGAGGTCTTCTCCAGTCATTGCTGACGCAAAGTGGTTCCTTGAAAAGGTATCCGCCGCAGCTTTTTGTTTCCCGGGTCGATATACGACGTCATATTGGAAACAACTAAGCTCCAGTCGCCATCTTTGAATCTTTTCGTTTTTGATCTTGCCCTTGTTCTGCTGGTCAAACATAAAAGACACTGAGCGTTGATCTGTAACCAATGTGAAGGGTCTACTGATAAGGTAATGTTGCCATTTTCTCAGGGCTTCTACGATAGCGTATGCTTCCTTTTCCACTGCTGAGTGTCTGCGTTCACTATTAGTGAGTGTTCTTGAAAAGAAGGCGACAGGACGGCCGTCTTGATTAAGAGTGGCGGCAATCGCGATGTCAGAGGCATCTGTTTCGACTGTTAGTGGTCGATTGTAGTCTATCGTCGACACAGCAGCGTTTTCAAGTTCGTGTTTTAGCTGTTTAAAAGCTTGTTGTACTTGTTCAGGGGGAGGAAAGGCTTTGTTGTTCACCAATAAATGGATCTTGTTGGAGAAAGTAGGGATCCATTGAGAATAATAGGACAGTATTCCAATCACCCGCTTTTGTGATTTCATGTCTTGTGGTGGAGGTAGGTTTCTCAATGCTTGAAATCTTTCGGGGTCTGGTCTTAATTGCCCTTGTGAGATTTCGTAGCCTAGGAGGCATACTTTATTAGTCGCAATAGCACTTTTATCATTGTTGAAGGTGATACCGTACTTTTTAGCGGCATTGAGAAATCTCTGTAGATTCTGGTCGTGGCTAATGGAGTCAAGTCCGCAGATGGTAACGTTATCCACGTAAGCGAACGTGTCCTGTAGCCCTGCCTCCTCAATTATTGTGTTGATCGTCCTTTGAAATGCGGCGACTCCGTTTGTCACTCCAAAAGGAATGCGGCAAAACTGATAAAGCTTTCCGCCAGCCTCGAACGCCGTGTACTGCTTTTCATCATCCCTGATAGGTATCTGGTGGTAAGCGCTTTTGAGGTCAAATGTACTGTACATTGAGTATTTAGATATTTCCTGCACCAGTTCATCAACTTTTGGCACGGGATACGCGTCGAGGTAAGTGAATCGATTGATGGTTTGGCTATAGTCGATAACCATTCTCTTTTTGTGCCTTTCATTCGTTGTTACAATTATCTGGGCTCGCCACGGGGACGTGGAAGGCTCAATAATTTTGTCAGATAGAAGTCTCTTGATTTCAGTTTGAATGAATTTGGAGTCAGGCATAGAATATTTTCTAGATTTAGTGGCTATGGGATGGCAGTTAGGAGCCAGATTAGCGAAGAGGCGAGGGGCTTCAACTCGTGCAGCTTTCAGCGTACAGACCTGGAGAGTGCTTCGTTTTCCTTCAAATGGGATCATCAGTTTTTCGTGCTGGCTGATGAAATCTAGCCCTAAGATTACATCAGATACTAGTCCATCTAGTAGTGAGAGCTTAACACTTTCATATTGTTCATCTTTGTACTTTATTTTAGCGAAAATATGGCCGTGAGTAGTGCGAGAAAGATGTGTAGAGGCCATGTAGATTCTGTTTCTGGACGTTTCTAATTTCCATTTGTACCTTTTAGCAATTGAAGAAGATATATAGCTTTCACTGCTCCCCGTATCCACGAGAGCCTTCAATGGTACTCCATTGACGAGTATTGAAATAGTAGATTTAGTAAGACCGGACGCTGGTGTCGATGCCCAGGAAGATCCAACGGTTGTAGTCCGAGACGTCTCATCATCTGCTTTCACTATGTCTGAGGTTATAGATTTGAGTGTCTGTCTGGTCGATCTACAGACTTTCTGGAAATGGCCCCTCTTACCGCACAGGTTGCATGTAGCGTCACGGGCCGGACATCTAAAGCGTTGATGTGGGCTGTTTCCACAAAAGAAACATCTTTTACTAGTCGCCGCACTCACCTCGTGTTCTACTTTTGTCGTTGGAGAAAGGCTCTCCTCGTCGGCGCTGGCTCCACAGGGAGTTTCAGAGTGGATGTTATACGCCATGGCATGGTTATGGGCATATTCAAGTTGCCTTGCCTCTTCATAGGCGCACTGTAGAGTTAGAGTAGATTTCTCTAAGAGTCGCAGCCTTATGCTGTTTGAAGCCAGTCCAGTAATGAAGGCGTCTCTTACGAAGATATCTCTGTGTTCTTCAGCGGTGACAGCTTTGAAGTCACAGTCTCTGGCCATACTTTTAAGCTTAAGTAGGAAGGAGTCAACGGTTTGTCCGCTCTCTTGACGACAAAGAGTTATCATGTGCCGTGCAAAATTTTCGCTTTTAGGCTTCATGTAGACATTTTGTAGAACTTTGATTGATTCATCGAACGTGGTACACTCACTTATGTACTGAAATACGCTCGAAGAAACGTAGTTTTCCAGTAATTTCTTTTTGTCAATCTCGCAGTGAGAGACTGAGGAGATGAAATTTTCAAATGTTCTGAGCCAGTGCAGCCACTTCTCGGCAGCCGATGGCGAGCTAGGCTCTATGTCCAGCTCTTTTGGCCTAAATAGACGTTCCATTTGTATTACTATTTTTACTTACAGACTGAGAATAGTGTTGAACGAAAATCCAAAAAAGATACGTGAGGCACATAGATCCATGGAATTGAAAATTTCTAGTTTAATAAATTGTAATAAGAACTAAAGGAACACTGAAGAGTAACCTAAACCAAGGCTTTATTAAACTAGAACGACACATGAACTGACGAAAGAGACTTGGACAGTAGCACACTAAATCAATGTTGTGAACACATTCTCACGACGTTACACAAACATAAACAAATAGTAACTATTTCACCACATAACGTCACAATGGAAAAAGTGTCAATGGATCATGATAAAATATATTTTCCATTTATTAACTAACTTATTGAATGGAATACTGATTGAAATGTTGTTTTTAAAAAAGAATTTTGATACGAACTTCGTTTTAATTATAAGTTTCAAAAATAACGAACTACTGTTAAAGCGCGCAGTTTTGACAGATCATTATATACTTGACAGTCTAAAAAAAACTAAAGGGTCCAGATCTAGATATATATATAATATTATTTATATTATACATGTATTAATGATTTGAAAAAAAAAAATATTAAGGCAATAGATTATCTTCTGACAGCTTAGGGGTGCAGATTTATTTATTATGTAAACAGTATTATCTAATTAAGAAGTGAATCGGATACCAACAGCATAGTCTATCATAGTAGATCTACACCTTACCCTGTACCAAAAGGCCTACTATTCCTTATCATAACATTGGCCAAGGTCTATTTATTTTAAGATTGAACGTGTAAAATCATACGAATTCTAGTCTAGATCTAGATTCTAATTCTAGATCTAGTTATATATATCTAATATCTTAGATTGAAGAACTAGGTTTAGATCTAGAATTAGAATCTTTAGAATTTTTAGATTTGCGAGGAAACAGTCTTATCCAAGTCTGTCATGTCATTTCTAGCTATCTCACTTCCTAAAGTAGGTGAATAATATTTTTTTTTTGTGTTGCCAATTTATCTAATTTTGTAAGAAAAAAATTAATCTTTTTTAGTTTCTCTTTATAACATGTAACATGTTATTAATTTTGAATGCAGGGATAAGGTTAATAATTATTATTTTAAACAAATATAAGTGTACGCTAAATGAATATATGGAGATGCTGTGGCTGAGAGGTAAAGCACTTGGAACTGGAAGTCCCCTGTTCGAATCCTGGTGAAGACTCTAGGTAGACCACTTCCGGGGGGCCGATTTTGAGTTTGTTTCCACACAAACTGTTTTTGTAACCCTGTTTAGATTGTATTTACGTTCTTAAATGAATACATTTTAGTATAAAGAGACATCTACAGAAGAGGAAGTGATATGAATAAATGTAGTGGCAATATAAAGAAATCTAAATAGACTAATTGACAACATGTAAGTAATGTTAAGAGTTGTAATTTGATCCTGGATTAATCAACTACGATGCCTTCATAGACGTATTTAAAGACACTGTTTCACTTACTGATATATTGTTGTTAGTCTCGTACAGACCTTGACCTTTGTCGCTCAAGTCTAAGGACAAATTACATCCATTTTGTTAGTATTCCAAGTTTTTTATTATTTTAGCAACACTACATGTAAAACAAGCAAGGTATACAAATACAAAGAAGAAGAAATCCACATTTACAACTATATGTCTCAATACTGTATAATTTATATCTCTTTTTCAGTAACAAACAAATAATTATTACCAATAATTAATTAACTAATTGGTTAGCTTTTTTTTATATTGATTCATCTTTTGTTAGGTATAATAAATAATTGTGTTAAGGTTAAACGTCATCTGAGAATGTATTTGGGATAAATAACGTGTACATTTATCTAATGCAACAAACCCTCACCTATATTTAGCCACATTTCTCAATTCTGTATGATTAATTTCCCATTTTAGTATCAAACAAAATAATTAATTACCAGTTATCAATTGACTAATTGGGTAGTTGTTTTTTTTTATTTTTGATTCCTGTTTTTTTGGGTACAGTAAATAATTCTGTAAAGTTTCAGCTTCATCCGAGAATGGATGTGGGAGAAATAACAACTTCAAAATTTGTACCACACAGACAGACAGAGTTAGTATAAGCTTTTTAATGAACTGGCGAACAATTTTCACCCAAACATTACATGAGTATTTACATGAAATTAAGATTTTTAAAAATCTCTCCTTCTTTCTATTAATTAGAAAATGTCACCCACAGAAACTTATTAAGAAATAGTTTTGTTGTTAGTGGTCTCGTCACTGCTTCAGCTTTAATGCTGACGTCATTTTGCCATTAAGATTTAACAGCATTACCGAACCACGGTTACAAATGTGTTCTGCATTTCATAATAATATCCCCTTGTTTGGTATGCTCCCATAGACCTGATGGTGGAATTGATAAGTATATAACTACCCACATTTTTAAATGCCCACTATTAAGTTAAAGTTAAATTACAGACCTCTGTGTGTATTACATGGAAGACACACGCTAATGTGCTATTTTTAGATGAACCACGTGACCTCGTCTACTCCATTATGTCATTCTAGAGGTAATCTTTAAACAGATTGAACTCGGAGTTGTCAAACTTTAACAAAGATCTAGATCTCACACAATGAAAACATTACATTTAAGTTAGTGATGATGTCAATGTTAGTGGAATTCTGAAAGTATTCTATGTTACTTACAGCAAAGTGAGACTGGAGTCGAGGACTCCGAGTTCCCCATAGTCCTGTTCTTGGTGACCCGAACTTCTGGCTTCTGTTTACATGAGACTAGTTACCCGCGAAATCAGGGATTCTCAATCAATTGTAGCATTAGCACATGTCTTATGTATTTTTTTTTTGTATTCCCTCAATTTGTTTTGCTTTCAGAACCTGCTGGTTTATTTCAAGTCAGACTATCATTTGTTTTTATTTCTAATTAAAACACAAGAGAAACTCACTGGCTGCTCATGCTAGTGTTAAATATCATACTTTGTTCTTTTTATTTCAACAAGTTTAGGAAGTTTCGACGCCACTTCTTTCAGCATTAGACGGCCTCGAATGATTATTTTCTGATGTTCAAACCATCGTATTCCTTTGTTTTTGGTGTATTTTTTTAATATGTGTGTGTTCCTCTCCACTTTATCCTAGTGATTCAAACTGAAACCTGTCTATATGTTTAGTAGATTTTAGTTAAAGATGTGCCCAACTATAAGTACATTCTTTGCTGAACACTTTCTTCAGTCTTATACAGAAAAAAATTTTACTCAACATTCCATTGTATGAGACTGCATAATGAGGAGACGTTTGGTCTATCAGTAGCAGTATTAATAGTGACTATACAATTAAATGCTATTATGTATACACACACTTGTTAAGGAATCCATATTCTTGACAAAATAATACTAATACCGGTACACTTAAATAAGGCATTGTAAAAAAAAAATCAATCCCTACTTTATGTTCAAATATATATGGTCAACTTGGCATTCATTTTTATTTGTCCTAGAAAAATCAAGAGAACACATTTTAAGCACCTGGAATCGAGCCCACTACATTCATGTTGCACGATGCTCTAACAACTTGGCCATGCTGCTCACGTTGAACAATAATTATGTAGATCTATAAGTACCATTTTCATGAATTAAATATAAAGTACCGTTACTTCCTTTGCACACAGTTAACATTATATTATACTGATATTTTAATTTAATCTTTTTTGTTACACAGCGACAGTTTATGTGCGAAGTTTCAGATCGCTAGGAGAATGAACAACTTACAATTCTCAATGATTCAGATTTTGTTTTTCACAACGGTGACAGTGTGAACTAATAGGAATTGAAAAAAAAAAACAACCTGGCCAGCTGTAGAGGAATGCAGCACACCTTCTCCTGTTCCTACATTCTATCCTAAAGTAGACATCCACTTTTATTTCACTTGGCCGCCATGTCTTTAAAAACCTGAGAACATTCTTAGCAAGCGAGATCTTGTCGGGAAAATCCGGAGCAGATTCGACTGGTTTGATCCTCGATCTAGATGGTCTAAATATAGACTCTAGTGAGGACAAGTTTGATCTGAGACACTTCGCAATGACACTATTGACAGGTACAGTGGCGATGTTTGTAGAGGGGAGCGAATTGTTATGATGGCGTGATGAAAAAAGCTGGTCTCAGATTTGTGAAATGAAAAGTTAAACTAGACTAGAGACACTGGCGGATCCAGTTGGGGGGGGGGGGGGAGCGACCACTCGGCCGACTTCTTCCTCCCGAAAGGAGGGGGGGGGGGCGGACGAATTTTAGTATAGAATTTGTATTCGAATTTATTACTTATGATAATAATATTTACTTATTATTTATATTTCAACCTATTTTTTAGATTATTTCGCCCCCCCCCCTCTAGTATGTTGGCCGATTTGGTGGGGTCGGGAGGAGGCGTTGGCATCAATCTCGAAACCCCCCCCCCCCCCTAGACTTTCGAGTGGGCGGGTGGCGGTCCAATTTATTTGTAGAAATCACAGCTTGCTAACAGAATAAATTAAACATCTATTTGATTAAAACTTGTTATTGATGTTTTAATCCCTGTTGGCCCATGGGGGAGGGGGGAATACCTCTACTGCCCTTCCCACCTAAACCCTTTAAGTTTTAAGGGGAAATCATAGTTTGTGAACAAAATTAGATGAATTAATATATAATTTTTATATTTTGTCGCTCCCCTTCTGGTATCTTGGCCGATTCGGTGGGGTGGGGGGATATATATACTGTATATATATTCTGTAAGCACGTTTATGCATAGGGTTGGGGTTTACTGGGCGTTAGGGCTGTGAGTGGAGTGTGTCCAGTGACTGTAGACTTGTGCGTGCTGTGAGTGGAGTGTGTCCAGTGACTGTAGACTTGTGCATGGTGTGAGTGGAGTGTGTCCAGTGGCTGTAGACTTGTGCGTGGTGTGAGTGGAGTGTCCAGTGACTGTAGACTTGTGCGTGCTGTGAGTGGAGTGTGTCCAGTGACTGTCACTGGCGGATCCAGAACTTTTGAGTGGGGGGGGCGATTTTTTCCAAACCCTAACCCTAATGCTCAGTAAACCCTAACCCTATGCATAAACGTGCGTATATATATATATATATATATATATATATATATATATATATATATATATATATATATATATATATATATATATATTTATATGAGAATTTTAAAAAGCAGCATTTCTCAACCTTTGGTGAAAAACAAAACAACTGGGGCATCGCTATAAGGTTTTCAAATGGGGTTCGGGGCGAAGCCCCGACGACAAAAGCGTTTTCTTGCTTTTTTCACTGCAGAAAAGTATTCTCCTGACATCTACAACTCATTATTTATCAATGGAGTTCGGGGCGAAGCCCCGACGCCAAAAGCGTTTTCTTGCTTTTTTCACTGCAGAAAAGTATTCTCCGGAGATTTACAGCTCATTATTCATCAGTGGAGTTCGGGGCGAAGCCCGGCCGCCAAAAGCATTTTCTTGCATTCTTCACTGTAGAAACGCATTCTCCTGACATCTACAACTCATTATTTATCAATGGAGTTCGGGGCGAAGCCCCGACGCCAAAAGCGTTTTCTTGCTTTTTTCACTGCAGAAAAGTATTCTCCTGACATTTACAGCTCATTATTCATCAGTGGACTTTGCCCCGACGCCAAAAGCGTTTTTTTGCATTCTTCACTGTAGAAACGCATTCTCCTGACATCTACAACTCATTATTCATCAATGGAGTTCGGGGCGAAGCCCCGCCGCAAAAAGCGTTTTGTTGCATACTTCACAGAAGAAACGCATTCTCCTGACCTAAAACTCATTATTCATACTATTAAAAAAGGACCTTTTGAATAATGTTGTATTGGAAAAATATTCTAATATGAATTTATAGGCCCGTAATACATTGCAAAAAATCCGATTTGTTCCTTGAAAAGATAAGATACCCCACATATTTAGATTTTGGCTTTGAGGATCTCCGCCGAAAAAAAAATTATTCGATAAATAATATTCAATAAAATCAAAGTATAAATTGTGAGCATATAGACTGGCCGATTAAAGAGTTTTATGAAACGAACATTTGTGACTTGCAATTTTGTGTACTTTATTATACAGCATTTATGAGCAGTATAAAAGTTAAGGATTCATATCTATTTCAGTCATAACCTATATAAGTAGTACAATATGTTCACTGGTGTTTTGTTTAATCTCTAAGAATGAAGATCGTGCAATTTTTCATAATTCGGAAATCCGAATACAATAGATATACATGTTTTCAAGCTACATGAAGTTACTTCCTTCGGCCAGTCTATATTTATATATGTCTATGATTGTGAGTTATAGTCCCAAATTTATTTAACTAGAAAAGTATCAGATTGAGTAAAGGTTAGAAAAAGGCGACTATGAAAAAATGATTTGGGTTTAGAACTCATCTCAATCGTGACTCTTATACTGAAAAATTTCGTTTGAATTCTAGTTTTTTAAATGCAAAGTCTTTCTTAAAATAGTTATGATAAATTCATGTGAAATTACATAAACTCTGTCTGGAAATGGGAGGGGGGGGGGGAAGTGAAAACGATTAATCCTCGCTCCTTTAATAATTTCTGCTAAAGATTGTATTTTGGCATTAAAGAATATGGGTGTGGCGACTCGATATAAGAATTTATTTATAGTATATATAAATTATATTAGTGACAGATGTTTTTGTTTTGTAATTTCCTAACTGTAATACAAAAAGAAAAAGTATTGGTTTGTCCGATGGGGGAAAGGCGATTGCTTGAATCGCCCCTCCCACCTGGTACAACCCTTTTTCATTTAAATTTTACTAATGATATAATTTGAGATTAGAGTCTGGTACGACATAATATACAATGAGTTCACATATCAATATATAGTTTATATTATATAGATATTCAACTAATTTTGTTCACAAACTATGATTCTCCATAAAAATAGGACCGCCCCCCCCCCACTCAGAGGGCTAGAGTGGGAAGGGCAGTACATGCAATTTCCCACTCCCCCAACCTCACCGAAACGGCCAAGATACAAGAAGGCGAGCGACATAATATAAATCTATATATTAATTCAACTAATTTTGTTCAAAAACTATGATTTCTCCATTAAAGTAGGACCGCCCCCCCCTCAAAAGGTTTAGGTGGGAAGGGCAGTAGAGATAAATTGGCAAACAGGGAACGACATAATACAAAGATCGGTTAAAATATCAATAACAAGTTTTAATCACATAGATATTTAATTGATTCTGTTAGCAAGCTGTGATTTCTACAAAGAAATTGGACCGCCCCCCCCACTCGAAAGTTTATGGTGGGGGGGGGAGGGCGGGATTGATACCATCGCCCCCTCCCGACCCCACCAAATCGGCCAACATACTAGAGGGGGGGGGCGAAATAATCTAAAAATAGGTTGAAATATAAATAATTAGTATATATTATTAACATAAGTAATGAATTCGTATACAAATTGTGTGAATTCTATACTAAAATTCGTCCGCTCCCCCCTTCGGGGGGGGGGGGGGTCGGCCGAGTGGGGGGGGCGATCGCCCCTACCGCCCCCCCCCCCCTGGATCCGCCAGTGGTGACTGTAGACTTATGCGTGGTGTGAGTGGAGTGTGTCTAGTGACTGTAGACTTGTGCGTAGTGTGAGTGGCGTGTGTATAGTGACTGTAGACTTATGCGTGGTGTGAGTGGAGTGTGTCTAGTGACTGTAGACTTGTGCGTAGTGTGAGTGTGTCCTGTGACTTGTGTCAGTCTCTCATCATCCATATGCTTATTCTTTTACTTAAAAAATGTCATGGACACTCTACATATTCTCTGCTAGAATGGCATTCTCATCACGCCCAACTATTATTAAGTAAAACTATTATCAATTTAAAAGAGGTATTTATATATATTGAACAAATGTTCATAGACATATCTCACTGCCATATATAAGTAACATTCATAACTAATAAAGCTAAAAAATCTTTTTTTTTTTTTCGTGGACTTAATCTACTGATGTCTTGTCTTTACACTCGCACAATTATTTAGGGGCTGAGTCATGGGCGTAGCCAGGGGGGGGGGGGGACTTTTGGGGTTCAAACACCGCAGGGGGGGGGGGGATCGAAATTTAGTGGCCGAATTTTTTCATTTGATTTTGTTTATTTTCGGTGAGATTTTAATATTAAACCATCATTTGCCCCAGCACAGCCGTTTTTTTTATTTTAAAACTCCCAACCAGGAGGCTTTGAGTTTAAAACCCCCTACCATAAGGTTTTGAGTTTAAAACCCCCTACCAGGGGTTTTTGCAGTTAAATCCCCCTCTTCAATAAAACAAAACAAAAAAAATGCAAACGACAATTCCCAAATTCCAAGAGCACAGTTAAGGAAGATTTTGATTTTAAAATTTACGATAAACCCCCTTTTCAATATAAAAAATGCAAATTACACACTCTAAATCCTATGAGCGTAGCCAAAAAGGTTTTGAGTTTAATTCCCCCCCCCCCTCTTCAGTAGGGTTTGAAGCTAAAAAAAATACCTCTTCAATATAAAAAAAAAAAAGCAAATTATGCACTCAAAATGTTATGAGCGTAGCTAAATGGGTTTTCGATATAAAATCTAAAGCAAACTACAGTCACAAAAAGAACTCAAGAATAAATGAAGGTGCACAAACAACCTTGTAATACTTACGGGTGGCGGATGGCTGGCTTCTGGACTTCTCTGAAAATTGAAAAGATACATCAATTGTGTCTCTACTTTCTAGCAATAAGAGTCGAATGCGTTATTCGTGATCATCGTAAGGGCGAACCCAGGACTTTTGAAACAGCCACAAAATATGGAAAAAAAAATACTTTCTAAAAAAACAAAGTTTGTATTGAGTGTAATTGTATCAGTTATTTTTGGATCAGTTATGTCATTAGATTTGTTCTAGATCTAGACTTACAATAATAAATGTGTGCGATTTGAAATATTTTTACCAATTGTTTTTGTTTAACGCAATTTCATGCTTTTAGCTTTCTCAAACCGCTAGGATCTTATCACTCGACTGGAACAGTTGGAACAAAAAAAAAGGGGGGGGGTGAAAGAGTGCTTGTGCGTAGATGTTACCTTGACCACTTTTTAAATGCATTAAAAATATATAAAAAATTGTTTACTCAGAGTCTGAGCTCAAGCAATCTCAAGCTTATTTATTCAACTTATACCAGCACATCTGTACATCAAGTACGATTTCTTTCCCTTGTTCAATACCAAACAAAATAATTAATTACCAATACCTAATTAACTAATTGTTGTTGTTTTTTAAATTGATTCTTGTATTGTGAGTTAAAACAAAAATACTTGCGCACAATGTCAGCTTGAACAGAGATTGGATGTGGGAGAAATAACGTGAACATTTGACCAGACAGAGTCAGTGGGTAGTTAATAGAAGCTTTGTTCAAAGAGGTACCTATTATATTAAAATTTGAAGCATTCTCATTGCACTGAGAGTTGAGTCTAGGACTCTTGGAACTCTAGGCTTATGGAGGCTTCATCTGTCTGCATGTCTGTCTGGGAAAGATTCAAGCATATGTAAATGTGTGTATCCCTATTACCAATGGCCGGTGACCCACGACGCTTGGGTTAGAAGTGAGGCCACTAGAACACCTGGTAAACTCCCCCATATTCCTTCTCTGTACCACATCAGCCGTACAGGTGTCCTCCATAAAAACGGTCCTTTGTGGATAGTTTTGGTTCAAGACAAATGAACAGAATAATTAAGTACCAATTAATAATATAACGAAACAATAAAAAATGTCTAGTCTATGTCTCTCTGTATGTGATCTATCTCTATATCTCTCTGTCTGTATATGTATCTCTCTCAGTGTCTCTCTGTCTATGTCTTTCTGTCTCTCTGTCTATGTCTTTCTGTCTCTCTGTCTATGTCTCTCTGTCTCTGTGCCTATGTCTTTCTGCCTATGTCTCTCTGCCTATGTCTTTCTGCCTATGTCTCTGTGCCTATGTCTCTCTGCCTATGTCTCTCTGCCTATGTCTCTGCCTATGTCTCTGTGCCTATGTCTCTGTGCCTCTGTCTATGTCTCTCTGTCTATGTCTCTGCCTATGTCTATCTGCCTATGTCTCTCTGTCTCTCTGCCTATGTCTCTCTGTCTCTCTGTCTCTCTGTCTATGTCTCTGCCTATGTCTTTCTCCCTATGTCTCTCTGTCTTTCTGCCTATGTCTCTCTGTCTCTCTGCCTATGTCTCTCTGTCTCTCTGTCTATGTCTATCTGTCTATGTGTTTCTGTCTATGACTAAAACAAATGAACGTTAATTTATTGTTTCTTTCTTTATCATTTTAATTAGTCTCATATATTTTAACAGAACAGCAAAGTATAAGCCATAGACTCACCGTATCACTGTTGACATACTGTATACAACTGATTGACACATCCCCATTGATAAATATAAAGTTGGCTTCGTGCATGTCAACTCGATGATTGAAAGCATAGAAAGGTGAGTTGTCATCTTTTTGTTTCACTGAGATCTAGGGATTGACAAGAATTTGGAAGTTGTTTGGATGCAAAAGTGAAACAGCAACGCTACTGTATATGGTTAATATTGTCACACGCTTGTAGTCTACAGGGAAAACAATTGAAGTTGGAAGTAATGTTTTATACAGTGGTTAGCTATGAATTTGCCATTATTTTGAGGCCCGGGGGCGTGACCTCTTTAGGGGCCCATGCATTTTGACATTTGACAGCAGATAATGGTGTAATATTTAATGTAAAACTAAATTAATTTCGAACACTCATTTTCGGCCCTCTCAAGTGGGGGCCCGCGGGCATTTTTAAAATTCTCCCCCCTCTCTACCATAGCTACGCCACTGTGACCTTAAATATTATTTTCATTTTGCAGATCTGTTTTTAAATTTACTTATATAAAGACACCACCATGGAAGAAATGTTTCAATGGGAGTTACGATTTCCCCAGACGTGACACAATAATGGACTATCCTGACCAGGGCATGTAACCATAGACTCTGCGACTTGACAACTCAACTTAAAAGCAATGCAGGACCAGGCGAGAACACATTGTGAATTTAATGTAGCGAAATAATGGATTGTCCTAACCAGGACACTCCCCCCTCCCCCTTTACGTCGTACACAATAGTCCTACATACAATCTGGAGTAGTCTTCGACTTTCAGTTCTTTATCGAAATATTTTAAAGACTCTAGGATGTTTTGTGCCGGATCCATTTTTAGCGGCCCCCGTAAGGGGAAAAAGCCGCTATTAGGTTTGTGCAAAATGTCCGTCTGTCCGTCTGTCCGTCTGTCACACTCAGATCTCGAAAACTAGAAGAGATATGAAAAATATTATTTCATCATTAAATCCGGCTTGAAAAGTTTAGGTGCAACGGCTACTTTTGGTTTTCTAAAAGCAAACCGTTTAATTTATAAAATTAATTATGCAAGCGATTTTTTCATAAAAATACACCAATTCTAAAACAATTACGTAAATGTAAGGGAGGCAATGTTACAATATGCTAACAAAGATGGACAATTTTTGTGTATTTTCAGTATCACCAAGTCAAATATATTTTTAAAATGTACAGGAAATGTTTACAACAAATACAAATAATAGTTAAAGACGTTTTTTCTGGTCAACTAGCTGCTAAAATTAAAAGAAAACATTTCTGTTTGTTTATAAAGGCAAATAATGCACTTTGTATGTAAATATCACGCACATTTTTTTAAATGGACTTTTTATGCAGCGATTTTCGTGCAGTAGCGTAACGTCGCAACATGATCAGGTGCTAAACCAATTCCTTAAACTTTTTTTAAAAATCAGATTTTATTTATTTTTTGTTTAGTGCCCCCATCCGAATAAAAGAAGCTTAATTTTGTGCGTTTTGTCTGTTGGTCGGTCTGTCCGTCACGATTAGATTTAAAAAACTAGAACTCTAAAAGCTATTGAAAATCTGATTTACCCTTTAATGTTCCTCCCATAACATCTCAATAGTTTTAAGTATCTAAAATTGATTGTTCCGGATTTTTTTGTGCAAAACTAATCAACGCCAACAAATGTTTGTTTGCTCTTCTAACTTATATTACATTCAATTTCCATGCTTAAACGTTGCAAAAACACATTATCAATAATATGTTGTTCCGTTTTTTATGTAAATAGCATATTAATGCTAAATCATAATCTCTATACTGACTTATATTTCATTAAGTGTAAAAATGTTCCGGATATTGTTTTATAAAACATGAATTATGCCTAATGATTGTTTGAAATCGCATAAGGCTTTTAAAAAAAGTAATTTACTAGAATTGATTACTGAAAATTACTTTTTAGACATTTAATTTTCTTGTAAAACATAACATAGAAGTTTTGTAATCGATAAAGAAAGTTCCGGATTTTGTTTCTTACAAATCGTCGCCAGAAATTTCCGAATTTATTTTAAAAATCTACTAACGCCAAATAATTGTTTGAACTCCCTCTTCTCATTAATAAACAAATAATCTTCTCATTTACGAAATAATGTTTTTACGGATTTTTATGAAAAATATTTTAACTCACTACTCTCTTACAGTACATTTAACTTTCTACCTAAAACATTAAAAAATCTAATTATCGTTAATATTGTTACGTATTTCTGAATCTTCTGGCTAGATGTATTAGTTGGCACACAAATAAAAACACTGTAAAGAACTTGACGACTAAACTTTCAGTTTCATATAAATTTAATGACTATTATCTCTAACATTACTGTAACATGTAGCGTAGAAGACTGTACAATATCTGTCAGTTTACAGTTAGCTATACTTCGTTGCACTGCATCTCTTCACTTCGTTGCAATTCCTCTCTTCTCAATTTGCATCGAGCCGTATTCCACAGAACAGACCAACGACACACTTCCCAGTGTCGCTCCAGGTCTCCTAAAGCTGAACCAAGTCGCACTCAAGTCTACCGAATCAGAGCCGCACACGTCTTACATCGACTGTATCGACTGTAACGGCTCAAGTCCACTGTAGTTCGCTGTATAGACTTTAACGACAGTAGTCCACTCCAGTTAACTCTACCCTAGTTAACTTGCACCGAGTCGTACACATTTCTCTTCCACAGAGCCGCACACGTCTTACATCGTCTGTATCGACTGTAACGGCTCACTCACGACTCCATACGACTGACTTTCACATTAACTTTCTGGCTTATATAGAGTCCCTAATCGCTTGTCCAAAGTTGCACAAACACGGCTAGTATTCTCTGAAATAACACGTGAGGAAACGTCACATCCTGTCTCTATTTATACACGTAGATTCCAGAAAACACTCGATGCAGTGTCATCAAGTCGGGGTCACGCGTAGTGACCTTTATCTGTCACTGTTCATTAGTAACTGTCCCCCTACTTAGATCTGTTCGTCCCCTGGAACAACACGTGTGGACACGTCACATCCTGTCTTTGTTTGCACATGTAGATTCCAGGGAACACTAGTTGCTGTGTCATCTCGCCGGGGTCATACGTTGACCTCTACCTATCACTGTTCATTTGTAACACTGCCCCCTTCTTAGATCTGTTCGTCCCGAACAGATTCTACTTCATCACGATACTGATGAAATCGATCGACGATCAATTAGGAAGCTTTGGTGGTTGCCCCCTTCTTAGAGATGTTCTTTCAATCTGGCCGTTGTCCATCTTCTTTCCATAGAAGAATGGGAGCCAAATCCTCATTTTTCAGCAGTTCCTCACAAATGTTTTCATCAATCTTGGTATGGAAACATCGACCTTCAGATGACGACATTGGGCACTCTTGTCGAGAAAATTCATCAGCATTCTAACGAGTTCGTGCTTCACTGGCTGAGTTTTACATTCTCCAGCATCTTTTTACAGAGCTTCTTCAGAGATACACAGGTTCATAACAGTACAGCAATATTCACATGTTCTTCTTACAACAGCAACTGACTTTGGGTTTGTACGATGCATGTTGGATTGATCTTCTCGTACAGTTTTATTTGTACAGTTCTATCTCAGATGGTTACTCACTTCACAGTTCTGGCATCTTACACTAGTTCTGTCCTTCTTGCTTCTGACTTGATTATCGTTCTTCTAAAACCTCTGTTATACTTCATCAAACCTATTCTAATGAGGAATGTTCTTAGATTATTCTTTAGTGGCTTCACACTTTCAACTGATTCGTAAGGCTTTCTTCTTTGGTTTATGGTCCCGGACATAATCTTTTCTAACAACATGGGCTATGGAGTTTCATTAGTGCAGGTGGGGGTCTATCAGTGGGAGAAGTGGTGGGCTTGTTTTCTAACAATATGGGCTGTGGAGTTTCATCAGTGCAGGTGGGGGTCTATCAGTGGGAGAAGGGGTGGGTTTGTATCTTGATCTTGTTGGAGCCATCCACGTTGCACTCTGCATGTGTCGCTTTCTCCGCCTCCTCCTCAATTTGATATTTCTTTGGTTGCGTTGATGTCGTTGTCGTTGGCTTGCTTTCTTGTCGATCAATGCTGATGGCAGCCACTTAGCACATAGGAAGGTATTGCATTTCATGGCTGTAGTCATCAAGACTGTTGATCTAACAAGTTCCTTCAGCATTATTCTTCGATGGGTGCTTTGCGAATGAGCTGCAAGTCCACTTGAAGGCAAGTTGTCAAACACATCATCACCTTCATCCGAGTTTGGAGGACTCGACTGTGGGGCAGGTTGATAACATTCAACGTGCAAAGGTCCATCAACTTCAGCATCAGTTTCTATTGTAATTCCTTGACTATCACCAGGGCTTCTCACGCCTACCTTGATAGCTGTACAAGCTTCTGTTAAGTCTAGAGCTTGTTGGTGTATTTCTAAGTCTTCTTGCATAGCTACGTACGTACAGTTCTTGTCAAACGCATGAGTGCAGTAATCAAACTTCGAGTTCCTCTCGTTGACACTTGCAGATAGACAGAAGTCTTTAAGGCCCACAGCAACAGGCTTGGACGCAGACCCAACGTTGTCTTGATCTGTTTGGCTGGTTGAGGTACTCATATCAGGTTTATATGTAGCTAAAGCTTCGGTCAAACTATAGGTCTCTTCTATTGTTTCTTCAGCGGTCTCATTCTGCTTCTCGTTGAAATAGTAACAGCTACCGTCTCTTTTCATTTCTTGTGGGCCACATTCGTTTGGTTTACTATCACAGTCACAGACAGCACAACCATCACCAGCATCCCTATCGTAATTGTCTGTATCGCCACATTCTTGGTTGGACAATTGTTCGCTGTTCATCAATGGTGTAGTTCTTTCATCTGTCGACTCAATCTGATACTGCTGAGTGTTCAGTAGCTGGTTCATCATGATTCTCGTTTGATCTTTTATTGTATCTGTTTGTTCTTCAGTCTTGTTGGGCGTGGTAGCTATTTGTTCATTCTCATTCATGACTTTAATCAACTGGTTAAATGAAGAAAATCTGGTGTTGATTTCTGATTCTATCTCTTTAATGCTCTCTTTCACCGAGTTCATTTTGTATTGCAAAGTTCTCAGGAGCTCCATCGTATTAGGTTTGATTTCAAATTGGCAAGTGTCTGGATTGTCATCTTCCTCCAACAGGGCTTGTCTGAGACGTGCTGTTAGCGTTTCCTTATTTCCGTTAAGCTGTAGACCTCTTTCTCGAAGCTCTTGTCTAAGTTCTTTCATGTCAAGTTCAATTAGAAGTTTGATGGAACACATTCTAGCCAGAAATATCCCACTTCTGACACCAAATGTTACGTATTTCTGAATCTTCTGGCTAGATGTATTAGTTGGCACACAAATAAAAACACTGTAAAGAACTTGACGACTAAACTTTCAGTTTCATATAAATTTAATGACTATTATCTCTAACATTACTGTAACATGTAGCGTAGAAGACTGTACAATATCTGTCAGTTTACAGTTAGCTATACTTCGTTGCACTGCATCTCTTCACTTCGTTGCAATTCCTCTCTTCTCAATTTGCATCGAGCCGTATTCCACAGAACAGACCAACGACACACTTCCCAGTGTCGCTCCAGGTCTCCTAAAGCTGAACCAAGTCGCACTCAAGTCTACCGAATCAGAGCCGCACACGTCTTACATCGACTGTATCGACTGTAACGGCTCAAGTCCACTGTAGTTCGCTGTATAGACTTTAACGACAGTAGTCCACTCCAGTTAACTCTACCCTAGTTAACTTGCACCGAGTCGTACACATTTCTCTTCCACAGAGCCGCACACGTCTTACATCGTCTGTATCGACTGTAACGGCTCACTCACGACTCCATACGACTGACTTTCACATTAACTTTCTGGCTTATATAGAGTCCCTAATCGCTTGTCCAAAGTTGCACAAACACGGCTAGTATTCTCTGAAATAACACGTGAGGAAACGTCACATCCTGTCTCTATTTATACACGTAGATTCCAGAAAACACTCGATGCAGTGTCATCAAGTCGGGGTCACGCGTAGTGACCTTTATCTGTCACTGTTCATTAGTAACTGTCCCCCTACTTAGATCTGTTCGTCCCCTGGAACAACACGTGTGGACACGTCACATCCTGTCTTTGTTTGCACATGTAGATTCCAGGGAACACTAGTTGCTGTGTCATCTCGCCGGGGTCATACGTTGACCTCTACCTATCACTGTTCATTTGTAACAATATTATGTTCCGATTTTTAAGGAAAACAGAATCCAAACACCAAAGTAAGGTATGAAAATCTCTCCACGTGGCTGTAGTACATCTAATTTTTATACGAGACCATCCAAAAAATTTAATTAACGGTATTACATTTATCTGAAATTCTCTTTTTCTTTTACTATTTATACAAACATCCGGAACAATCTATTATATAAACTTTTCAATTGTGTTCATACCTAAAAATTATTGCGATGTTTTGAAACGTAAAATAAAGGTTAATCAATTTTTAATAACTTTTAGTTGTTTTTTTTTATATCAAGATAACGGACAGACCGACTGACAGACAAAACGCAAAAACAATGTGGCTTTGATCCTTTTTAAATAATATCTATTAGAACTCAGTGCACCAATGTCTATGAACCCTCGTTAAATATCTCGTGTAAATAAAGACATTTTTTTTTATGGTACCGGTACTAGCCTA
Organism: Biomphalaria glabrata; assembly: GCF_947242115.1. Taxonomy (NCBI): domain Eukaryota; kingdom Metazoa; phylum Mollusca; class Gastropoda; family Planorbidae; genus Biomphalaria; species Biomphalaria glabrata. Next base: position 27,553,968 of record NC_074713.1, read on the forward strand.
TTGTGAGGTAATGGAATTTTTTTTCTTTGACGTCATATGAATGGACTCTTTAAATGTAATGTTAAAAGAACGCACTCGGTGCACCGATGTCTATTAACCCTCGAAAAAATTGCTTGCATTAATGAAAACATATTTTAGTCTAACTAAGCCGTGTGACGTAGTGTTTTTTTTCCTTTGACGTCACATGGAATGAATTCTTTAAATGAAATGCTAAAAGAACGCACTCGGTGCACCAATGTCTATGAACACTCGAGAAATGGCTCGTGTTGATAAAGGGGATTTTTAGTCTAGCTAGGCCTTGTGACGTAGTGTTTTTTTCTTCCTTTGACATCATATGGAATGAATTCTTTAAATGAAATGCTAAAAGAACGCACTCGGTGCACCAATGTCTATGAACACTCGATAAAAGGCTCGTAATGATGAAGGCGATTTTTATTCTAGCTAGGCCGTGTGACGTAGTGTTTTTTTTTCCTTTGACGTCATATGGAATGAATTCTTTAAATGAAATGCTTAAAGAACGCACTCGGTGCACCAAAGTCTATGAACACTCGATAAATGGCTCTTATAGATGAAGGCGATTTTTAGTCTAGCTAGGCCGTGTGACGTAGTGTTTTTTTTTCCCTCTGACGTTATATGGAATTAATTCTTCAAATGAAATGAAAAAAGAACTCGGTATAGTAATGTTTATTAAGCCTCGTTATGTGACTCGCGTTTAAAAAAGGAATGATATCTTGATTTAGATCTAATCTAGATTTTTAAAACTAGATCTAGATTTTTATTACAGTATATCTAGATCTGGATTTATATTCTAATTAAAATTATTTTAGAGTCTAGATCTAGAATTTCTAGATCTAGTTTAGACTAAAATAGACTAGATTAAGATGTAGAATTTCAATTTCTAAACTTAAAGTGTAAAAAAAAAGTGTAGATTTTCATTTCCAAACGTTTTGATCAATATTGTAATGTTTTAATATACTAAAACTAATCTACTATTTTTTTATTAAATTTAAATTTACGGCAAATGAATCTTTGAAACATTATTACTTTTGACCATCGGATGGCTGCCTGGTCGTGCGGTTTGCGCGCTGGACTGTCGTTCAGATTTATGGATGGCCCAGGGTTCAAACCCTGCCCGCTCCCATCCCCCGTCGTCCTGCGGGAGGTTTGGACTAGGAAGTAATTATCTTCAACTCTGAAGGAACATCCGAAACGTGTAAAACATTTTACATCAAAATTAAATCACCTCTTGAATATTATTTGCGAATATGCAGATCCGACAGGGATCCGACTTCGACGGGGGCCGCCTCTGAGTTTGTGTAACACAAACTCTCTTTGTAATCTTGTTTAATTATTGCATTCTGTGAATCCAATGCTCACGTATTATTGAGGCCACACCTCACCTCTCCCCATTACATTAACGCTTCCCTAACCCTAACCTAGTTTTGGCCCATTAATTATAGTGTACTATTTGAATTAGAACAGCCCGGTTCTATTGACCTCCCACATATACTTCTGATCTGAGAATTCTGGTATCACTTTTCTCACTACCTACACCTGTCACTCTCCAAAAAATATATATCTTATCATATCTTATATCTTACCTTATCATATCTTACCTTATCATATCTTACCATATCATATCTTATCTTATATTATGAGGTTGAAATTTCGAATAAAAAATAGTTGGGTTTTTTTTTTTTGGTAAATTAAACCGCTGATCGTGAAAATGTTCTACCAGGGTTGTCCATGGGACATAGTTTTCTATCCTAACCCATCCCATGGCTTTTTACTTACTGTTCGCAACACTGCTGTGGTTAAAGATGTGTCCACTTGTAGCTTAGCATGTACAAATACAGCTGCAGATATACGATAGTGCGTCCTTCCAGGATTTACTCTTCACTAATTCAAAAATATACTTTTTTTCTATACCGACACAATTTTTTAAACGAAGGAAAATTAGATACATGTTTATAAGTATTCTACTCTATTTCTTACTTCTAAAATAAGGCAAGCTTTTAGATGAAGTATTATTACCAGTCAGTGGATTTTTATTAAAACCTTTGCAAAAGTGTTTCTCAAACCTTTTCTCTAACGGAACACTTCGCACATTCTAAGTATTTAGCGGAACACTTTGGTTTTTTTTTTTAGAGATTACTTCACCTGGTGGCCTACTAGTTAATTATTCCAGTAATTCGTGGAACACAGTTTGGGAAACACTGGTGTAGGGTCCTCTACAAAAAACCCTTCCCCAGGCCTCAACTTACTTAAATCCGGCCTTAATACACCTGTTGTGTCACAGCTACTGTCACTTACTTCATATGTTGATCTAGTCACTTTTATCTCTATCACGAATGGCTGGTTCGTATTGAAAGGCACATTCAGCCAGCGTTTTTCCGTTTGCCACTTTGAGTTCTTCTTGTCGTTCAAGACCACCAAACCATCGGTACACTTTGGGTTGAACCTAAACCTCGGGTTGAAGTGAAGGAGACACTCCTTGTCGATGTTGCTGTGCTGGCTCAGGTTGACGCTGAAGCTGGTGGAAGAAATTTGATTTTACTAACACTAGAAGTTAAGACGCTACTTTCGCAATACCGAATTGAAATATTTTATAATGACTAAATGAGCATTTTGAATCGCGTTTGTTTGTTTTTTACAGACGCTTAAAAAACAACAACAGATAAACATGACAGTTCATACTTATGAAGCGAACTTTATTTTCTGCTTTTGTGCTTGAATTCTTGTAGAGTTACTTATTAACGTAGCCCAGCTGGCTCTCCTGTCATTAACAATTGAAGAGATTTGTTGTACTGCGTGAAGAAAGTGTATTGTTTGTGAACATGAAAGCTGAACCTGTTGAACATTTCCATACTGACGAATGGGTTCAAGATTTAGTATTTGCAATTGATCTCACTGGTCACCTGCAAGACTTGAATTTGAAACTTCAAAGTAAAGACTAAATTGTCACTACTGCGTGTGATGATGTAAAGTGCTTGAAAGTAAAATTACGACTGTGGATAAACAAATATGAAAAGAAAATCTTCACTTCTCAACGTGTCAGGAACTAAAAAGATTAAATACGGCCGCTACATTTGGTAACACGTGGACGTTTTCATGACTTCGTTTCATAGGAGCAAGAATTTTCGTTGTTTGTATCTCCATTTTCATTCGCTTCTGAAAATGCTGCTGATAATGTGCAACTAGAGTTGATAGAATTGTAGTCAGATTCTTTGTTGAAAGTGAAGTATATAGAAGTGGCTGTGCCAAAATTTAGTTATTTACTAAACAGTACGTTGAATTGCGGAAATTTGCAGCCTGAATTCTAGCTATTTTTGCAAGCTGTTTTGCAACTGATTTTAGGCTGCAGCCCCTCAGGCCATAGTAATTTTTTATGCGGCCCATACACCTTAACGAGTTTGACATGCCTGGTTTACATAGATTTACTTATTAATGGAGACTATCGGACAAGTATGAAAATATCAGTGCGTAAAATATTTGCGGGGGAGGAGACCCCGAAACCCCTTGCCCTGGCTACGTCCATAAATGCTTCCATAAACAAACATGAATATAACTGGTAAGCAAACAAATTGTAACCGTTTACCTTTTGAATTCTCTTGAGGTTTTTCCTTTGATGATGATTTTATCGCCGTGTTTGAGTTTTTCTGGCAGTTGACAAGATAAAGTTCCTGTCATCTGTGGAAACATGGTACGTACTGTCGTGTTACAGATATATGTATGAGTTGATGGTTCGATGAGTGGGTAGGTGAGTCAAGTAAGTGCATTGGTAAATGAGTGGCTGGTGAATGCACGGATACCTTTTAAAAAAACTTTTAGAGACAGAGAAGTCTATAGATCAATAGATGTTAGTTAATTTACACCTCACCCTCTAATTTGAATCCTCACCCTCTAATTTACACCTCACTCTCTGATTTACACTTCACCCTGTAAAAAGACGCTTATTTTTGTTTGTTTTTTTTTTAGGCATTTATACATTTATAATTTTATCCATAATTAAATAGTATTTTCCATTACTCAGACTTCGCGTTTTTTATTTCAAAAGATAAAGCAATGTTTTACTTACATGTGCATCAATGTTAGCTTGGTGCAGACCTTGACTAACTAATCTGAGAGCTACCGATAAAATATATAAAATATATAGTTAACATTCAAAAGGATTGTTTCATTCAACACCGTTATAAATATACAATGTTCTTTCACTGGATGATATGGGGGATATTTAATATATAAACATACACTACTTCATTAATTAGCTTATTGTACCCTTCAATTCACTATTAAACAAATGAATCTAATTTAAATCTAGGTCTACAACTAAATAAGGCCTCTTAGCTTTAATTGCACGTCTTTATTTCGGATTTCGGTTTAGCCATACAAAAAGCTTCTCCAAGACAAAAAATTTCGGAAGTGGGAGGAGAAATTAAGTGGACCAATTAGACTCTACTCTAAATTTGTTTGCATTTTTAGGAATAAAGCATAAATTATGAGCTATAGTCCCAAATTTATTTAACTAGAAAAATAGCAGATTGAGTAAAGGTTGGAAAAAGGCGACTAGGAAAAGAATATTTGGGTTCAGAACTCATCTCAATCATTACTCTTATACTGAAAAATTTCGTATGAATTCTAAATTTTCCAAAGCAAAGTCTTTCTTTAAAAAATTATGATAAATTTATGTGAAATTTCATAAACTTTGTCGCCATATTTGACTATTCTGTTTTAAAACACATAGGGGTTGTGCGACTCGATATAAGAATTTAATTTATAGCACATATAAAGTATATTAGTGACAAATTTTTCTTATAATTTTGTAATTTCTTAAGTATAATTCAAAAAGAAAAAGTATTGGTTTGTCCGATGGGCGGAAGGCGATTGCATGTATCGCCCCTCCCACCTGGTACAACCCTTTTTCATTGTATATTTACTAATGATAAAATTTGAGATTAGCGTGTGTGTGCGACATAATATACTAATGGGTTCACATATCAATACGTAGCTTATATTATATAGATATTCAACTAATTTTGTTCACAAACTATGATTTCCCCATAAAAGTAGGACCGCCCCCCCCCCCACACACTCAAAGGGTGTAGGTGGAAATGGCAGTAGATGTATTCGCCCCCCCCCCACACCCAATCGGAAAACAATGGAACGCCATAATATAAATCGGTTAAAACACCAATAACACGTTTTAATCATATAGATATTTAATTGATTCTGTTAGCAGGCTGTGATTTCTACAAATTTATTGGACCGCCCCCCTACTCAAAAGTTTATGGGTTGGGGGGCGGGATTGATGCCATCGCCCCCTTCCGACCCCACCAAATCGGCCAAAATGCATGAGGGGGGGGGGCGAAATAATGTAAAAATAGGTTGAAATATAAATAATTAGCATATATTATTAACATAAGTAATAAATTCGTATACAAATTGTGTGAATTCTATACTAAAACTCGTCCGCCCCCCCCCCCGAAGGTCGGCCGAGAGGGGGGGAATCGCCCCTACCGCCCTCCCCCTGGATCCGCCAGTGTTGTGAGCACACTTCTTTATCGTAGTGAGAGCTGGGCAACTTACATGTGTCAAGAGCATAGGTTAAATAGCTTTCACTTACGCTGCCTGCGACACATAATGTGCATCTCCTGGAGGGATCATGTCAGGACGTTTTGAAACTGGCCAATATGCACAGCATCTGTGCTCTTCTGACACAGAGAAGACTACGCTGGCTCGGACATGTCACCCTCATGCCAGATGGAAGAATCCCTAAAGATATCCTATACGCTGAGGCCGCGGAGAGAGTCAGATCCTAGGGCTGCCCTACAGATATGTCTGCGAGACATGAGAACCTAAGGCATCAACAAAAGTATGTGGGAGGAGATAGCCCAAGACCGGATAGCATGGTGACAGACTGTGCGTGCTGGTACGAACTTCACAGAGAGCAAAAGAAACGAACCTGCCTTAGTCAAGAGATAGAAAAAGAAAGTTGCCCTATCAGCTAGCCCTAAAAACGCTTGAATATTCATGCACGAACTGTGGCAAACTCTGACGCTCCAGAAATGGCTTGACCAGTCAATCCAGATTCTGCCCAGTCTCAAGACGAAACCAAAACCTTTAATTTTGTTTATTATAAATGAGATTTTAATGTTAAGCCATCACTTGCAGCAGTGCAGCCAAGGCCTGCCAAGGGAGGGGTGGGGTTGAGTTATAAATCAACCTCTTCTCTAAAACCAAAAATGATGCAAAAGACAGTCAACAAAATTCATGAACGTAGCCAATGGGGATTCTGAGTTTAAAACCCCCTCCAAAATTCTTTTTTTACGATAAAACCCCTTCTTGAAAGATACAGGGTACCAGATTTTTTAGCGTAGCCGAGAGTGGTATTTAGTTTAAAACTCCTCACCAGAGGTCTTTAAGTTATAACCCCCTTTAGAGGGTTTTAAGCTTAAAACCCCTCTCAGGCAAGGTTTGCATCAAAAATATAAAATTCAAGCAAATTACAGTCACAAAATTCTATGAGCGTAGCCAAATTAAACCCTTCTCCAGAGGGCTTAGCGTTAACCCCCCCCCCCCCCCCCCCGATGGTTTCTAAGTATGTATTTATTTATTTGGCTACAATGGTCCACCTCAGCATAATTACTTTAAAAATAACAATATACATGCAAAACACTAATACACTAGAATCGTTGTAAGTGTTATATCATGCAAACATAGTTACGCACTAAAGTCGATTAAGAATTCCTTTCGATCAAAGATGACAAATTTATGGCACATTTATTGGTAATTTTTGTCATTGAGGTCGTAGAAAAAATAAAAAAAAGTGTATAAAAATATTGATAGTTTGTCAGCAAGAAAGCACGTGTAGTATATTTTTATAAAATTATTGATAGTTTGTCAGCAAGAAAGCACGTGTAGTATATATTTATAAAATTATTGATAGTTTGTCAGCAAGAAAGCACGTGTAGTATATTTTTATAAAATTATTGATAGTTTGTCAGCAAGAAAGCACGTGTAGTATATTTTTATAAAATTATTGATAGTTTGTCAGTAAGAAAGCACGTGTAGTATATTTTTATAAAATTATTGATAGTTTGTCAGCTAGAAAGCACGTGTAGTATATTTTTATAAAATTATTGATAGTTTGTCAGCTAGAAAGCACGTGTAGTATATTTTTATAAAATTATTGATAGTTTGTCAGCTAGAAAGCACGTGTAGTATATTTTTATAAAATTATTGATAGTTTGTCAGTAAGAAAGCACGTGTAGTATATTTTTATAAAATTATTGATAGTTTGTCAGCTAGAAAGCACGTGTAGTATATTTTTATAAAATTATTGATAGTTTGTCAGCTAGAAAGCACGTGTAGTATATTTTTATAAAATTATTGATAGTTTGTCAGCAAGAAAGCACGTGTAGTATATTTTTATAAAATTATTGATAGTTTGTCAGTAAGAAAGCACGTGTAGTATATTTTTATAAAATTATTGATAGTTTGTCAGCTAGAAAGCACGTGTAGTATATTTTTATAAAATTATTGATAGTTTGTCTGTAAGAAAGCACGTGTAGTATATTTTTATAAAATTATTGATAGTTTGTCAGCTAGAAAGCACGTGTAGTATATTTTTATAAAATTATTGATAGTTTGTCAGCAAGAAAGCACGTGTAGTATATTTTTATAAAATTATTGATAGTTTGTCAGCAAGAAAGCACGTGTAGTATATTTTTATAAAATTATTGATACTTTGTCAGCAAGAAAGCACGTGTAGTATATTTTTATAAAATTATTGATAGTTTGTCAGCAAGAAAGCACGTGTAGTATATTTTTATAAAATTATTGATAGTTTGTCAGCAAGAAAGCACGTGTAGTATATATTTATAAAATTATTGATAGTTTGTCAGCAAGAAAGCACGTGTAGTATATTTTTATAAAATTGTTGATATTTTGTCAGCTAGAAAGCACGTGAAGTATATTTTTATAAAATTGTAGGCCTACAGTCTAGACGCCTTGCATTTTGGGAACTTGATTATCTTGTGTGTCCTTATACTGTCATTGAAATAAAATTTATTTATACAAACACACAAAAAAAGAATAATAAAACCCCTGTGCAAACTACATTGAAAATATGAACATTGTACAAAAATCTGGAGTTTATATATTCGCTTCTAAAATACAAAAAGGTAGAGAAAAGAAAGTACGACATTCGAAAACAATTGTGTCCCACAAGGATAATGCCCAGTTGTATTTCATTTGCAAACAACCATGCCATCATGCTTCTTTTTTCTGAACCTATTACCATAGAACATTGTTCACAAGAAAACTATCAGGACTCTGTTTAATCAAGCACAACTAGATTCTCATCATGAAGTTTTCCATTCCTGCATGCAAGCTGTATCTTACTTTGGCACCAGACAGTTTGTACAGCAGTGCAGTCAGTTTCAACAACAAAAGTAACTTCCGAATTGTTATGCCCCAAAACAGGTTGGTTTCACTTGCTGTTCTCTCCATCGAGTGACTAGGCTACTTGCACAAAGACGTACTAGCATTGGCAGTGGAATGACTTTTATCAAAATCTACTGACACATTACAAAACATACAGCGAGGCTTGATATGGTTTCTGTCACACCCAATGTACAGAAAAGAGACCCGCGGGTTCTTACTAAACATTCATAAGACAGCTCCTCTAGATAGAGGGTTATACATGTATTCTCCTATCACTCATAAGACATCTCCTCTAGATAGAGGGTTATATGTGTATTCTCCTATCACTCATAAGACAGCTCCTCTAGATAGAGGGTTATACATGTATTCTCCTATCACTCATAAGACATCTCCTCTAGATAGAGGGTTATATGTGTATTCTCCTATCACTCATAAGACATCTCCTCTAGATAGAGGGTTATATGTGTATTCTCCTATCATTCATAAGACATCTCCTCTAGATAGAGGGTTATATGTGTATTCTCCTATCACTCATAAGACATCTCCTCTAGATAGAGGGTTATACATGTATTCTCCTATCACTCATAAGACATCTCCTCTAGATAGAGGGTTATACATGTATTCTCCTATCACTCATAAGACAGCTCCTCTAGATAGAGGGTTATACATGTATTCTCCTATCACTCATAAGACATCTCCTCTAGATAGAGGGTTATACATGTATTCTCCTATCACTCATAAGACATCTCCTCTAGATAGAGGGTTATACATGTATTCTCCTATCACTCATAAGACATCTCCTCTAGATAGAGGGTTATACATGTATTCTCCTATCACTCATAAGACAGCTCCTCTAGATAGAGGGTTATACATGTATTCTCCTATCACTCATAAGACATCTCCTCTAGATAGAGGGTTATATGTGTATTCTCCTATCATTCATAAGACAGATCCTCTAGATCAGGGGCTCTCAACCTGTGGGTCACGACCATTTGCCAGGGGTCGCTTAAGACCATCGAAAATATGGATTGTTATTGCCTACTCTTCTATTGCTGTATGTGTGTGTCGGGAGGGGGGGGGTCGCGGCAGAGTGGAGGGGGGTGTTGTAAAAAGGGGTCCCTGAGCTTAAAAGGTTAAGAACCGCTGCTCTAGATAGAGGGTTATATGTGTATTCTCCTATCATTCATAAGACAGATCCTCTAGATAGAGGGTTATACATTCTCCTATCGGGTCTCTTTTTTTTTCATTTCAATCCACTATATCTGTACACTTATACAGGTATAAACTACATGATTAGATCTATAATGAAGTCTTCAAGAGTAGGCTAATACTAGAATCATTATAAACAAAATAAAAGTCACAGAAAATACAAAGATCATTAAAGATTAACATTCTTTTAATCAGACCATTGTTAAAAACTATATAGAGACAACATTTGTCACTGGGTGTATCTAACTGGGTTACACAAGGCAACAACAGGAGAACATGACAAGTAAAAACATTACTACAATGTTAAAATAATGGACTGATTGATGTACATTGTGTGCTGTCCACATAATGCTATATTACATTAACTCACATAATCAATAAAACACTTGGCCATTTGATTTTTAAAGAATGTGACTGTCTTCACTTCATATTGAAAACACCAAATAATATTGTCTTCAGTTCTGGACATTGCCATCACAGAATGTGACATTGCTAGTCCAATGTATTGAACAATAATACAGAGTTCATGCTTCTACGCCCTACAGAATTCTCAGTTCCAGACCATTTAATGAACTAAAGCTAAATCTTTACAATAGGCTCTGACATGCCCCCAGACCATTGTACAAGCTAAATCTGAATCTCTATATACTAAAAGGTTTATATAACTATGTACCTGGTATACTGATGAGCTAAAACAGAAGATTAAAATAACTTTTTCAACTTTAACATTTTAAAAAATTCTACTCAGTCACTAAAAGTTCATAAATATACCAAATGTCATGTATACATTCCATTCTATGGACTACAATGCAGATCTCTGATCAAACCATTTAAATGAAATTCAATGGCACAGATAATAGAAAATGATTTTTTAGACATTAAATCAAAGTTGGCCTAACAATATTCAACTACTACCCCCAACAAAACCTTAGTTTGAGAAAAGAAAATGTCAATAGAAAAAAATAATTATAAATTGTAGTTATAAAGAATTATTTTTCTAGCTAGTACTAATAATCATGATGGGGGGGGGGGGGGGGGGGGGGGATGGTGGCTAAGTGGTCTTGAGTTAGAATATTGGTAAAACTGGGATTCTGAACTATACCAGATTTTAAGGATGCCCTTGAGTCCACCAAACTCTAAAAGGCTAATGACAAATATTAGAGAAAGCAAAGGTGGTTGGTCATTGTGCTGGCCATCTGACACCCTAGTTTACTGTCAGCCATAGAAACAGATGAGCTTTACATCATATGCTACTACAGATGATTATGAGTAAAACTTGTAACATGTTCAACAAGTGTGAGTACCCTCTGTTGCTTTCTACTGTGTATATAGAACTTAAACAAATCCAATTCAATATGTCTATGTCAACACTGTTGGAATATCTAGAGGTAATGATCCGAGAATAAAGCAAATGTCTATTTTTTAACCAGATGTCAGAAAATCTTTGCAAACATCAATACAGTGTTAAGATTTACTAGATTTTAACTTTTTTTTGGGTCATTTCTAAGTGGCCTATACTAATTAGTAGACAGTAAATGTTGTCCAAACAAATGATTGGTTCCACTTAAGGAAAGCAAAGATGTAACTGATTGCAAATGAAATTATTTCACTAGTTTTAAATGCAGGTTAATAAATATTGTGCAATGAATTGTGTTTCATTCCAAGACCCAATCTTATTTTTTATTTATAGATTAAAAACAATATCAACAAACCCCCCCCCCCCCCCCCAATTCTACACACACAAAAAAAGCATGAAGACAGGAAAAAATAAAGCCAATTTTGTTTTAAATGCATGTCTATGCCTATATAATATTGCCAGCACTATTATATTGGGGAAAAAAATGTAAAAGAAGCAGCAACAACAAATATAAAGCTATTTTGTTTACTGTGGTTTGAGCCGCCTTCCTCTTATTTCTCTACATCAGGGGTGGGCAACCTTTTTCTACCGAGGGCCACATTCAAAAAAATTTGGGGCTGCATATATATAAATAAATAATATATATATTGCACAACTGAGGGATTACATCAAGAGTTAGCAATTTCTTGAACTAATTTTATGCATTTTTTTTTTTTATTTACCTATTGCCAGTTTAGATCACAAAATTTCACCATAAATGTATAGTAGTACTTAATATAAAGTATATAACTGTTTACTCTCTTGCATAATTTTCCAGAATCTTGGAACTAGCTAACTAGTTGTTGTTTTTCTTGTGACTACTGTCAATTACAGTCAATCATCATTGATTTGTTCTAACACTTGACAATTTTCAAACAAAAAAAAGGTTTGTTCACAGATGAATGTGGTTCCAAATAATGTGAAAGTTTCACAGCAAAGTTGTTTTTTTAAACTCCCGCGAAAGAACTGGCTTGAACTTCTTTTTTAGATCATAATTTGCTTGGAGGTATTTCCTCTGGAGCTGAATCAGCTTCTGCACTAGATCGTAAGCTGAAGGTATTGAAAACTGGTTCCAAGTTCTGGAAGTCTTTCAAATTCCACAATCAAGGAATCCAAATAAGTCTTGTACTTTTCAACCATTTCACTAAAAATAGTTTCACCTTTTACCATTGAAAGTGAGAAAACCTGATTTCACTTGCTGGCCTAAAGAAATGGAATAGCTTTGTTTGAAAAGATTTAAGATGCACATACATTTCATGTGCAAACAACATGTTGCAATGCTTCCGATGATAAACATGAAGTCTGTCTTCAACTTTTTATAATGACGTTTAGAGACATTGTTTCTTTAGCCTCTTCATTATAAGTGATAAGAATCAAAAGTTTTAATAAATTAAAGATATTTACAATATATATTTGCATTTTTATATTTGTGTAATGTTTGGGTACACCTGAATTCTTTAGGTGTCCACGGGACGCATAAAACACTTTGGCGGGCTGCATGTGACCCACAGACCGTAATTTGCCCACCCCTGCTCTAGATAGCTCACTGATACTAAGAGCAGCAGGCCCCTTTTAATACAAACAGAAATCTTTCTTTCTTAAATGTACTTCAAGAAAGTTGACATTCAATGTCACTGCCAAAAAAAAAAAGACTTAATTTTTTATGTCTGTAGTTTAAACCATAAGCAATCCACCATCAATAAAACTGTAAACCATTAAAACAAGTCATAGATATTAAGATGATAAAATTGGTATAATCACAACACCTGTGTACAAATAATTCAGACAATATGTTATGATACTTGTTTTACACATATTCAATACCAGAAGTAAAATCTGAGTTCATGTGACAAATCAAAATCTACTGATTCCCTACACAAAAAAATCACTGAAAATCATTAGCTCTTTCAATGTCAGTTGAAGATATTGACGTAGGGGATGGTCAGTGTGTGTGTGACACATAATGCCTACAGTTTCCATCTCTTACAGAATGTTTCTGTGACAAATACTAAAGTAGAGAGCTAATAAAAAAGAAACAAACAATTACAACAGCTGATGTACAATGTAAAAGATTAAAATCAGATCCGACTAAATATTATGAAAAATGTTTGCTTAAAATGTTTGGCCTCCTATTGTTTCCATTACTTTAAATTAGTCCTCATTAACTTAAGAAACTTCTAAGTGTGTAAATAAATGTAAGCTACCATTAACAGAAATAAATATAATCTCATGACAAGAAAAAAAAAATAAAAACAAGAAACAGCAGAGCAAAGTAACAGAATCTTGTTATCAAAATTAGTTCAATATTCATTTTCAACTATATTTAGTTGAAGCTTTCTATATCTTCAGTTGTCCACAATAGTTTCATTCTTCAACAAATTATTTATAATTAGTTTCTGATTACTTCTAGGTAGTATTTTATGTATATTTTCATAGCATCAAATAAATAATTCTATTTCCATTAATTTCTATAGTTAGTTACCCACAGCAGTGGTGTTTATGATTTTAGCTAATAATAATTACTTCAGATTTCTTGAAGTTTGGTGGAGGATTTCTATGATTTGCAAAGTCAAGGAAACAAATAAAACTAACATCAAGATGTACATCCATCTTGTCATAATGTGCATCAGAGTCCAAAGGTGTTCATATCAGGAAAAGACAAACAATAACATTATGTTCCATTATAACTATGCAAACATTAGCTTGGCTCTACACAGAATGGCTGCCAACCATGATGAGTAGTTTGACCAGAGGCAGGTTGGACCTCACTGGAATCGAACCTCATGCAGCTGAACATCACCGAGCACCATGACATGGGTGGTCCTCTGTATGGGCAGGATTCTGTGAATGAACTCAGTGAAGTGTTTGTTGTTCACAGCAATCTGGGGAATATAAACCAAGAAGAGATTTCAAAATAAACATTGAAAACACTAAAGTTCACTTAAATTTTAACTTCACCTAATCTAAGTATCGAAAAACTTTACATAATCTAGGTATCCAAACTTTATATAATCTAGGTATCTAAAACTTCACATAATCTTGGTACCAGTATCTAAAACTTCAAATAATCTGGGTATCTAAAACTTCGCATAATCTAGGTATCTAAAACTTCACATAATCTAGGTATCTAAAACTTCACATAATCTAGGTATCTACACCTAGAAATATATAAAACAAGCTTTGCTCAAGAGGAGGTGAGATAATTGAGAATAAGATAAGTTTACTATCAATTAAAAGAACAACAGGCAGCAACTGGCTTTTAAAATAAACAGCAGATGTTTTACAAAGACTGCAGCACATACATTGTGCGACCAAAAAGAAAGCTACTGCTGATGTCAGGCACAAACAGTGAACACAACTTAAATTAGGGACTTTCCATTATATCTGATCAAATATAGATATGTGCATGATGAAATACTATATTCATGTCAATTACCTTAAAGCTATTCTTCTCCACCAGGATCATCAGTTCAAATGTGGCAGAAGGAAAAAAGGGAAAATATTCCTGATGTCTCTCTTCTGTAGCGTAAGATCCTCCTTGTTTGTGGGTTCTCACAACCTGATTCCTGTCACTCCCAAATGCAAATCTGACATCAAAGTGCAAGGGAAAGTTGTATGAATCATGTGGACCACAAGCCAGGTTTATTGTAAATCTGTGAACATAAGAAAATTTTTCAAAACAATGTTTAATTTTGTATAATTCTTTGCAGCTAAGTCAAAAGTTGGCAAATTTTATAAACACAAAAACAGAGGCTCAAAATTATATACAGATTTACATATAGCACTTGAAAGTGATAAAGAGAAACTGTGAAACTTGTACCAATGTGCACCAATCCAAAAAGCACACAATATAATCAGCCTGCCACCACATGTTTACATATACACAAATACAACTGGAGATACTAGCCCCAACCACCTTAGTGGTCTTACTAAAGAGAAATTTATAATTTATAAAAATATGATTGAGATTCAGATATACAAAAATAAAATTAAATAAGACAAGATTGCAAAGATAAAATTATGCAAATACCTTGTGGGTTTGGAATAGGCAGCACCTTTAATGAAAATAAGTCTACCTGGAATCACTTCCCCAGGGATGGCTGTTGTAAATGGAACTGGCTGTACAAAAATGAGTGAAAAGGTCATTTTAACATTCATAAAACACTTTATTCAATAAAATGCAAAGTTATTTGTAAAAAAAAAAAAAAAAAAAAAAATTTTTTTTAAAGTTCTAGACATTATTAAAAAAATGGAAGGGAAAGGAAGAATCCAACTTTTGTAGCTCTCACTGAAAGTTTATAACTGTAAATAATGTTTTGTAGAATATTTCAAATCAGAACAAGTATTTAACTTTTTTTAAAAAAATACTATGTAGAATTGTATCAAAACTGTTAAAAATATCCAATACTCTTTGGAAAAATGTTTGTTTTTGTGCTCTTTCTTCAAAAAAAAAAAGTTCTCTTTAGTAATAATAAGAGTTTCTCAAACGATTTAAAAAAAAAAATGAAATTAGGCTCAGTAATTGAATTAATTGCTTTATATATACATAACAACTTCTATGATACAAAAAAAGACTTACTGGAATCATGATTGGTCCATTGCTGACAGGGTACTTTAAAGAAAATATAAGAAAAGTTTAAATAAAGATTGAAAAAAAACTGTTGAACTGAAATAACTTTCTTACTGTAAGTTTTCTATTATATTAGTTGTTCTTTTTACATAAACTATCTTTTAGAAACTGACTGCTCTAAGGCAAAAAAAAAAGTATGCTTACGCTTAAAACTCCTGTTGGGTAAGGTGAATACTGAAAACAAACCGAAAAATAAACAAATAATTCAAATTATAAGTGTACTCATGTAAATAATATTTACACCTATAATAGGTATGGTTCCCTGACATCGCATCATACAAGACATTTCATCATTGTAACATTTCATCACCATAACATTTCATCATTGCATAAAGTGAATTTTGCAAACATAAGTACATGTAGGTGTAATTAAGTAATTAACATACTGAGCAAGTTAACCCTAACCCTAACCTTAACCCTAAATGATGAATTGCTATAATGATGAAATGTTGCAATGATGAAATGTCTCGTATGATGAGGTGTCTGGTCACCAATAGCAATACCAGGTACAGGGATTTCCTCCAAAGTGACAGAAATAGATTTTAGTGGGCAGGTCCCATCAAAAGAATGTCATAGAACCAAGGGTCTAAAATAGTATATCAGCAAAAAGCAAAAGGCAGGCGACCCAAAGGCAGGCAACCCAAAGGGGGGCCGCCCAAAGACAGAGTATGAATACAATTACTTGATGATACAGAGGCAGATCTACAACAACTGAGAGTTTAGAATAGAGACAAAATCTCAGAAGAGATCTGAATGGAAAGATGTTATGAAGCAGGCCATGGCCCTCCATAGGCTGTAGTACCACTGGGATGGATGGATGGATATAAATTTCAATTTAAATGTTTTAGATTTTCCAGCACATTTAATTAATTAATATTAGCCTTTGAAACCAGCTATGCCTTTTTTAAACACAATTTTCTATAATAGAGTGTATGCCGAGATAAGAAATTATACAGATATGTAGGCCTACATGAAAAGAATTTTAAAACCAAACCAAAATGTAAATCCAACTTTGGACCATTGGTTTCCTGTACTTGGTGACAACAAGAAAATAATTTGACCTACAAATTGAACTTTTAAATTTAAAACAAACCAGAACAATTGTAGTCTTAAACAGAAACTTCACTTTTATATATTAATATAAAATAACTTTCATAGAAACATTTTAAGTACTCTTAACTCTTTCTCTCTGTAATTATTTTCCACGTTCTGATGGAATTATTCATTTTGCTCATTTGTGTTTCCCTACCCTGTTAGGATTTAACTTCGATAACTTTTTTGTATGTATTCAGTAAAATATTATATCAGGTATGTAATTATAGAAGAATGCATGCTCTTTTTATTCAACACAAAATAAAAATGTATAAAACCAAAAATTAATTTAATTTAATAAGGTCAAATCAACATTGGTATTGTCAGTTAGGAGAGAATAAGTCAAATAGCATTGAAAACGAATAATTTTGTAGTGATATCTTACCTCTGGTGGCTTTGAGGTTGGTTGAGAGTACTGTGGAATTGAAGTAATCATTGTGTTCAATAATCTTTGGTACCGGGTATTCAATTACATTTAAATCATTCATTCATTTATTAATATTTTTTTTATTTGGATATCTTTTTGGAACAAAATATTCACTGTATATTGTTTACAAAACATTTTTAATTTAAACCCAATTAAATAAAAATTTCTGGATTTTAAAAGAATAATAACATTTGTCAGTGCAGCAGATTGGAAAGTCATGAATATTTAGCAAGAACTTATCAATCCATGAATAATTAGAAACTTTTAGTTTAATTTTAAAAAATTTAATAAAGGCCAAAGTTTAACTAGAAAAAAATATTTATGCTAAAATCATAAGTTTAATTAATTTTTTTTAGTTACAAACTATAAAGCTCAATTAAAATGTGTACAACTTTTTAACATGTGCGTTTAAACGCACATCCCTGTTTTATGGTTAAGTGATATCAACAATTTTGATTATTAAAAAAAAATGTTAGCCTGCATTTGAAGAGGGTAAATTAAGATGCTGGTAGAAGTTATGGGAGTCAATATCTGCACTTCAAGGTATCAGTATTATAAAATGTTGTTTAACATTTTTCGCCAAAAGATTCTATGCAAAATTATTAATGGGGTTGTTCCGAATTTTTCTGAGTCACATGATGGAGTTTCATTTCTGTTTATAGTGGGAATCTGATAAGTGTGTCAATATTTTGTAGTTTTAATCAATTCATGTGTGGCAAACAATAATTTATTAACTACAGAAACATCAAATACACCCTTTTTATATCTTAAACCTTAGATGAAGCCAAAGCGTGTAATAGATTCTGGTCTTTATAGGTTTATAGAGATCTAGGTCTAAATCTACAGTAAGCCTATATAGATCTAAAAGCGTTAGGATAACTAGCTCTACAAAAAAAAAATTTAATGCACACCCTCTTAGCCCTAAAAGAAAATAGAATGTGTCCGAATGATTTTAACAACCTGGTCAGAGAGACGTCCACATGTAAGCCTAGTGAACTGTACATGTGTAGTCAATGATACTACAAGACCACCCCGTGTTTTTTTTTATTGCACGTTATGCAATAGTGTTTGCTCAATGTTGAGTGGTCAGACAAGAAAATAACAAACTGGCATGGTTAGTCAAGCATGTTCGTAGATCTATCTTTACACTAAAATAGTTACACACCCTCTCTGCCCAAAAAGTAAATCGGCTGTGTGTCCAACTGATTTTAAAAACCTAGTTAGATAGGACATATGTAGGCCTAGTGTACTGTAGTGTACTGTAGAGTGTAGTGCATAATAACAAGACCACCCCGCATTTTTTCCTAGCACGTTTAATGGTTATGCAATAATGTTAGCTGTATGGAGATTCTAGTGTTAACCCTAACCCAAAAAAGAAAAGTGAAGAAAGATTTGTATAGTTTAATTAATTTGTTATAGTTTAGTTTAACTATAATTTGAAATTTATGATAAACTTTTAGTTTAACTACTTTATTTTAGTTGAAACTTAGTTTTAGTTTAACTTGTTAAATTTAGTTTAGTGCCCAACACTAGCCACCAACAGGTTTTTCCTCTCAGCAATGTTCTGTATGCTTTATGATAACTTACCTTTCCATCATAACGCTGCATTAAATACACAGTTATCAATTAACAATGTGTTAACATTATGTACATATAAAATAGTTATCAGTTAATAAGTAAACAAAAATACAAGATACGAGAAATATGTTTAGGAGATATTATGTTATGGTATAAGGACTTATAATGAGTGGCATGGTGGGGGGGGGGGGGGATGTTTTCAAGGCCGTACAAATTCTTAATATGATAATATTTGTATTATCCATCACTCCCTAACTTGTTCATATTTTTTGTTCTAATTCTCTAAACAAATATATAAAACCAACAACTGTCTTTTTTTTTTTTACCTACCACTTGTCCTCCTCGCAACTGCAGATCATGAATCAAAATCTGGCCATTAATGTAGATATACTGGACCGATTCTTTACACTGGTGATGTTTGAAAGTACAGAACTGGAGATGATTTACATAGATCTGTGGGACAATAGAATGAAATAGTCATTTAAAAATGAGCAATTAAAATCAAAGTTAAACAAAAACTATAACTATTATGTGGAATGAGGGGTTAAGGAAAGATATACAAATAGTCATAGTTTTGAATATTGGTATGATCAATTTTAAGTCTAGTTTAGTTGATGCTTGGGGCAGAGTTTATCAGTCCTTCTGGATTTCTCCACCCATTTTTGTTTCAACTAAACAATACCAACAGCTAAATTGTTTACTTTATAAGTATTTTATAAGTAATCCTAACTCAAATTTCTTTACTTATTGGTATGCATATCACAAGTTTTGGAACTTAACGGAAGTTAAGACTCCTAATCATCCTTCAATGGACACAAAGTGATTTATTAATTTTTAGATAACTCAAAATTATCTAAAGCAGAGTATTAAGATCATACCTCCACTTTCATTAACAAAATGAAAATGTGTCGTTATTTAATATTATTTACAATTAATGTAATAATTAAATCAACATTCATAATAATTAAATCAATATACCGCAAATTCATATTGTTTCACTTCAATTCTGATCTCAAAATTACTGTCCTGGGCAAATGGAAATCCACCACTTCTTTCCTCTGTCTGCCATTTTCCATTTAACCTGTGAGTTCTAACCACAACTTTGCTTCCAAATCTTGGGTTAAAGTGAAGTGGGGTGTTGCTATCAAGATTATGGCCATAGCACAGATTTACACTAAAACTGAAAACATAAGGAAAAAGGTTTTGAAAATAGCTTGATATAAAATTCACAAAATTAGCACAGTGATAGCTAGAAAACTTTTGAGTTATTGGATTAGTAAGATCACATAATTTTGAAATAAAATTAGCTTTTTTTAAGAGGGTATGATAAAACAAGCGCTTCAGCAAACCATTTCAGGATATTATAGAAATTTACTATAAAGTAAATTAAATCCCTTTCAGACCTTGTGATCCCTAATGCAAATGATGTAAAGGTCATTTCTTTCTGTGGCCTATGGTAAACAAGGGCACCATATGGCCAGCACATTGACCAACTGCTTTTACTTTTAGCCAACTAATGTCAGATAACTTGAACTAGGTAAACTCAGAGGCGCCCTAAAGATCTAGAAATTAAAAATCCCAGTCTTCACTAGGATTCAAACCTGAACCCTCGTTCAGAAGCCAAGCACTTTACAACTCAGCCACTACGCCTCCTAATACACTTTCAAAATGTCATGTTTATGGTCAGGCTCACAACAAATTTCCAAAGATCTTGAATATATTTAATATCAAATCTTTTATTAATTGTTTTGTATTTCAGACCTTTCATGCTTACAGCATGTTTAATGCACTATGGTCCAACCTCTTTTTTGGACCTGTCAGAAGAGATGTGGGTATCTGGGAGGTTTCCATGCAGCCTTAAGGCATTAAACTTGAGTTGTGATACTAACTCGAGCCCCTAGCTAAGTAGCCAAGTGGTTTATTCCTCTAAGCCCCACATCACACAAAATGACTAACACAAGTCACTTTGGTCAGTTCTAGCGAGACACTGACTTGCAACATCACAAACTGTAGGCAGTTTAGACCAATAGCTCTTTGCCATGTCACAGATCTATACGACTATAACTAAAGGTCTTGGTTCTAGTTCTACTACAAAATGACTAACATCAGTCACTTTGGTCAGTTCTAGTTATATGTTACATACAAACATTTTAATTTGTTCACAGGGTACTTGATTTTCTAGCTTCTAGACAAAACATGGTCAATTTTATTACATTTAGATACTTAATCTTACTTATCAAATTTAGGGTCAGTCCTGCCAGTAATAATGATTTCTGTGCCAACAATTAGACCCCCAGGTATGTGAGCTGAGAAAGGCAGGTTAACCTAAAAAAAAAAGAAAGAAATCATTCAAAGTTTAATTATAAATAAATTGTTGTGTTGTAGATCATAAAGAAGATTTTTTTTAATGAACAAAGCTGGTTAGCACCAATAGTTCAAGTCTGAATGTTCCCTGTCACTCAGTAAAGGTTTTAATTTATGACATAACAGTGATAGCCCTGATTATGGCCACATTCTTATATGCTTGTGAATCTTGGACATTGACTAGAACTAGAGAGGGGTATCCTATCGATGGAATTGGGATGCTACAGAAAGATCCTAGGTATCACATAAAAAGACTGCATCACAAATGAAGAGATTAGAAACAGGATTAGTAGAGCGACTGGAACCCATGATGACCTGCTAACTACTGTTAGCAAACGCAAACTAAAATTCTAGGGTAATATTACAAGGTCCTCAGGGCTCACAACCACCTTCCTTCAGGGAAAAGTACCAGGAAAAAGAAGAAGAGGCAGACATGAAGGAATGGATGGGCCTGATATTGAGGGAGATTTTGTCCAAGGCAAAAGACAGAGAGGAATGGAGCAGGATGGTCAACAGGATCTTGTGTGGTGCCGCAACGGTTCAACAGACTAGGGGATAGGTGAAGGTGAAGACAGTGATAGTCCATATTTGTCTTTTGTTTTTTAAGGCACTATCATTCAAAGGTTAATTTCTTTTTCCTGAACACATTTGAAAGATAAAGAATTGTACTTTGTGTATTGCTTTTTTTTTTTTAAAGAAAAGTTGTGATTATGTGATCAAATATAAATTTAGGCCATAGTTCAATAGCATTAAGCATGTCTTTTCAAGGAAATGTTTAACCTAGAACACAATACAGTTGATAAAATTACATTTAAATGAAGCCATGGATAACTACTAATATATTGTGTGAATTAGTTCTTGAACTCCTCTCTCCCATTCCACTGACTGCATTAGTTTTGGTTAATGCCATCATGTCTGCTGCAGTAACTCTGACAAGCTGGTTATGTATAGACAATAAGTATAAGGGGTGACATAAAATTGTCAAAATTTAACATTCCATTCCTAGAAAATATTTTCTAGTATTGAGGAATATGTTTTACAAGCTACAATTAATATGTATTTTACTATTGTATTTTAAAAGTTGGAGAAAGGGATATACACCAAGACATAGAAATAAATGAAGAGTTTTTCTTATGGTACCAAAGAAATTTAGCAATATCATGCCTCACAACATAGTAAATAGACTTAACATCTTCATTAAGTAGTCAACGATAAAACTTGATGACAACTAATTTCATTAGAATTAAGATCTTTATTAAAAGATCAGGTTCCAACAGCGATATGCAAATATGTTAATAGAAAAATAATAGAAATACAAGTTTCAACCATACAAACATTTTCACAGTTGCAGAAATATAAGACTATAAAAGTAACAGCCCTCTTCAAAAATGTTCAGTTTCATCTTGAAAATATGTCAGATTGTAGTAGTAGATTATTAAAAATACTAGTAAATAGTAGCCAAACATTGTAGGATCAAATCCTTTTAAATATTCAGGTCTAATGTCTGACATCTGCCACCAGTGAATCAAGGTATGTTCTAATTGTGCCAGTGACATAAAACCTATTTGTATGCCACTAAAACTAATTAAATCCATATTTAAACTATATAAACATATGTAGGTGTCAGAGAAAAGCTCTACTTTTTTAAAGGCTCAACATAAGCTTTACAAAATATATTGGATAATGAAAAACTTACCATGTCAGGAGGCTCATATGCGCCATGACCTCTATGTACCAAAGCTGTAGATTGGACAAAGAAAGTTTTAATCCAAATAAATTCTGACAGTACTATAGAACAAAGTATTTTTTTTATTTTTTAATCAACCTATTTTTTTTTCAAACCAATGACATATAAAGAATGGATGGGAACAAAACGGAGGGGGGAAAGATGAGTACTAGTGTTAAGTTATTTATTTTTAATCATTGTGTTCATTATTAAGTATATAATATGGTTGGTATGGTTTTTGAGGTACTTCATAATTATTTTTTTAATGATTTTGTTCTGGTAGGAACATTAGCTATTGTTTATGAGCTCCCTTTCCCTCCATTTGTAACTGGTTAAGATTTTAAAATAAAAATGCTATTGTAACTCTCATGTCACTGGCCTTTTAGCCTAAATAGTTGCATGACTACTGTTAGTCTTCAAAAATCTTACTGTTATAGTTATTAAATACAAATAAAGGCATGCAACACCACTGGCTTAGTTCCTGGTCCCAAAAAAAAGTTGGTCAGGCCCCATAAAAATATATGTGCTCTGAGAAGGCTGTCTCCAAGAAGTCAGGAATGAGGCCGGGGCCACCACTTCTGAATAAAAGTTCATTGATTCCAGAGACAATTCTGGGTTTGGGTCACACAAAATGTTGAGGTATTGCCCCTCTGTCCCCACCTGGAGGAGACTGAAAACAAATGTCTTTATAATGTGATCACTTATTTCCCTAGCTTGGTTTAAAATAAACAAATAAAATCAAGATCTAAGTGGATGGAGTTGTGAATAAGCCCAAAACATTCTGACTGAGTTGAGAACTCAATGATATTGAATACTGCACTGGTCCCAGAATTTAGTTTTAAATCTTCAAAAATTAAAAATATTTGTAAGTAACATCTGTCACAGCTATTTAAAAGATATTCCTGATTTTAACATACATGAGTTTGAATATTTTTAAAATCACTTTTAACCACATATCCATAATCAATAATCACGAGAAAATGAAAATGTCAAACACAGTAATAAAAGCTGGAGATTAATCAATAGTTGTATACTTTCTGTTTTCTATTGTTATTTCGCAACTTCACATTATCTGGTTTATAGAAAGGTTGGATATGCTAGAGTTGTTTTGAAGTGTTATACATTTTTTTTGGTAGGATCAAAATGTCTTCTGTTTGTTTGATACTATAGAATGAGTATACCCGGGACCCCAATGTGATCGATTTTAGAAAACAAATAAAAAGCTATGTTTCCTTTCAAATAAAGGAGGTAACTAGATTGAGAATTATTTTAACAATGAAACAATGTTCTGGGTGAAATGATAGTTTTATACCATATGCTATTTATTTGAACTCTGTTGTATTGTTGCTATAATACAATATAGTGCATATATGCACTCAATCTCTACTATTTTGTTTCTGAATTGTGAACATCAAATGGAAAGCAAAGAAGGACATAATTGTAATAGTAATAGTTTCAATGTATTTTTTCCTTCACCCACTCACATCACAGAAACTCAATGAAGACACTCTAGCTATTAAAATGTTTAAAAAAATAACGTTTTAAAAAGATAAAGTTGCTAAGTCTAAATTCAAACATGAGGACTCAAGCCTCCTTGATAGAAAGCTAATGCCACTGACATATACAAGTACTTATAAAAAACAGAAGGATTTAATGCTAACCTTTGTTAGTTTCACGTTTTTAACCTTTGACCTAATTCTCTACAAAAGTTCTATCTCCCCTTAGTTAGTACTTGTCTATGTATAAACGAGATTAATTGCGACTAATTGATAAAACAATTGGTCAATGTTTCATTTGATTCATGTGTTGTCATTGACAACGAATAATTTTACAAAGTTTCAACTTGATCCCAGAATGGGAAGTAAGAGAACAGTGTGAACAAGTTTTGTTTCAGACAGTGACATGATATAAGTTTTGTAATAAACTAAAAGCCTTTTAGAGGATCTTAATCAAACACAATACTCATTCAAATATAGAAAAAATAATTTAAAGAAAATAATTGTATTGTAGAAGTTATTTCCCTTTTTCAATATCAAACAAAATAATTAATAAACAATAATTAATTGACTAATTGGTTAATTTTATTATTGATTCATGTTCTGTTAGAAACAATAAATAATTGTTTGAAGTTTCAACTTGATCCGAGAATGGGTGTGGGAGAAATAACGTATGGGAGAAATAACGTATGGGAAAATAACGTATTTATTATCTAAGGGACTGAATGGGTTATCAATAATGTTGTCACACTTTTTACCAAACTTACAGACTATTAGGCCTACAGACCCACAGAGTGAGTTGATATAAGCTTTGTACATTAAAACAGATGCTGTAACAAATCAAGTTATAAACTATTAGTCCAGCCAGTCAGTGTGCCTGTCTGCCATGAACGCCACACCCCCATCCTATACAGGCCACTCAGGTCAGACATTGTACACGCACTTATGTGTCGGTCATCAATATTATTACAATATAAAGTCATAACCCCCAGGCCACTGGCAAACTTGTACAAGAACTGATAACAGAAATACAACATTCTAGAGATATACAGAGGTAATGATCAAAAAAACGTCCTTCTGTCCTATCGTCATAGGCACTTTAGAAATTCTTTGTTTGGTTACTTGTATGTACTTGTAGCTCAGGCGTCCCCCACACTCCCACATTCTCTTTTTTTTTTCTTTATCTGCATATCATCACAGTATCATGAACGTAACTGTTGACTACACAATTAAGTGTTGCACACACACACAGACCATGTAATACTATAGGTGTTATTAACAAAAAATCTTTTGTAAGAACGACTCTTTCGATGTGGCGCTTCCATCGTCGTATTCTGCTAGTTGAGAAAGCTACAACGTTAATACTATTGTATATCATCACACAAGGTTATATTTCGTTTAAGCAACTCATTGTGAATGAGAACCAAAGTAGCATACTTGACCAGTGGAGCATAAAACTGATGGCAATCATGGACCTGGAGCGTTTATGTAATACGATAGCACCTTTTGGCTGGTTAGGAAAAAAAAACTTTGTATGTGTGTGTGAGTGGCAGGAGATGAGTCACCAAATCAGTGTATTGTACAATAAGTGTGTGGACAAATATTTCTAGGGGCAAACCTGGGTTTACGAGTGTTGGTCATTAATGCCGCAAAAGTTATAACGTGTACTACACGCACCAACAAACACACACAGACTTCCATTCTGTTGTACCAATCTCACAGAAACAACTCTATTACAATCAAGAATGAGCCAGGGCTGCCTGGTTGTGTGGTAAGTGCTCTAGACAGCCGTTTCATGGTCTCAATGGCCCCCGGGATCGAATCCTGCCCGACGCCACCCTCTCCCACCGTCCAAAGGGAGGCTTGGTCTAGGATGTAATAATCTGAACGAATATTGGAAAAATATAATTAAAAAAAA